>NW_026889772.1:15150000-15457500 GCF_033153115.1 Saccostrea echinata | reverse complement strand
TATATATATATATATATATATAATGCATGTTTACATAAATAAGTTGCATGTTAACATATTCATCTTGCATGCCAACATAACTAAGTTGCATGTTTACATAAAAAAGTTGTATGTCAACATATTTATCTCGCATGTCAACATAACTAAGTTGCATGTCGACATAAATAAGTTGCATGTAAATATAAATAAGTTGCATGTCGACATAAATATGTTGCATGTCAACATATTTATCTCGCATGTTAACATAAATAAGTTGCATGTTGACATAAATAAGAAGCATCTAGCATGTTGGATGTCATATGTGAGCGATATTTGAGAGTTTTGAATATTTTTTTTTTGATAATTTTTATTTGATTGCAATTTTTCTTGCATGTCAACAGAGTTATGTTGCATATTGACATAACTATCTTGCATATCAACATATTTATCTTGCATGTCGACATATTTGATAGAAAAATAACTTGCACACAAGGGGCAGAAATATGCCACCATACGCATGTCAACATAATTATATAGCACTTTGCTTGTATGATGTCGTATACTGGCGTTAAGTAAGTAAAACCAATATTAAAATTAGACTCTTTAAAAAGATTGGTAACTTGCATGTCAACATAATTACCTTGCATGTTGACATATTTTCCTCACATGTTAACATATATTATCTTGCATATAGGGGGAAGAAATATGCCACCATACACCATACATGTTATTTATGTAGTGTTTAATTCTGTCGAGAAAATAAAACAATTATGATATTAAAAATACACGTTTGTTTTAAATGACAATTGTTGTGGCATAACTTTAAACAGGCCTGTGCAGAGGTGCATTGTTATTCTTGTTTACAATTTTAAATTTCTATTTTTATTAAAAAGAGTAACCCCAGTTTAATGAATTTAAAGTACATGAAAATCTTTGAATTAAAAGACAAGAACATTCTTCAATACATCATGGCAAACACCTATGTTTGTAAACTATGTTATTGTTAATGTTAACGTTTTACTGGGTGTATAAAATTTGTTTAACTGCACAAATTACTGAACACGGACTGACAATACTGGTAAGTTGGTTTTACTTTCTCACCTTTCTAATCTGAATTTTCTGAATTATGATTTTAATATTTTTCATTTAAACAATTTTTTCACTTTTCTGTGTCAATCAAACGCGTCAACAATGTGTAGTTGATGTAACAGAAATTTCAATGAATTCGTTTAAAGTCAGCATTTGTTAAATTAATGGTCGCAATAATTACCTTGTTAACAAATATGACCTATTATAAGGTCGTATTTTGGCTAACCTGTATCATACCAATTGTAATGCCTTAGTTTCTTTTTTAACTAAATGTAATTTTGCTATAAATTTATTCAATGCAGAGAAAAAAACAGGCATGGGTCGATCAAGTTAAATTTATGTAGGGACTGTCCTTGGCAATGTGTAAACTTGCGACGCAGTTATATCTGCATTGATATACACACTCAAGCATTTTTCTATGCCTGAATTTTTTTTTATCTATTTAATCAATAATGACACAAATGATGAAAGACCGTTTTTAGAAAATTAGCTCCGGTTTTTAAATTTAAAAAAAAAAAATTAAGTTTAGATTCAATTTTCCGAAGTTAAATTGAGGATAAAATGAAAGGCCAAAAAGTTTCCGTAACACTTCATGAATTGTCTTCAGTTATCTTCTTAAAATTGAAAATATACGAGCTACTTTGTCTGTTTAGCGTAATTAATGAAAATATTTCACAATGATATTGATTAACTCATCGAAATAAATATTTCTTAATTTTTTTCTATATTTGGAATTTCATTTTCTTTTTAATGTCAAGTCATGATAATTTTGTAATACATTTTTGATGATAAATAGTAAATGAATTCATAGGAAAAAAAAATAAAAGAAAAAGAAGAAAAGTCTTATGAATAGAACATTGTAAAACTAATGGATGAAAATAATTTTGGCACAATATGGTAGATAATGCTCCGAACTGTGTGACCAGAATATTAATATGGAATTAACGTATTGCGACTTCAAATGCAGTATTGAATACATTGAAAATTTAAATAGAACATCCCAAGCTAAGGAAATCAGAAACATTAAAGAATTTACGTGAAGGTCATCATAATATTTTTGTTTTGTTTTAAGCTAACATTATGAAATAAGGAGATAACGAACAGTAATCAGGCTCAAAAGTCCATTGAAACAATATAAATTTGGATCAGGCAAATACGGACCTCTAAAAACAGGTGGCAACAGGTGCCATGGAGGAGTAAGCATCCCCTGTCTAGCGGACACACCCGCCGTGTGCTCCTCGTCATGATCTGGCAAACTGAAAAATCCGTAGACAATTCAGTGTGAAATGAATGACCTAACAATTTGTATGAAAAACGTCAGTCAACATTCGACATAACGATACATTTTATTGGTAAGGTCAATATACCGCCATAGAATTTATGTTGATATTCTTGTTTCATCAGCTTATTTACCTTCATTAGTTTGCCTCGTTTAAGAAGTTGTTTGTATGTAGAGTATGCTCTTACGCATCAACTGGGAAACATACGTTCCATATCAGGGGATAATAGTATATTGCTGCAAAAATAAGGGAAGTTTACGAAAGAAAAGTTGAAGTCATCATGTTTATCATAAAGTTTTGTTAGGTTACCATTTGCATTTTTTCCTAGTATAAGGTCAAATATGATACAGATGTGACACACTCTGTGGTATCTTCTTTTTCAAGTTCAAAGGATAAATGAATCAATTAGGAATGAAAATGAATATTGTTAATTGATAAAGCATCGTCGATATATCTAAATGTTGAATTGAAGGCCAAAAAGAGAGACTTATTTTTATGTAGAAGTATTTGAATAAATCCTGCTTTATATGAATATTCTGCTTCATATGAAACAAAAATAGGTCTCCTTATAACGGGGCGCAATTGGTACCCATGGAATTTCGAGGATTGGTGGAATACTTGATCTCCTAAAACTGCATAGACATTGTCAATCAGAAACTCTAGCATCTTCTTAATTTCAACTTTGGAGTACTTGCGTGTACACAAATGTTTTAAGAAAAATAATTTGGTAAATGACCAATGAAAAGGTAAGTTAATTTATGAGTTTCAATTTTATTGAAAAAGTAGTTGTCTATAATGTCAAAAGTCTTGTTTTTAATTTGTCGTAGGGAATGATTGTATAAATTAAAGTGTTAACAAGTTAACAAGTTAAACGATTTGATGTTATTGCTTTTAGTAATTTTTTTGGTTTTAAATTTTCTAAAAGTTCCGTGGAGGTTTTAAGTATCCACATCTAATTTACATCACTTCTCGAATATTGTTGAAAAATACTCCTGAAGTTCCTTCATTGCCGTACGAGGGTTGTCCGGTGAAATCGTTGACAAAGCGTTTTTATAAAAAAATAATGCTCGCACTAAGCTGAAATTTTCAGCAAATGTTTATTTATCATATTTTATTTAAGTGTATCTTTCTTTGTTTTGGATAAAATGTAGACAAAAATAAAAATTTTATTATACTTAAATGTGTACAGTGTACGGTCTTACGGCGCACGATCAAAAAATGCAGGTTTCATTAGAGAATACGCGAGTATTATTTCGAAACAAAAGTATCGTATCAATATGGTTGGGGAAAAAATTATCATATTTTATATCCACTATCTATTATGTCATCAGTTCGAAAATTGCAAGGTATTTGCTTAATTTTGGGAAGTTTCCCGAGCATTTGAAATGGGAAAGTAGTCAACACAACGCACGAAAAATTGCGACGTTTGACGACATTAAGGCGCAAGGAGAGAAATTCAGTTTAATTTAGTTGTAGTTATGACGCCCTTAGAGACCTTAAATGACTACAGAAGAAAACAATATGAAAGAAATATCACTAGATCTTTTGTATTCAAGTGAAATGGGAGTTTTCTAAGTGGAAGCTTTTTCATCGAGTCCCTGGGTAGAACAAAATTTACGAAAAACAGCCACTGACAATAATGAAAGACGCTGTCACTGTAGACCGTCGATATAAGATTGCCTATTTACTTGAATGAAAGTGAGAGGAATGTCCATAAGTTACTAATAAATCTTCAGAAGGTCCCATGTGTGTGCAAGATTGGTTACTCAACTGATTTTGAGGAATAAAAGGAAACTCGAGCATGTGCATCAATGAAATTCCCGAATTTACGTGGGCTTATCCATCTTATATTTAGCAAAAAAGAATCCTAACGCTGCTTTAAACACTGTGACGTCATCTGTGCGCAGTAAGGCGATACCACACATAATATAAAATCTCATTTTATTTATTTGATCATATATCCAATTGAAATTTGTTAGGTATATTTATGAAAAATGTACCAAAGAGTAGTGAAAATTTTCGAACGCAGTGATGATAAATTTTCATTCTAGACAACTTGTCCACGATTTTACCGGACAACCCTCGTATATTACTGAAGGAGTAAAGAAAAGGGCTTGCTAGAACCTATACTGGAACCTGGCAATGTATCTTTGATTGAAAGGATTTTTATGTAGTTTAGGAATTCAGTATGGGTATAGTAATTCAAATTCAATTTGATTGTAGCGAAAGTCAAAAATGTTTTTATTTTATTGATTTTGGTAAAATTTTGTGATTTCAAATTTTCCAAAAGTTCCTTGGAATTTGTAAGTATCCACATCTGATTTACACCACTTCTCGAATATATTGTTGCACATTACTCCTGAAGTTTCTCCTTCACTGTTGTTAATATTTTAGAGAGGAGTAAAGAAAGAGACTTAATTGGTAAAACATTTACTCGAACCCGCTATGTATCTTTGATTGTAAGGATTTTTATGAAGTTTCGGAATCCAATACAAATATGGTAATTCAAATTCATTTTGGTTGTCGGGAATATTAAAAATATTCAAAACTGACATATGATTTTGAAGAATTTCCTCCAAAGAAAGGGAGCTATGGGTATAAGTTGGATTGCCACTTGTGCAATTAAAAACCCAGTTCTCTAAAATACAATTAAAATAATGAGCCTTACAAACAAAGACAATATTGTTACCAGCTTTGTCAGCTGGGACCAGTACATACTCATCGTGTAGTCTATCTAATTCTTTTTTCACTTCTGGATTATTAAACACAGGAGGATATATTTTATTCTGTATATAGAAAATACAAATGTTGAATAAATGTTAAATAGTTCGTTGATGTTTCTTACAGCGGTTTTAATTTTATGGCGCAGGTTCAAGTATTTTTTGATAACCCCGTATAGGTGATCAAGCTTCTACTTTTACTGAAACTCGTTTTTATCACACACAAGCGATGGATTGTCTTCCAGCCATTTTGCTAGTTGGATATCGGCATATCGATAGTTTTATTTCGTTCATAACATTCTATGTTTTAATCTAAAACAGCTGATAATCAATGTTAACCAAATAATTGAGTTAATCAAGGTATAATCTATGCATTTAGGTGATTTAATACTAATTTCATGAAGAGTTCCAATCATCGGTATACGCTTTATTTTTTCACGACGAATGAGATCATTTACGATTATAATATTGATTAAAACAAAAGTCAAACATAATGTGATGATATATTTCACTATCTGGTAAATTCCTTATTTTTAAAAGCTAATTAATTTGTGAACTTTTGTAAATAAAACTAAACAATTAAAATTAAATCATCAAATTTAAAATTAAAAACCTGTTTGCATACTTTGCATTGTCTCCAAAATTCTGAAAAAAGCTGCATATACACAGCTAGAACATTATTCGACTAAAAACAAAATCTTGTATGAATTACAATCTAGCTTCAGGGGTTCGTTCCTACAGATACATATACTTGTCTTATACATTTAACAGATTTTATAAAGCGTAAAATAGTAAAGATTGTTTATTTTCCCTAAAGGAATGGTATTACTTGATCTACAAGCGCATTTGATACCGTTGACCATTAAATATTATGTTAGAAATTTGTTAAAGTCAACATTATAAATTCTCATTGATGTGATGTGGAGTACCCAAAGGAAGTTTTCTTGGAACTCTTTTATTTCAATCCATTGTCATTTTGACTATACTTATTCTTGTTGGTTTGAAGGTTTGACAAAAATATGAAAAAGAGACTCAAAACAAAGTAATTAGGTTTATTCTCAATAATCATAATTACCTCTCTTTTCCTATATATAGAAAAACTTGCATAATACCCAACTGACAGCTATTTGTGCAGAATAACAAATATAAACTCATCATATTCAGTGAAAATTTATGACAACAAAAAGAAAAAGCAGGTATTTTTTTTATTTCCTCAATCTAGAAGATGATAAGCCTATCTAAGGTGATATGATTTTTCGGAAAAGTGTTTTATTATTTCAATTTTTTTTTTCATTTCAAGACACATTATCTATAATTTTTTCAAGAAAGATTATCGTTTTTTTTTTTAAATTTCAGGTGATAAACTATTAATATGAATAATTAACATGAACTGGTATTCACTTTCAGCACCCATTGATCAAACATTAAATATTTGTTCAACAGCAAACAACAGGTTTCAGAGAAAAACGTCCAAGAAGAAAACAAACAAATCTTTTTCCGATTCATAGAATTTTTTAAAGTCTTTCAATACTCATAAACTAAGATTTAATTTTAGGTATTATCTATCAATTGTTTCTACACTAACAATGTTTATCATTCTACTAGCTCAAAAACCTTCATTCACTCATGTTAGAAGGGTTAACTGATATTGACTATGTCCAAATATTTCAATTTCAGGAATTTTTTTTCGGAAAAGTATAAATAACTGGCCAGGAAGAGCCGAGAATTTTCGCAAAATAGAGTCCAAATTCGTACAATCAGATGGAGATATTGCGTGAAAAATACAAATCGTAATAATTGGTACTAATTTCCTTAAGGTCTATTTAGGTCAGTATTTGTATTGTAACTTGTAACCTAAGGATTCTTTTCAAGGGATAAAGGGTCTCAATTAAGACAAATATAATTTTCCTTTGGATATACATGAGCTTACAATTAATACTTGGAATAATATTATTAAAAATGTTTTTTTTTATTCACTTGGCTACTTGTCCCGGGTTCTATTTTTTATGCAACGGACACAAGCCGAGGTTCTATCTTAAAGGATAGTGTAGAGCTAGCCGTGCACTTTGCACTGTTTTCTATAACCAAGTTTTAAGAGAACTCATTGCCTCACCCTTATTTAAGATTACTGTACCCTGCATCTCACCATCCCCTGGTTTTTACTTTCAAACGTGCTATTACTTCAACCCTAGTCTTTCTTACTTCTCTCTCTATAGCTGCTTTAATATTTACCTTCTCTACTTTTAAAAGTTAACTTCTGACATCAGAATAATCAATGTGCCTCTGCAGCGCTTTATGTAGCCACGGTTATACCTATCCAAACTGGGGTAAACATGATCTCGGACTATTCCATTAAATTAGTCCGAGTTAGTTCAGTGTTTGGAAGGTATAGTCCCATTGTATCCTTCCTTACTCAGTACAGTATGGAATAGAAAATCATATCAATAAAGACAGCTGACGTTAGATGCAAAATTTTTTTGAAATGATTCTACTATAAATTGATAAAACATTTATCACTGCATGTTACATTTATTTGAAACTTCAGGTTGTTTTGTTAATAAGCCAGTGATATGCCTTGTTCCATTCTTGTCCTAATAATGTCCATTTCCTCCACCATTAGCTGTAATATTGCAATACGACTCTTGTTATAGTTATATTGTTCTATGTTATTGTTATATATACCTAAATGAAGCCTTCTTTTTCTTCCTCGGCGAAATTCCTGCTTGAACGAATATGTTCTGCTTTAAGAAAACTACAGATATGTTTCTTTGAATAATTTTGGAGCCTAGTCAAATGATTTTTTCTGAATAGAAGTAACAGAAAGAAAAGGAAATTCAAAGTGTATGTAAATAAAACAAGTCCCTACATTATGGAATCATCAGGAATGAATACGAGGGCATGCAGGCACGTATGCTGAATTCTGATTAGTTAATATTCGGGTTGCTTAAACTATTTGAGGTTTTTTAGTGAAATTCTTGAAATCACGTACAGCGGTATCCACTTTATGTGCATTGATTGTTATTTCCCAAAATACATATACTTTGGAAAATAAGTTGTAAAAGTCTATAATACAAAGATTTTGTCTAATTTAATGAACCTTATAGGGAATTGGGCACCAATAGGGAGTAGGGAGAGCGTTAGGGGACATTTGTAACGGTCTCCGTTGCAATACTAGTTACAGTATGCAATAGTAAATATTATCAATAAAGAGAGCTAACGTTAGATGCAATATTTTATTCAAATGCTGACGGAACATTTATCACTGCAAGTTACATTTAATTGAAACTTCAGGTTGTGTTGTCAATAAGCCAGTGATCAGCCTTGTTCCATTTTTGGCCTAATAATGTCCATTTCCATTTCCATTATGAGCTGTAATAAACACAATTAAGACTGTATTTTATATTTCAGTTAATATTGCAATACAACTCTTGTTATAGTGTTAGTCAAAACTCTTAATTCTGTGAACAGAGAGATGATTAGAATAAGGGATTTCTGAAACATTTGACATATTAGTAATGTTTAGAGTAAAGACAATTATTATGAAGAGATTAAACATAACATACCGTCATTGTTGTATTTACATCATAGACATGGACAGATACTTACAATGTGTACAGCAGTAACCACTATACGGTGGGTACTGGGGCATAGTTGAGTAGCTAGTATATGGTAGGAACTGGGGCATAGTTAAGAAGCCACTCTCTGATGGGTACTGGGGCATAGTTGAGTATCCACTATATGGTGGGTACTGGGGCATAGTTTGACAATATTCTCCATGGTAACAATAGTTGTCATTACGACATCTCCGATGAAAGTCACATGGTTGTTCTCCGCCAGGAGGAGACCAGTAAGCTGAAATTAAGAACATTTGTAGAATGAATATTAACTTTAGTTTATAAATCTTTAAATCTTAAATCTTAAACCTTAAATCTGCAGCGCTTTATTAAAATTTAAATAAATTTAATAAAATTTGACAGAGATGATGAATCCGGGACTTATCTATATATATATTTATTAAATTAACGATTTAATCTTGTTAAAAACACTGGTTAAGGCACTGTTACTACTTTTCTGTTATAAATAATTCTGCATTTATGCAGATTCATGCGCTTTCAAATGAGTTCATATATTTTATCGCAATTAATTTTGTAAAGATCCTTAAAGAAAAATATATGGAAGGAAATGATCCTACCTTTAGAGAGATCTTATCTTTAAGCATAGTTATTTAAAAGCATGGTGTTTTCACTTTGTGTCAATTTTTACCGCAAAGATTTCTGGGTCATAATTTAAAAACTGTAAATAACCATATTTTCATTCTTTATTCATCGCAAGGTAAAAACATTTTAAGCAAGAGTAAATTTTCACGAATTCTGGTTTTTGTTTAACTTAATCCACCATAATACAATTAAAAACGAGAAAGATTTTTTTTGCGACCAGACTGCAAAATAAAGTTCTCGCGAATAAAAACGGATTTACATCACCAGATTAAATATACATCAATGCTATAATTAACGTTTTAATTCATAATAAATTATATATGTTCAGTTTAGTTTTTGACAGTAAAAATTAGTTGCATCCGTGGATAAAGAAGTTTTTCACAGATTTGATTAAAATTCTAAAACTGATACGGAAACAAGATTGTCAGCGAAAAAGAAACAATTTCACGAGAGAGAGAGAGAGAGAGAGAGAGAGAGAGAGAGAGAGAGAGAGAGAGAGAGAGAGTAAAAAAGTATAAATTAACCATACCGGTTGTCAGGGCCACCAGGCAGAGAACAGCAAATACAACGAGGAGTTTTCCCATGTTGATTAAGGAATCTGCAGATAACTAAATGATCGAGATTGATGCCTTATATACTGTCAGAGTACCTACATCCACCAATCAATGCGTTTAAAACAATATCCTTGTTGAATAAATTTTTCTTAGAAACCTTGTGCAAAAAGATAAATGATGTCAATGTTTTTTTCTTTAATTTTTCAATAGTTTCTAATTTCATTAACCTTATTAAGGAATAGTAATAGCAATCTGCCCATCAATCAATAGACTGAATTGAAAAAGAATTTAAATATGTAGAGCTTTGTAAAACATTTCATAAGCTAATTTACACCTTTAAAATATGGTGATCATATATATATATATATATATATATATATATATATATATATATATATATATATATATATATATATATATATATATATATATATATATATACACACACGAATTAACGGAAAAGTTTACACTATATATAGAGAGAATGAACTTGTTTGTTACAATCCGGGATTGGGTCTAGTTCACGTTCATCCTGGTAAAGTCATTTAGTTTGTTAATACCATTAGGGCGTAATGACTTCAGCCTGTGCATCCAGAACTTTTCCTTGCCTTTTTTTCTGAGCAGCTGTCCATCTTGGATTATGGTCAATAACCATTACTGTCATGTCCTCCCATTTGTGACCTTCAAGGTTGAAATGTTCCCCATTTGTGACCTTCAAGGTTGAAATGTTCCCCAGTATTTTGAAGCTGCGGCCTGTAACGGGGCTGTTAAAGCTGTCTGTGTCAGAGCTGTGATTACAGAGAAGACATCTTCTGTCAGAGCAAATTTTAAAGCCCTCGTTAGGTAATGGATTGTCCAATCTCGTTCTTACTACTGGTTCTTACTACCATGTCCTTTAGGTTCCTCAGGCGTCTGTATGCAGCCAATGGTGGCTCCTTAAAGACCTCTGCCATTCGTTTATTTGAATGGAGAATTGACAGATTCTTTTGAAGGATACCGGTGAGGTTCTTAAGGACGGGATGGTATGTGGTTACCAGAGGGACCCTGCCGCTATTGTCTTTTTCCTTGTAGGGTAATAGGTTTAGCCTGTCTTGTCCCGCCATCTCATCGATAGCAGTTTGTTCAATATATATATATATATATATATATATATATATATATATATATATATATATATATATATATATATATATATATATATATATATATATATATATGAACTCTCTACCTACGGAATCTGTCTCCTAGCAGTACAAGAACAGCGTGCTAGACCGCTAGGTCATCTAGACAAGTCAAAAACTTTCCTTTTGAGGCCAATGGAATACTTAACTCACAGTTATCGTACTTAATGCCGTTCTTTTGCAGCGAAGTCGAGGAAACTAAATCTCGCGAGATTTCCGGGCCATGAATTATACTTACGCTAGTGACAATCCAATCCAATTTTCAGAAAGAAATGGTTGAATTTAATTAGAGAGTCGGCTTAGTGAAAAAGTATCAATAAAAATGTAACTCACGAGGACTAGATTCGCTTAAAATTTTTAAGCGTGGTTCAGCGAATGTTCCGCAAGATATTTCACGGGGACATCTTTCATATCTGCCCTTTTAAAATACACAATGCTCGATCTCGCGTTGTACGCAACAACACATTGCCCCCAGCTAACAGACCTTTTCTACCTTCACTGCGAAAGAGTTCTATTGAGTTAAGTAATCGCGATATGAAGTATTCTCTTGGCGCTGTCCTACACTACACGGTTATTAAGAACGGAAGAGGGATACAGTTATTTGGACATAAGTTTTATTAGAGCACCGTTACCGATACACATTGTAATGAATTAATTTTATTTATAAAGCACATTTGAAAACAACTTTTAAACTAACATTATTGCCCTAAGTGAAGAAAATATTAAAATAGAAAGCACAAAGAAATTCACGTTTTATAAGGATACCCACTTCGGCACCAAGATATACATTATACATTATTATTAAGTATTGAGTAGGTGATGGTGTATTATAAGAGCTTTGTACGATCAAATAGAACGTTAATTTTTCCATGACAAGTCCTTGAATAAAAGATAAATGTATACCAATTTATAGTAATTATATGAAACAATTAAAAGAAAAGATCAAATTCGCTTCCAAAAAAAAAAACAACAACAATTTTTTCAAAAAAATTGGATAAAAAGATAAGATTTTTTTTCAATATGACCTGTAAATTTGACCAAAGTTTTGATCCTTTATGAATAAATCTAAGGAACCTTGAAAGTACAATTGCAAACATTTTTATTATTATGGTATAGCAATCATGTCTGTCCGTCTGTTTTTGTGTTTACATTTTCGTGTCAAGCTCATAATTCTAATACTATGAGGTATGGGATCATCACTTTTTTCCAGCTGATGCATCTTGGGCAAAAACTGTGTCATGTTAAAAACTTAGGTCACTTCAACCTTTAATAACGAGGATATGGCCAAATATAGCAAAGCCCTTTCTGGCTCATAACTTTATAGAATTATTTTGCCAAAGAATCATCCGAAAGAAAATGCAGCTTAGGTAGTGTTGTATTCTATATCAAGGACACTGTGACCTTTAATTCAGAGTGATATGGTCTAATATGACAAAACCATTTCCGTTTCATAACTTGAAAAAACTATATGTCCTAGAATTATCAAATTTAGACAGATGATACATCTTAACCAGAAGGTGTGTAAAACTCTTCTTTGCGGTCAGATTAATATAAAAGTTTGATGTAAGAAAGTTGCCTTAATTATTTTTGTAAGATATCTTCGATAAAACAGGGACAATATATTTCGACAATCAGATTGATAGGTATCATGTCTCGAACATTAAGATGATGGATGCAATTTTATCGGTGTTATCATAACATAATGATTTGTATTTTGATTGTTAATTAGGCAGCGGCATTGTCAATTTCTTATGAACAAAACAATTATCAAAACTGCATATTGGGCTTTGTTTGATCAGAACTATCCCAAAAATCTTTATGATTCTAACATAGGCACAGGGAGATGTCTGAAAGTACCTCTGCCTGCTATCAAACCCCATTCACTCTTGTGCATAACTATTGTAATTTTTATTGATAATTATGTCCAATATAGGTATTAGTCTTTTTTTATACTAAACAAATGTTTAAGCAAATCTTCAACAAATTCTATATATCTATCTCTTCTACTATACTGGGTATGTCTGTGAACCATAAAATAAGGAATCTAAGATATCGACGTTGTAATAACATGTTAACAATGTGTTATCCACGTAGTGTCTAATTCTGTAGAGGAAAATAAAACAATTATGATATTAAACACTTTTATTTTAAATTACAGTTGTTTGGGCATAACTTTAAAGAGGACAGGGCACAGTTGCATTGCCATTCTTGTTTTTACAATTTTAAATTTCTTTTTTTTTCTTAAAAAAATAACCTAAGTTTAATAATTTGAAATTACATGAAGATCCTTAAATCTAAAGACAAAAACATTCTTCATAACATCATGTCAAAGACCAATGTATGCAAACACGGGCGCGAGCTCTCTGTTTTTGTTACTTGTACGTTTTACTGGGTGTTTTCACTTTGTTTCACTGTACATATCACTGAACACGGACTGAAAATACTGGTGAGTTGGTTTTGCTTTCTCACCTTTCTAATTTTTCATTAAACACAACAAATTTACCACTTAATTTTAAATATTTACTTCATAAAACTGCAAGGATGTATGTCATTTGAACGCGTCCAACAATTCGTTGTTGATGTTAAAGGAATTTCAATAACTTCGTTTAAAGACAGAATTTTGTAAATTTCAATGGTCGCTATAATGACCTTGTTAACAAATATAACCTATCATTAGGTCGTATTTTTATTGACCTGTATCATACCAATTGTTAAGCTTTTTTTTTAATACTAAATATAATTTTACTTTAAATTTATTAAATGCAGATAAAAGAAACCAGGCATGATTCGCTCAAGTGGAATTTATGTAGAGACTGTCCTTGACAATACGTAAACGCAGTTATATCTGCATTGATATGCACACTCGAGCATTTTCTATGCCTGAAATTTTTTTATCTGTTCAATCATTAATGACACAAATGATAAAAAACCGTTCTTAGCAAATTAACTCCGGATTTTAATTTTTTTTTACTTTAAGTTTAGATTGAATTTGTCGTAGTTAAATTGAGGATAAAATAAAAGGCCAAAAGTTTCCGTAATACTTCCTAAAAATGGAAATAGAAGAACTTCTTTGTCTGTTTAGCGTAATTTATGGAAAGATTCCACAATGATTTTAATTAACTCATCGAAGAAAACATTTCTCTTTTCCCCCCATATTTTGAATTTCACTCTCTTTTTAATGTTCAGTCCTGATAATTTTGTACTACATTTTTGATGATAAATAGTAAATAAATTCATAGAAAAAAGAAAAGAAAAAGAGGGAAACTCATGAATAAAAATTGTTGTAAAACTAATAGATGAAAATAATTTTTGCACAATTTGGTAGACAATGCTCCGAATTTTGTGACAAGTATTTAAATTTGGAATTAACGTATTGCGACTTTAAATGCATTATTAAACATTTATACCATAAAGTTTTGTAAGTTAATGACAAATAATGATCCATCATTCTTAAGAAAATTGTGTATATTTATTATCATTTTTTTACACTGTCTGTCCTCCTGTTATCTCTGCTCGTCTATAATTATTATAAATATGTATATGATTGCGCCAATGGGAAAAGGGCCCTTGTGGCAATTTTTACACATTTTAAGTTTTTCATGGATATTAATAGAGCAAGGTTAGAAGTTGCCATATCTGAATTTTTATGGCCCTACGTCAACTCTAAGTAGGTTTTTTCTTCATTTACATCAATGATACTTTAACAGGTAAACAATGACGTCCTGTTACTTTCGCACCAACGTCAAAAGTTTTCAGAGTGAACATGACTTTCACTTTGCATTGTAATGTTACTGCGGTAATAAATGTATGTTATTGAGCATTTCCAGAAACATTTTTGAGTCATTGTCTCTTTTAATAATTGTATAATATGATAATAAATAGTTGTATTAACTGTTATCCATCATGCAGTGGTGTATAGAATTATGAGTGTTTGTTCGTTTGTTTGTTTTACATTTCACTATGTTGGAATGTCAGAAAAACCCGAGAAGCAAGCGGCTTCTGTTCAATATCAATTTATTCTCTCAAAACCCAAGTATTTATCTCGTGTAATAATCGTTTGAGAAACCTGTAGAATTCATTCGAAAATCATCTCATTTTAAGCATGGCTCTCGATAGGACTAGATGTCTTTTTTTTTTATTTTTGGGGTGGGGTGGGGTGGGGGGGGGGTGAATCCAGTATAAACGATATCTCTTTCAAAATGTGAAGTTAAAAAATATTTCAAAAAAATTCTTGGTAACAACAATAAAATAGATGCTGCTGGGTAGTGAAAATTTGTTTTTGTTTTTTTCTAAATATAATTAGACAGAAAATTTGTGAAATGTAGTGAGTTACCGTATATGCTGTACAACAATTTAAGGACATTAAGTTGATACACTGCATGTTAAGCAATATTCGATAAAAAATTTTTAAACAAAAAATCAGAAGGGCTTCTGTCCGCATGTGGTAACAAAACTTCTTTTTTTTTAAATTGAAATGTTACACATTTTTCCAGTCACAGCAAGGAAAATTTTTGAATAATTAATTTTAAGTGAGCAGGTTGATAAATTATAAACAAATGGATGAATTATAATTCACATGCATTTAAAATGAAAGGAACACAACAGATCCAGGATGACCAGTGGTTGGTAGTGTGTGTGTGTGTGTGGTGGGGGGGGGGGGTTAAAAGTTAAATGACAGAAACATACATTACTTGTAGTTAACATGAGTTTAATAGCATACGAGGGTTGTCGTATTTTTAAAATCTTCCTACATTTTAGGTGTGCAGGGGGGAAGGGGGGGGGGGGCTTCCCACCACCAACCCCATAACCTCCAAATACGTCATGTGGTTAGGTTTGAAATAATATTGAAATAATTCCTCAATTTATTTTTGCACCTTGAACTCTCTCCTTACGTACATATATATGAGCAGAGTCATTTTCAAAACAAACAGCGATCATGAGCTCCACATACCTGGAACTGGAAACTTAACTGCTATCAAATCTAGTTAATCATGAGAAAAATTGCGTCCTAGAATAACGATTTTGTTTGATTTTGTAAAATTAAATGGTTTTAGAAGAACATGTATACACTGGGTATTAATAGATA
The DNA here is from genome assembly GCF_033153115.1 of Saccostrea echinata. NCBI lineage: Eukaryota > Metazoa > Mollusca > Bivalvia > Ostreida > Ostreidae > Saccostrea > Saccostrea echinata. The sequence continues at coordinate 15,441,394 of NW_026889772.1, read as the reverse complement.
TCAGATATTTTATTGTCATTTCAACAAATTTTATCCGAACTTTGAATGAAATCAATATGTCATTTTTTAAAATTAATATCAAATAGATTTTTCTAAAAAATAAATCATAAATAATTATATATATGTTGTCGTTATGAATCAATGACATGCAGATTAATTAATAGAATTTTTTCGGCGGGGGGGGGGGGTGTAAAAATTAATTGAAAGTCTTATATATCCAGTCAGTTAAATGTGACTGGTTCATAATATTCCTTGACTGGCTGAGTTTTTAAATGACAAATTTTTACAATGTGGCACACATTTAGGTACATGTAAATATTGTTATGTGATGGTGTGTGTAGAATCCCCCCCCCCCCCCCATTTCTCGCGGCTTCTTTATCGTATGAAATTCTAATGTTATTGTTTTCAAATGTTATTGTATATGAAGTTTTACAATATAAAAATTCCATTCTGGTCCCATGCCAGAGACTTGGATATGCTTATCCTTGTAAAGCTTTACAGATACACTGTAAAGTAGTTAGGTCCCGGTAATATAAAATGACCCTGGCCCTCTTCCCCGGTCTCCGGCACTGTTACAAAAATAAAAACTTGCAAACATATTCTTAGTCTTTTGTGCAGTATATTTTTAGCATTTAATTTAATTTGTACAATGCATGTTTAAATACAATTTGATCTTAACAAGATTTATTTCAATAAATCCAAATAACAAAATCAGCCCGTTAACATAATTCAACGGCAAGTTAAGCAATATCATACTAAACCGATAACTGAGATTATTATTTCAATAAGAAAACGAGTTTTAGATTGATAATAGAACTGTAATGACATACAATGCTGAGATTCTATGAATGACAAGGATTACATATATTTGACTTTTAAGTGACTAAAAAACTACAGATAAAGCTAAAACCTTTGAACTTTTTTATGCACAACACGATTACCAAAATGTTATATTTTCGAGTTACTGAAAATAAATAGACAGCAAAAGAAAAAAAAAGAGATAGAGATTTCTTTTCATAATACGATATTGTTTTGTTTTTGAAAATTCGCCTTTTCATTAAAGTTTCACATTTCACATTGTATTAATAAACTGGATTTAATGTAACATCTCTCTCTCTCTCTCTCTCACATCAGGTATACATACATGTAAACTTTTTTTAAGCAAGAACAATTAGAACAATTTTATTTCATTCGGTAGTTTTTGTTTGTTTTCAAGTACTTACATCGGAAGTGGCAACAACAAAAATAAGACGAAACATTATTTTTTAATATAAATTTATTTTATTTAAATTTATGATCATTATTACTGAGAAAAAAAATTAAAATTCAATTTTTTTAAAAATAATTTCATGTTGAAATAAATAGATGCACATGTAACAGATTTAAAAAAAATAAATGAAAGTCTGGTTCAATGTAGCATCTATTTCTTATTCTATTTTTTTTCTCTTTCACTTTGACAGCAGCTAGTTCCATGAACTTTCAAAAATACTTTTAAAGAAAATATAAATATAATACTTACAATTAAAACGTTTTTTTAATGATGATAAGTAAGATTTTTAGAAATATTTTTATACTACGGGAGCAAATTTGAATGGGTATGTTGATTTTGAATGGTGTTAAAAAAAAAGAAAAGAAAGTCCCTCTCTGGTACCTCTCTAGTATCTCGCTTGTCAGAGTTACCTCTCTTGTTTTTATTTATAGTTCTTAAAAATAATATCACGTCTGTCATTCGTTCGTACTTTTGCTAGATTTGTGAAAACTTACAAGAATACTTTTCTTTTCTGTTGGAAGAAGTGTGATCAGTTTCAAATTTTTGGCAATTAAAGCATTTTACAACAAAAATTTATGCATGATGTACCAATGCTTCAAAGTTTACATGATCGATGTGTTGAGAATGGTGGGGCGGATCTTATACAGGAAAACGATTTCCTCTGCAATATTTTGATAATATACCCATGTCTAACAGATAACTTCAATTTGTCTATATATCAAAATCGCATTCGTTCATCCATATTCAATTATCCAGAAAATCACCTTGTCTGAAGCTTCTATACATGTACATAGGAAATGCATAGCCCAGATCAGAGACGTATAAAGCTACAATAACATGTAGTAAAGAAACGGGTCTCGAATAAAATTCTAAATATTTTAAATTAATATCAGTGGACTAGAAGATCAAGACGTGAATTAAAGATATAAATGAAAATAAATAATAATTTCAATGTTGAGAACAACGACAAAAGTGAGCTAGGTCGACGTGTCAAAATGTAAAACACGTGGATAAAAAAAATCTGCGTCGACGCTCACCGTCTGCAACGTCATATCTTTATGACGTTATTTCTCTGTTTTAGCAAAATTGCCATAAGGCCCTTTTGTCATGGGCGCAATCATATATGTACCTCTTGTACCATTCATATCGTTTCGCAGAGAATAAAAATATGAATGCTTCATGCTCCAAAATTTGTATTGTGTAATGGACTTTTGAGCTTGAGTACTGTTCGTTATCTCCATACATTTCATTTTAACCACCGAACATGTATCTCTGCTGGTGGACAGTTTTTCCCCGAGGATACTTGTCGTTCGATGCCTATTCATTCACGAGTACACAGAATAACGAAATGATACTGGCAGACGCGTCTTCCAGTATAAAAAGGCGTCACTCTTTTGAGTCTATAAGGGACACAGACTCAAAGAGTTCATTCGGTACCCCTCGGATAATCCTCAGTGACATTAAGCATATCCATATGTGCAGTCTTCAATTCCCAATTTTGGTAAAAAAAAACAAGTGTTCATACAATAAATTGAAAGAATGTAAAGTTTCTATTTGAGATATATTTGAAGGATCCTTTTCCGATCCCATGTCTTCTATTTCAAAATGTTCTGCGAAAAACTGTAAAAGCTGTGATATTTTGATAACTAATACTTCTTTTACTAGTATTCTTACTGGACAGTTTATATACCAAAACTTGGGAAAATCTGAACTGCAAATCTTCTAATGTTGCCTTCGGAATAGAATGTAAACTTTGTGGACATGTTTATGTTGGTGAAACCAATGGTTCACTTCATAAAGGAATATAAGGACACAGATTCCAAATTAACAATGAGGGCCAGCAGCTTCTATCCAAACATTTTAATTTACCTGATCATTCTATTCTGTCAATGAAAGTCAGAATTCTAGAAAAGATTTACCATCATACAAACAGTCCATCAATCAGTAAACCTTTCCGTAGACAACGAGAAGAATATTTGATTAGAAAACTAGGCACAGCCTTTCCTATGGATGCAATGACAATGTCGATAGTGTTGGGAATCTTTCCAATTCAAGGTGAAACAATGTAAATGTGATGGGACTTTTTGACCATACCCAGAGACGTAAGCGTAATCATGGGCATCGGCCTTACAATAAACCTTTAATACATGATGTCTCTTTTGATTCATTTCTACCTTATTTCAATCAACAGTTAGGTCTTCATCACATTTGCATCATACTTTACTCTGTCCCTTTGAAACTTTTAAATAGTCTACTTGAAAAGGTCAAATATTTTCAAATTTTTGGTTCCTCGACACCAGAATACAGGCTCGGATCAGTGGTTATGGATATTGCAAATCATAGGGTTTTTAAACTGAAGAAAATGCAGCTAAAACAACTCGTTTTTTCCTTAAACTCTAATATGCCAACAAAGGAATTGACGCGGTTAATATAAGTAATATTCTTAATCACAAAAGAATATAAATCTATTATTGCTTCCAAACTTTTTTATTACAAGAAAACTCTACAGGGCCTGGATATTGAGCATCTGATACATAATCCTCTTTCCTGTTCATCTTCACCCTACAACTAAAGTCCTGCTGGACACGTTATTACTGGTGACGTAAATATAGTTAATAATGAGGACTTTAAATCACTAATTTTAAAAGGTCCAAAATTTAGGAAAACCCGATCTTTAAACTCGCGTCAAAATTCCATAAATATTATGGATTCTGTGGAAGATTACGCCAGGCGATATGGGCCAGACATGAAAAACAAGACCTTGAGAAGTTGTCAGAATGGATTAAATGTATTGGATGTATGTTAAAATCTTGCATTAAGTAATTGAGGGGCATAATGAAAACCAACTATCCTTCTGTGTTCAATAATTCAGAAGTGAAAAAAGGAATTAAAAAGATTACACGATCAGTATGTACTGGTCCCTGTTGACAAAGCAGGTAACAACATTTTCTTTGTAAGGTTCATTATTTAAATTGTATTTTAGAGGAACTGGAATTTAATTCAACAAGTGGTAATCCAACTTATACCCATAGCTCCCTTTGAAGAAATTCTTCAAATTCATATGTCAGTTTTGAATATTTTTTATTATTCCCATCAACCAGCATGATTTTGAATTTCCATATTTATGTTAAATTCTAAAACTTCATAAAAATTCTTGCAAACAAAGATACATAGCGGGTTCCATTAAATGTTCTACCAAAGCCTCTTTCTTTACTCCTCACTAAAATATTAACAGTGGGAACTTCCGGTTGACAAATGGCGGTGTGAGTGGTGTTTTTGAGCTCCTGGGATATTTCCAATTGTAATTACTTTTTCATACGTTTGTCTGGCCTAAATGTGCAGTATCCAATTTTCAATTGTATTTGTGTTAGAAATTTAAAGTAATAAGCAGGAAGCAGCAAGCTCAAGTGCAAAATAATAATTTGCGACCCTAAAATGGAGGTGGACAAAAGTCCATCTAGTAATCATAATCACGCCTCCCTGAATTAATTTAAAAAACAATTTGAAGAAAAAGATCTTGCGGAATGCTTTGCTATCATGTCCATGGACATGTAAAGCGACGAGTCAGTGATCTGGAACCTGCATGTGAAAATCTAAATCAGGACATTTCAGACATTCATCAAACATCTTTTTCTAAGGTGATAGAGGCATATAAGGGTGAGCGAACTTAAAATGTGTGGTAGAAAATGGAATCTGGTCTTCCATGGTATTGATGGGTCAAATGACTAGCGGCCGAGAGTAACGGAAAAGAAGGTGAGACAATTCTTGAACACAGTTTTAAAGTTTGAGGAGCCGTTTGCTAATGGAGTGCTTTTAAGAGCTGTCCATCGCTTGCCGGGTGGGCCAGAAGGAGAAAAAAAAAACATAATCGTAAGATTTAACAGCCTTATTGAACGTGAGGAGGTACTTGAATTGGCAAAATAATTAAAGAGTGGATCGGGATATGGGGTATCGCCGGATCTCCCTCGTGAAATAAGCGACCTTAGGGCAAAACTCTTAAAGGGATTCGCAATGCCGCCAGAGGTTAGAAGTAAGACAAAACTAATATATATCAAAGAACTCCCCTTCGCGATGCTCAAAGAATAGATTGTCCGGTTCAGTGACTCCGATACCCATGTTTACCAGATGTGTATTCACTCGGTTACGTTGAGAAATCTGACCTACATTTTCATTGATAATTATCACTGCTATTTTTAAGAATGACGATTGAGTTGTAATCACTAATACAAACAGTTAACTTATGAGTTAAACATTATATGCTCATATCGTTTTGTTAAGTATAAGAGTGTGAAATACGTTTTTTTGATAAAAATGGAACTCGTAAATTTACCTACCTTGTCATTGGTCATTTGCAAAATTATTTTGTTAAAAACATTCTGACTGTGCATTCACGTACTCTGAAGTTGATATTGAAAAGATGCTTGAATTTCTGATTGACAATATCTATGTGGATTTTGGAGACCAGGTCTTCTAACAATCTATTGGAATTCCCGAGGGTATCAATTGCACCCCGTTATTAGCAGACCTATTTTTGTATTTATGTTCAAAATCTTGTACGTGAAAAGATGAAAACACTTGCTGTGGCCTTCAACTCGACATTTAGATATATCGACGACGTATTGTCAAATAACAATGGTCATTTCCATTCGTATGTCAATACGGAATATCCCAATGAGCTTGAAATAAAAGATATCACAGAGGCTGACACATCTATTTCATATTTGGATATTTTACTAGAAAAAGAGACGTGAATGGTAATCTAACAACCAAACTTTATGATAAACGTTACGCCTTTAACTTTTTAATCATCAACTTCCCTTACGTATGCAGCAATAAACCTTCATCACCTGCATACGTGGTTTATATCTCTCTTGAATCGATACACTAGAGCATGCTCTACATTTGAACAATTTCTAAAACGAGGTAAGTTATTGACAAACAAGTTGATGAAACAAGAATATCAGCAGTCTCGTTTAAAGTCGTCATTTCGTAAGTTCTATGGTCGATACAATGACCTTGTCAGCAAATACAATTTATCATTTAGTCAAATGTACTGAGATTTTTCATACTAATTGTTAGGCTATTATTTGAACACTAAATTGGATTTTTCCCGTTATTACCCGGTCATGACAAGGAGCTCACTGCGGGTGTGACCGGTCAGCCGGGGATACTCACTCCTCCAGGGCTCCTGATCCCACCTCTGATGTTTTAGATGTCCGTGTTTGCTCTGCTCCAAAATTTGTTTTGTTTAATGGACTTTTGAGCTAGAGTGCTGTTCGTTATCTCCATACATATCATTCATACGTAAACAAAAAATGTGTCCCCTTATAACGGGGCGCAATTAATACCCATGGGATTTCCAGGATTGTTGGAAAACTTGATCTTCAAAAACTACATAGATATTGTCAATCAGAAACTCGAGCATCTTCTTAATTTTAACTTTGGAGTACTTGTGTGTATAAAATGTTTTAACAAAATAATTTTGCAAATGACCAATGACAAGGTAAGCAAATTTACGAGTTTCATTTTTATTGAAAAAGGAGCTGTCTATGATGTCAAAAAGCCTGGACTTTAATTTATCGTAGGGGATGGTTGTATAAAGTGTTGAAAAGTTATACGATTTGATGTTGTTGATTTTAGTAATTTTTTTTTATTTTAAATTTTCTAAAAGTTCCTTGGAGGTTTTAAGTATCCACATCTGATTTACACCACTTCTCGAATATATTGTTGCACAATACTCCTGAAGTTGTATTTTAGTGAGTAGTAAGAAAAAGGCTTGCTAGAACCTTACAGGAACCTGGTAATGTATCTTTGATTGTAGTGATTTTTATATAGTTTAGGAATTCAGTATACGTATAGTAATTCAGATTCAATTTGACTGTTGGGAAAAATTGTAATATTTAAAACATATGATTTTGAAAAATTTCCCCCGTAGAAAGCGTTTTTTGAGTATAAGCTAGATTACCATTTGCACAATTAAATCCAAATTCCTCTGAAATACAATTAAAATTAAGAGCCGTAAAGACAAAGGCAAGGTTGGTACCTGCTAAGTCAGCTGGGACCAGTACATATTGATCGCATAATCTATCTAATTCTTTTTTCACTTCTGAATTACTGAAGACAGAAGGATTGATTGTTTTTATATTGTCCCCTAGCCGCTTAATGCGAGATTTCAATATCCATCTGATTCTTTTAATCCATTCTGACAAAGATTTTTATGATTTTGAATGACTTTATTCTTGATGACTTTAACGAGATCTTCCGACTTCCTTCGGAAGACCTAAGTGTTTCGTTCTGTTTTCGATTATAATTATTATCCTTCGTCTTCAGCGGCTACACGCTGACGCTCAGCATGGCCCAATAAAAAGCATATCGAAAAATTCAATTTTTGAATACTTTTTCTGCAATAATTTATCGCCTAAAATATTTTGTTATATTATGTAGAATAAAAGTTGCTCAAAATGAAAAGTTCCTGTGATTTCAAGAAAAATGGGGCCTGCCCCTCTAACTAGGAATCTACTGGGGCCAAACTTTTTTTCGTTATCACAACAAGTAATAAAATCTTATATAGAAGCAATGTTGTTCAAAGTAAGAAGCAGCTGGTGAAAAGTACTCATATAAAATCATTTTCGGTTAGGCTGGAACGAATCAAAAATGGCTGTTTTTTGATAACTCCGGAACATTATTTCATTTTTTTTTTTTTTTTTTCAGAAAAAATCACTCCCTGTCGCATTTTTTGTTCGATTTTCATAGCAGTCTACGCCTTTTCTTTAAGTCATTAAGTCAAATGCTAACTGCATTTTTCATACTAATTGTTAGGCCATTATTTACACACTGAATTGTCGAAGATTTTTCCGTTATTACCCGATCATGACAAGGAGCACAAGGCGGGTGTGACCGGTGGGCAGGGGATGCTCACTCCTCCATGGCACCTAATCCCATCTCTAATATTTTAGAGGTCCGTGTTTGCTCTGCTCTAATATTTGCATTTGTTAAATGGACTTTTGAGATTGAATACTGTTCGTTATCTCCATACATTTCACTATAAAATAACTCAAGACAGAATCATGATATTTTCGGACAAAATAGAATGTCTCCTTTAGTTATGCATTACGTTTTTTGTTTTTATATCCAGTACTTATGGTCGACACCGGAAAGGATTTAAAATTTAGCAAAATTAACTGTTTTAAATAAAGGCATATCAAAACTAACATGCATATTAAAATCGATAATTGACCACAAAAACAATCTACCGGAAGTGCTTCCGGTGTAAACCCAAAGTAGAAAAAACTGAAACCTTTCTCTGAAATAACTAAAAATGGTATAAAATAATTTGTAAATTAGGTTAAGATTTTTTTCTGGCCTTTGTGACATCCGATCTCAATTGAAATGGGGTTTTCATGGCAGGAAATGTCGGGATCGAAACCGAAATCCGAAAAAAATAGTTTTATCTTTTTATTTTTGCAGTTGGGGGGGGGGGGATGGGGTGATTCCACAATATGCATGCATTACAGACTCACCAGTATTTGTTAGATGCATTTATTCTGATTAGATTTAAATTATATTTGCTAAACTGATGATTGATTTACCTATAAGCGTGGCTAGAATAAAATGTGAAAAGCATAGTTATAGTAAGGTTGTTTGTGGTCAGTATTTATTAAAAACAATGGAGAAAGCAGTCAATTAAATACCGCTATACTTTTTAGCTCTCAATAAAATCAGTGTTAAATGTACAGATTTCCTTGGATATAACTTCTTTCAATATCGCCTATTACTCTCGAATCCGTGATCGCAGGCTTTATATAGTGAAATGTACATCAATCTACATGTACACATTACATTTTGTCTCTGATGACTGTTAAAACCTGAAAGGTAATCGACACTTTGATAAGCATGTATGTGTTTTATATAAAAAGTTTGAATATGAATGGGTTTTATGGTTAATTCATTGTGAATAATTTTGAAAGAAAATTTCTTCCATTTTCACTTCATACCATTAAATAAAGTAGAAAATTCAGATAATCAGCATCTCAAGATGACTGTTTCTAGCTTTATGGTTGCAAGTTTACAAATTTAAAATCCTCAGCTCAGCTGTTAGTCACATGGATTGTAGAGATTATATATTAATTGAAATCCTTAGGTAGCTGGCTCAAACCAACCTTGCAGGATTGTACTCTCTTGAGAGTATCTGAAGAAAGTCTTTGTTCCGTATTGCAGATATAAACTCAACTTAATTTAATGACATTGTTTGGAAATACGCCTATTAAATTGAATTTTAAATGACATGATTCATATCGAATGTTAGGCCAAAGTTTTATATTTAAACTAAAATTACTCCATTTTTACATGATCATTACAGAGAGTTCACGGAGAGTGTGACCGGTCGACAGGGCATGCTTACTCCTCTTAGGAACCTGATCTCACTTCTTGTATTTCCAGGGGTCTGTGATTCGCCCTACGTATTGTTTACAGGATTTATGAGATAAACCATGGTTTGTTATATAATCCCGTTTCAATAGACTTTGGGTACAAAATGTCACCCCCTGGACATTAACGAAAAGACCTACCTGTAGAAAACTTACAATTCCTTGTATCATTCACATAAAAATGCTTCACCTTGTGGATGCTTTCAAAATCATATATATATATATATATATTGCAGATTCCCTATTAATCAAACAAGCACCAGAGATATTATTTTGTTTATTTAATTTGGCGCTTCTGGCCGCGGTGATCAATTCGCTGGGGCTACCACAGGGCTGCCCCACAATCAATCAATACAACAAATGTGACGACCCAAATCGGACGGATCATGCACTGGGTAGGTCACAAGTGCATGAACGTCACCAATCCAATTATCAATCAAGTTCACTCAAACAATCATCAATAAATCAATCAATTCAATAACAATCAAGTCAACTGCTTGTCAATTACAAGCCAATGCACAAATTCAAATCCTGAATTTCAATTTACATGTGCAATAAGATAAACAATGGAATGAGCGTAAGAATGTGTGTTGCACTCCTCCAGTTGCGTTGAGGTGCGACGGAATACGCCACTTGCAAGAGCCATGAATACTCGTGTCTACCACGAGTAATCATGGAACTGCAACCGCCACCAATGGGGGTGCCAAGAACCATGGTGACGGCGGCAGTACTTCAACGCAAATAGTCACCGTCGACCAGGACCTGCTCATTCAACAATGCAAACTGATAAAACAATTACTATTCAATGCATTAAAACGAAATATAAATTTAAATCGTAAACGGTCATTCACCTATTCCGTTATAATTGTTTTACCAAATGTGTTGAAATCCAGTTATGGACTTGTCAGTATAAAACAACTCCCCGTTTAATCTAAAATTGTGGATCCTTACTTGCAATGTATTTCCCTTCCCGTTGGTTTATTTTATCGTATTACTTACCTACTAGGCTGTTACTCCTGTTACGCATTTTTATGGCTTTTATAAAAATTTAAACTATCTTTGCAAGTATTGGTTATAGTTGTACTAAAAGGTTCGGAGTGTATCAGACCCAAATTGACCAAAAACGAGATATTTACGTCACCTCTCAACTTTTAGAGTACTCTTAAAACTATATGTGTGTCCTTAACCCCCTCCCCTTTCCCCAGCTGTATAAATTAAATTCCCTCTTCACAATTTATCACAAAACTATAATCCATAGTAAAATTTAAAAACAAATCATTGAAATGAAAGAAAGTAAAAATATGTTAGCCTTGTAACAACTACTTAATGGCTGCATAAACATGTGCATTTTATAGCCAGTGTTTCAAAGCTAAAATAACCTCCCCTGTTGCATCTTGATGGCAAATAGTTTAACCTATTTCAAACAAAAGAAAGAATACCTGATATCGTTATTACTTAACGCAATGAAACTCTTTTGTGTTGAAGGTAGGAACGTCGATTGAAAGCTGAGGACAATGTGCTATTGACTACACTATGAGATCGATCACTGCAGATTTGTAAGGGACATGTAAGAAAGAAGCCCTGGTGAAATACATTGCTAAATGTTCGGTCTTAAATGTTTGTGGATATTTCCCGCTAAGTAGACTATAATATTCTAACAATAAGTTTAATCATTTCTTTCTGATAAACGTTAATTTGGAAGTCTAAACATTCCGAATACTTTGACTTGCTTTCTGAAGTGCAACCATCGGCATTACATTGTACATTCGGCATACTTTTTGTTCGTATCATTCAATTGTCACTAGCGTAAACAATATATGTAAACAATATGTTATGCCCCGAAAATGACGGGAGATTTTTAACTTTCTTGACTTTATCGCAAAACAGCGGCAGTAAGTTATATAATTCGAGGTAATTGCGATACTAAGTATTCTGAGTATTCAAAAAATGTCTTTAAGGGAGTGGTTTTATCTCTGGTAAATTTAAGTATAAGCGTGGACCATTGTGTATTATACATAATTAGACATGCATTTGGTAATAATTAAACAGAATGATAAAATTAGTCTCAAGGCTTAAATCCCCCTTAGACACTGACATAGGTGCGCAATAAAATAAACAAGCACAATAAAATATCTGAGAAAACAAAAACATGAGTATGTTGCCACTCTTTGTCCATAAGTATGTGCGCTGGAAAAAACTGGTATACTTGATAAGGCATACTTCTGGACATATCCTGGATATCCCTTACCAGATTAGCTTAAAATTGAATATAGTAGTGTACCTTAAATAAATGGATTAACATTGTTTTGACAACACATTATTAACTCTTTGGTTTGTGACTTTTCTTATGTACTAGTAAATTCAATATACTAGTTGATATTCAATATTGCGATTTCATATCAACCTATTAAATCTTTAAATAATCGTTGATTCATATATAATTTCTATTTAACTGATTATTCGACAAGCTTTGTTTCCCTGTCTCGTCGCACACATTAGCAGACTAGCCATTCCAATATAGCCTGATAAGCGAAAACTGAATTTCAGCAAGCTGATTTATTGAATTATCAATTTGTGAATTTTAATTTCCTTTTTAAAGCATCAATATGAAGATCAAATCATACGGAGCAAGTAGTGGGTGTTGCTTATCCTAGTGAGACTCCTGACCAATCACTTTGTTAATCTGCCTTTCACAGTGTCTAATACCTTAACTAAATATCAAAACTCAATCGATCCGAAGGAGATGATGAACCAGTTTGATTTTGACAATCAATTTAATAAATTACCACTTTTTTTGAAATACCCCCCCCCCCCCAGACCCGCTTAGCCAAATTATACTTTCCCTCAGAATGTAATCTTATAGCTGCAATTAATTGTAGCTGGATTAGGATACATATCACTTGCCAATTCCACTTTTATATCTAGTTTTGGCACAACTGCAACATTTCCTACTTATTTCTTTTTTGCAAATCTTTAATTACTGTTCTAATTAATTACTGAGGAATTGATAAGGTCATGCTTTGAAGGAAAGGAATCTTGTGTCCATTGCAGCTGTTGACTCACTGATAAAGTTTTCTTAAAAAAAAAATAATTAAAAAATGTTGACCTGTTTTGGTAATGTAGCTGAAAATAATTTATCTTGGTAACATACATCTGTAATCACTATCAATTACTTAAGGATTTTATTGTACTTACAGCCTTTTGCACCAATATAATTTGCTCCTTGCTTGTGCCTGAACCTTGCAAATTTGCATACCTATTCTAAAGCATATGAAGAATACATTTCTACACCTTTGCTGCGGTTTGACTGCTCACTGTGAGACTAACTAGCAAAATTAATAAGAAATGTTTTCATCCTATTTCAATAAACTGTGATTTTGCTTTCATTAGTTGGATTTTTATGCAGTAATTGACCATGTGGACCAAATGAGTTCCCATATGTTGTGTAACATAATATACAAATTAACTCCCCTCCCATTATGTGATAGGAAAATCAGTTCATACAATATTACCTATAAAAACCTTAGACGTTTTTGTTTTCTTGATAACATGTTCTATGTATGCAAGGATAACATGTAAAAAAAAAAGATAACAAACAGTACTGTTCCAAACTTTTTCAAAAGACCAACAAACAAATGAAACGATACAAGTCTGCAAATAGAGCATACCACATACAACTTAATAAACCTCCTCTCAGTGCATGCAGTACTTTGATTACTTCAAAAAGTGAAAGTGCACAAATTCTCGTGAATGCTTTATCCGATTTAACGACGATTGCATTTTGTCAAATGCGAATTAAGGTCAAGGTCATCAGGTGGAGTATAGGTGTGTTCTTTTTAGGAGAAAGAAAAAACGGTTAAAATACGGTGTTATACGAGTATTACATATATATTTTGTGAACAAACTTTGAAAGTACAGTGTTGGAATTAAATGCCGAATTCAAGACAGAAGAAGAAGCGGGGTCGGAATAAAAGTAATCAAGAACTCTCTGAAGGTAACACTAATAAAAGACAGCGTGCAGAAAAAATGGCGGACCATTCAAGCGAGGCAAGTGAGTCGCCAAGATACAGGTTAGACACTAGAGATGAATCCGTGCATTCGGGTGCATATGGTCTGGGATCACAAATGCTATACACATACCCTAGCCCCGGAATTAAGTACCCTATATCCCCAGTTGGTTATAATGTACAATTACCGGGTATACCTACATGTATATTGAATAGTTCACCCATGAACAGTGCTATAAATAGAAATAACAACATAAACAGATCGCATGAGGGGGTGCTAGAGGGGAATTTTGAAAAACTGAAATTAGTGGACGAAAAGTTAGAAACACTTAACGAAATTAAATCTCATATTTCAAATTTTGAAAACAAATTAACAATTTTAGATAAAGAAGTGAACACTATCAAAGGGACAGTAGCGGTTTTAGAACAAAGCGTTAAAGTGATGTCGCAACAAATAGAGGAGCGAGGAATAGATGAGAACATTACAGGTGTACATACAGAATTAAAAGAAATCGAAAAAGCAAATGAAAGTCTACATGAAGAAATGTTGTTTTTACAAACACAAATGATGAAAAATAACCTTATTCTATTTGGAATCGAGGAGCTCCGACTTGGAAGAGTAGAGGATTGCATACAAACGGTGAAGACTTTTTGCGCGGAGAAGCTAGAAATTGAGGGTGTTCAAATCGAAAATGCATATAGGACAGGAAAACGAGGGATAGGAAAAACGAGACCAATTATTGCTACCTTCAAAATCCAAAAGGAAAAAGAGGCGGTACAAAGTTGTGGCTACAAACTAAAGGAAACATCTTACGGAATGTCCCAACAGTATCCCAGGGAAATCGTCGACAGAAGAAAAAAACTTATCCCGGTCATGACTCGAGCAAAGCGTGAGGATAAAACTGCTTTCCTGAAATATGATAAACTTATTATTGAGGGTGAAGAGTACAAACCACCTGGGCTCAGCAGACCAAGAGAGAGGGGTCAAAATATATTACAAAGGGACACTAATGCAGACTATGGATACGCCGGGGGAAGTATCAAAATAATGTCGTGGAACATTCAAGGTTTGACAACACAGAAACTTGAAAACAAAGAATTAAGTGATTTATTGGGAAAAGAAAACCCGGACTTAATATGCTTACAAGAAACTTGGACTAACAACAATAGTAAAATTGATATGGAAAACTATGTGATGTATCACAAACCAAGAAAATTCATCCATAAGAGGGCTAGGCGTAACAGTGGTGGCATTGTTGTTTTTATAAAAGATGAATTATATAAAGGTATTCAATTAGTGTTGTCAAATATTGATGGGATCATGTGGTTTAGAATTGATAAAAACTTTTTCTTACTTGATGAGGATATATATTTATGCTGTGCTTACCTACCCCCGGAGAAATCCCCCGTATACAATATTACAACCAACGCTGAAAACATCTTTGATAAACTTTCCCAAAACATAGCTACATTCCGAAATATAGGAAAAGTTATTATAATGGGAGACTTAAACGCTCGTACGTCTGTATCGCCTGACTATATCAGGGACGATTTTGTTGCACCGGAGAATGATGACCAATCTTATGTGTGTGACAATAAAATGGAACGCTATTCTGAAGACAAAACAAAAAATTCGTTTGGTACAATGCTATTGGATATGTGTAAATCATTTAAGCTAAGAATCGTGAATGGCAGACTACATGCAGACAAAGAGATTGGTAGATATACATGTGAAACAGAGCTAGGAAGTAGTGTAATTGACTACATGATAACAGAGGAGGAATTTTTTCCTAATGTGATAGACTTCTATGTAGGAGAGCATACACAGTTTTCAGACCATAACCCAATTATATGCAGCCTTAAATCTGGTTGTACCCATGAACTGAACGAACAGGAAAAAAACATAAACATAGAAAAGTGGAAATGGAATGAAACGTTTCATGATGACTATATACAGCACCTTAGAGAGAACAGTTATAAATTTCAAGACATATTGAGATGAACCAAACCAAGAAACAATAAATAAACTTACGGACCAACTTACAGATATTCTGTTAAGTATTGCAGAGCCTTTCTGTAGAAAGAAAATAAATTACACTAAAAACAGATATGGTTTTAGGGATAAAATTAACAAAGATGCACCATGGTTCGACGCGGAGTGTGGCAGAGCGAAAAGATCATGGACCAAGGCAATTCAACGGTACAATAATGAAAGGACGCTAAATAACCGAATTGAAATGTTCACATTAAAGAAATCTTACAAAGCACTTACTCAAAGGAAGAAGGCACAGTACCATTCGAAACAAAGAGAAAACTTGAAACAACTTAAAAAGAAAAACCCCAAGGAATTCTGGAAAATGTTACGTCCCAAGGAGAACGCCCAGCAAATAAAAATAGCACCAGAACAATTCTTCAATTATTTTAGGAATATGTGTGCGATAAACGAAAATGGTGTGGATGCGGAAATACAAGAGACTGGATCACCCGTGTTCCAAGAGCTAGACAAAGAGATCTCCAGCCAAGAAATAATTAACGCGGCAAAATCGCTGAAAAACGAAAAATCAGGCGGAAGTGATAACATAATCAACGAGATGCTCAGTGTAGATGTGGCAACACTGGAACCAGTCTTAAATGTGCTTTTCATTGCTATTCTTAGTAGTGGTTGTTATCCATCAAAATGGAAATTGGGTATAATAGTGCCGATTTTTAAAAAAGGGGATAAAATAGATCCACAAAACTATAGGGGTATAACCTTATTAAGTTCTTTAGCTAAACTGTTTTCCCGTATTTTGAATAATAGATTGCAAAAATGGTCAGATGACAACAATGTTATATCTGATGCACAATATGGTTTTAAAAAAGGTTGTAGTACTATTGATGCTGCTTATGTATTAAGAAGCACTATTGATTTTAATATTGCAAATGGTAAAAAACTTTTTTGTGCCTTCGTAGATTTTCGTAAAGCATTTGATACGGTTGATAGAAATGCATTGTTCTACAGATTATTAAAGCTAGGTATCGATGGTAAAATGTTAAGAATTATCAAAGCTATGTACGAGGATGTGAAAAGCTGTGTTCGGGTAAATGGTTCCCTCACAAATTTTTTTGATAATGAATTAGGTGTGTTACAAGGGGATATTCTATCACCAATGCTATTTTCCTTATTTCTAGAGGATCTGGAGACAACTCTACAGGAAAAATTTTGCATGTGGCATTCAAATTGACCAAATAAACATCTTTCTACTATTATTTGCAGACGATCTAGCCATAATAAGCGAAACACCCAATGGGCTACAAAACCATCTTAATAGCATACATGCCTATTGTGAAAAGTGGGGCCTTTGTGTAAATGTAGATAAAACGAAAGTAATGATTTTTCAAAAAGGACAGACAGAAAAGGGATACAAATTTACGTATAGCGGTAGTGCCCTGGAAATTGTAGACAGTTTTGCATATCTTGGACTGGTGTTTTCCTCAAACGGACTCTTTAATAAACATGTGAAGATAACGGCAGAAAAAACTCTACAACTATATAATGCATTCATGAGTAATGTTCAAAAAATGTCACTAGATTGTAAAACAGTACGTGAATTGTTCAACGTTGCGTGTGTCTCGAAAATGAACTATGGGGCAGAAGTGTGGGGCTCTATACCGGCAAAAGAAATGGAACGAATACACTTAAAATTTGGTAAAAGACTACTGGGAGTTAAAACCTCAACATGTACCCCGGCTGTTTATGGGGAATTAGGAAGAAAACCGTTGATAGTAACGAGAACATTTCGCATTATTAAATATTGGTTTAAAGTCCTTCGATCTGAAAATTGTCTTATAAGGTCAATTTATAATTATGATTTTAAGAATATGTCTACAAATTGGATCATTTTTGTCAAACAGACACTTTTATCACATGGTTTTGGCGATGTATGGTATTTTCCCGAGTCAGTAAATGAAAAGGTATTTTATGTTTATTTTGAACAAAGGCAGGCTGATTGTTTTTTTCAAAAACTAAAAGTAGAGATAGAAAATGCCCATCCTTTAATATTGTTTAAATATCTAAACCCGACTATGCACCAGGCTGAATATCTCAATTGTATATATTATGAAAAACATAGAAAAGCATTAAGTAGACTCAGATTATCTTCACATTGTTTACGTATTGAGTCTGGTAGATATGAGCAAAAATGTCTTATAAGTGAACGAAAATGTGTATTTTGTACATCTAACGAAATAGAAGACGAATATCATTTTGTTTTAATATGCAAGTTTTATGTTGAGTTAAGAGAAAAATATATTAAAAAATATTTTTACGCAAGACCTAGCATGGTAAAATTAATTGAATTACTTAATTCCGACTCAGAAAATGTACTTAAAAAACTTGGGAAATACATGTTTGAATGTTTTAAAAGGAGGGAAAACTTTACTCTAAAGCAAGATTAATAATAGGAGATACTGCTGTATAGTTCTTCTTTCATATATGTATATTTCAAGTTATGTTATAAAGCACCTGTGTAACACCTGTTGACCAATGTTTATATTATAAAACTAATGTTATACTTCTGTGGCAATATATGTAATGTATACGCCAATAAAGATACTACTACTATTTGATTACTTCGAAAAGTGAAAGTGCACAAATTCTCGTGAATGCTTTATCCGATTTAACGACGATTGCATTTTGTCAAATGCGTATCAATATACCTCCTTCGAGCACGATAAATCTATGTAGAAAACAAACTAAAATCCGTCTAGTATGCCCAGCTTCTTAGAATATTCTGTGTTTTACCCCCCCCCCCCCCGGTTATAAATATGATGGACTCGAAGTTTAACATTTCGCTCCTAAAAATAATAACTCAAGTTAAACAATCCTTCTACCCCCAAACTGATCTTAATTTATTCCTGTTACCTGTAACTCACAAATTACAATATCGCGTATTCAATCGCAAAATCAATTTAGTTTACGAAAAAGTTCAATCAGGCCAAATCCAATGTCAAACTTCGCCATCGGTACGTCTAATTTGCTTTGAAACTACAAACCTCAATAGTTATACTAAAAATCAAACTTATTTAATTTTAAAATTTAAAAGATTGCCACAATTTAACTCCCAAAAATTTTCCATGACCTTACCGTTTAATCGATTCTTCGAGAAAGGAGGTAGAAAAGAACTTATTATTGGACTATATACAAATGGACCTAAATTATCCGGAATGATTGCTTGTGACTAAGAGTGAAAATTTATATATATCCGAATGTGCGTAAATTATCCGGAATAGATAAATATTACTAGGGTTACTGAAATAAACTCAATTATCCAAGACCAGGCTCGTATAAATGGTAATATTTTATGTACCTCATGATATTTTTAGAGCATATAGTTCTCTTTCCACCGTAAAGTATGTTAAAAATATGTAAACAATTTAAGTACAAACAAAATATACGATAATTTCTTTGATTGTTAATTAATTTGAAGTAGAATTCATGCAATCACACTTCCATTCAATAGTAGAATTCCAAAATTATTTCTGATGAGAGATTGAAAAAAAAACATCTTGACTTTAATGGTATTTAAGATCGACCATCTTTGGGATCTTTTAATAAGCAATAAATTTTCTTTTACACACTGCATTGTCTACGGACTTTTCCGTTATTTCCAGATCATGACAAGAAGCACATGGTGGGTGTGACTGGTCGGCAGGGAATGCTCACTCCTCCATGGCACCTGATCCCATCTCTGATGTTTTAGAGGTCCGTGTTTGCTCTGCTCCAAAGTTTGTATTGTTTAATGGACTTTTGACTTGAATACTGTTTGTTATCTCCCTCTGTTTCATTATACAATTTACAAAACGAAATAAAGTGCTCTTATAATATAATAGCTCATATGTATAAAATGAAATTTTGAAATCCCAAACATTAAGTACTGTGAATTAAAACATCTGCCAAATAATAAAATTTGAAAGAAGAATAAAAAAGGTTGGAGAAATTGAAGAAATTGTAACAGTTAATCAGGTATTAAAATTTGATTTCCATTTTACAAATCTTGATTGTGTTGTGTGTAATTTGAAGAGAAAACAGGTTTTTCTATGTAGGTTGAGAGTTCCTTACCTCATTTTTATTCTTAAAAATGAATGATTTACAATTAGGGAAGTTAAAAGATTGATTTTGAATTATGTAACAATTGTTTTCAATTGTTGTTAAACTTCTTTTTCCGAGAAAACTCCTGCAGATCTGCACGTTTATTGTAAACAAGACATAAATCAATGTAATAAAAAGACCTATTTTAGAGGAAACATTACTTCATTATTGATTGTCTCATATGCACATCAAATGACAAAACTTTAATTTCGTGCTTAACTTTTTACATTTTAAGTACACAAGCACTTTTTCTGTAATAATTTTTAAGCCATAGTTGAATAATAACACAAGGTATCGAACTTCAGATTACATGGAGTAGATCCCTATATCACAGTCATTTACGGTTGGAGAGTAAACGCAATGGCAAAATTTAACTGTTTATGTCCATTCCCTTTTACGATTATTTGTCTACAAAACTATACAGCAGTAAAATTAAGGTGCGCAATGAAAAAATAGGCGATTTTATTGTGATAAAATATATATTCTTAATCAGGATTGCCATTCTCTTTAGTAATCAATGATATAAGGCAAATGTTATATGGTTATTAACTACGCATTCAAGTTTCAAAATTGCAAGAACATAACAAGGACATAAAAAGTTAAATTCTTAAATTTATTTTATACATAATCCATATGACTGTAGTTTGCATAACTTTCTGCAATCCTGTATAGATTCTACTATTTAATCAAATTTATCAAATCAAATTTATGTTTATTATATATTACTTCAATCCTGTAAAGATTCTACTATTTAATTAAATTTATCAAATCAAATTTATATTTTTAAGATAGCATCCTGAATTGTTTGCTGGTCAACTGCATCCGATATAGAAATAATCAATTCAAATTCAGGATTTCAACATGATCAAAGCACTTTTCAAAAAGCTTAAGGTATGTCACTCGTCAGCTTTTGAGAACAGTTTGGCCAAAACCTCTAACTTGAAAACTATTCATTACAATTCAATTTCTATAATATACATGTATTTGAATTAAACAATGCAAATGAAACTATAATCAATAAAAAAAACTGCACAGAAAATCGTAAAAAAAAATTCTTGTGGTGGAAGAACATTTAGAAGAAAATTCTTCAATTCTACAATTTTGTTTAATTAAATATCTTTGAACTTTAGCCTTACAGTTTTTACTCAGAGAATCTTTTTCTTTGTTATATGCTTGGAATATCAAAGATAAGAAAATTTGTAATAGGTGTCGTCGCCCGGGTGGCGCAGTGGTGAGAGCGTTCGCTCTAGCTCTAGAGTCGCGGAGTAAGGAGTTAATCCTTACGTCGCGGGTTCAAATTCCACTGTTGGACAGGGAGACCGGGCCCTCGGATGGGACCGTATAAACTGAGGTCCCATGACGCAGTAGGTGCTTGCACGAAAAAGATCCCTCACTCCTCAATGGCCCTTTAGAGCCGAGTATAGGTAAAATATTTGCAGCTCTCCACCGGCAAGCGAAGGCGTCTCCATATAAGTGAAAATTCTCGAGAGGGACGTTCAACAATTAAAAAAACAAACAAAAGAAACAAACATAAAAGTAGTATTCAATTAACATTTACAACAAATTTTACACAGTAAACTTTGCTAGGAAATAAAGATATATTTATTGATTGATTGTTTATTGTTTAACGTCCTTCTCGAGAATTTTTCACTCATATGGAGACGCCACCGCTTGCCGGTAGAGAGCTGCAAATTTTGTCCTATACTCGGCGCTTATGACCATTGAGCAGTGAGGGATCTATTTCGTGCCAGCACCTACTGCGACACGGGACCTCGATTTATACGGTCTCATCCGATGGACTGGTCTCCACGTCCCACAGTGGGATTTGAACCCGCGACGTAAGGATCAACTCCTTGCTTCGCGACTCTAGAGCAGACGCTCTAACCACTGCGCCACGCAGGCAACTAAAGATATATTGAAGAAGTCAAGATAAAATTTACATTTTTTTTAGGAAAATTGTACATTTTGACCAATATCTCAGAATTTAAATCAATAGCCCTTACTTTTTCTTTCATTATTTTAAACTACACGATACGTCCAACCAATCAACACTAAAGTCATGAAAAGCTTGCACAAGAAAATGTCTTATTTACTGTTAAGATTTTCAATACCCCAAATATGCTATTTTGTAGTACAAAAAGATCACACAATAATAATTATTTATGTGCGTGAATTTGGAATTTTTTTGGGGGGAGGGGGGTAAAGTATAAGAACAAGTATGCATCCACAGACCAAAATCAATGAGTGTGAGTGAGAAGGTGAGAGCGAATGGTTTGTGAAAAGAAAAGAATTTAGTATTTCATACTGTAATATGTTTGTATATAGACGAAAAAATAAATAATTTAAAAAAGAATATATTTATCAACAAGATTACATCTTGTAAAATATTATACACGTTAAATTAATGTACTTAAAACTTACAGTTTTAGTGCCAAAAAGTCAAGTTAATGGTACTGTTGCCCAGTAATATGCACACTGGCCCCTAAATTTCTTTGTGATATTGACACATGTTATATGAGTACTTATCTAATTAAAATATCCTTCGAAAGAAATCCTTGATATAGCTCATCTCAAGAGTGACATACCTTAATACTTAGTGCCTGCATACAAATAAACGACAGTTTCAGTTCACGAGGGAATGCAAAGAAAATAAACGAATACATTCATAAAAAGAAATTAGTTTAATTTCAAAGACTTTGAAAATCTTCAAATAATATTTTATTTAATTAAGAATTTTTTTGTTATAAATATATTACTAGATTCGCCTCCAACTGCATACGAACTGTTTCAAATTTTACTTGACGTCATATCGACAAGTGCATTGCGGCCACTAAGATGTTCATACTGAACTATTGACAAAAAAGCAAAATTACGTTTTACTATAGTTAAATGCTATCCTACAGTTTAAAACCTGACATTTCATTTTGTGGTATTTTTAAGAATTGTCAGTTTTGTATGATTTAATAGTTAATACTTCTCGTATAAATTAGGTTCTGCCTATAGCTAAGTTAGAAATGAAATCTAGTACAAAGCAGATATCATCTGAATTTCCTCTGACCTTATTTTAAATGATAAAGTCATGATCTACACTGATTGTAGAAAATAATAAAGCCTTACCCTGAAAGTAACCTTTTTCCGTTGAATGTAAATTATTTTAGAATATGGGACAAATTGATCTAAATAGGATGTAGATTACTGTATATTCAGAGTCTAATCTCCAAAAAAAAAATGCAATCCCAAATTCATCTATTTAAACTCAAACTAACACTTAGAAGCTTTATCTGACTAGATGAAAGGCCAAAGAATAAAACTGACATTACCAATGACATACTTTTAATATGCTCTACTTGAAATAGTTTAAAACTCTACAACATATGGAGTAAACAGTCACCAGTATAAAATATCCATCTCAATAGAGCATAAACTGTAAGTTCTCTTCATACAGAATGGCATTTTTCTACAGTCTTTTGTAGAAGAGCGAACTTCCTTGACATAATGTATCTTTTCTTTTTCTTTTCTTTCTTTTCAACTGCAAGTTTCTTTGCAACTGGCTTTGTTGAAATATTGCAGTGGTGACTGGTTTAGGTCTTTTGAAGCAAACATTTCGATCATTGTGACAAGTGACAAAACAAAAACCGATGTGATTCTTAGTCTTGAAAATAAATTGTATTTCGATTTTAACCTTAATGCTAAATGGACATGGATTATACATTTAAATATTTAATATCTATTTGAAACTTTCTAGATTACTGCTTTACATTTTGATAATAATAATAATAATAATAATAATAATAATAATAATAATAATAATAATAATAATAATAATAACAATAATAATAATAATAACAATAAAATTAATATAATTTGTTACCTTTGCAATTATTAATTGAATATATACACGTCTATATATGTACTAGTGATACTCCTTAATGTTATACAAGTATTATTAGTCTTTCTATGATAGTTTCAGCTAATTAAAGGGAGGGGAATTTGATTCTGAAGGCAGATTTTGGTAATTGTCTGACATACAAGATGATCAAAAGATATTTAAATTATACTCGACTGGCGAGATTCTTTTGCTTGTCTAATTTTATTCATTGAAAAGAAAATAAATAATCTGTCGTAATCTGTCTTTGGTGATCTGGGAATTAAACCTGTCCTACGAAGGTTTGAATTAAATAATCTGATTCCACCCCTCGCATCAGAATCAAATGGCAACCCCTTATCTTTTTGAGTTTGAATAAACACATTATTAATTCATTCTAACCCATTTATATGGCTACAACATAAAACAGATCTATCAATGCATCTGGATAAAAGTAACATGCCATTAAGAGTCGAATGATGTGTGAGGTTTTGACTGCTGACTGATGTATTCCCTCTAGAAGTTATTTGATACCTGTTAAGGTAACAAATCAGCCACAAAAGTATATAATATACCAGTAAATTTTCCAGACATTCCTTGAATATGTACAATGTATGTCAATTTCTTATAATAAAAGAGGCTCGTAATCAGCCAGTGAAAAAGTGATAATACTCTTCGACAATACACCTAGAATTAGATCATACAATAGGCCAAATACATGGTGTTTCATATAATTCACTTTTACATTACGTCAAAAAGCAATTAGGTCTTCATCACATCGTACTAAACTTTACTTGAAAATTTTGAGTTGACTATTTGAAAAAGCTAAAACAAGTCCATCCTTCGACTTTTCAACTACAGAATACAAGCTAGTGTTTGTGATTATTGTTGTTCCCCAGCATAGGCATAGCACCACGTGTGCCAGAAGATAATAAATCCGATTCAACCCGTCCGTTTCTTAAACTTAAGTTTTTCATCAAAGGAATAGATGCTGTAGACATTAGTAACATTCTTAATCATAAAAAAACTTCAGTCATGCATTAACCATTTTCTAAGTTGAAAGTCCACAGTAAGCATTTCCTACAGATATTCCTCAACTGTTGATTCCACTTTTCAATCAATGCAAACCCTACAGTACTTACATGTAGATATCGATCGTTAATAACAAAATCACTTTAGGTGATCTTGATCGTCCTCTAATTTCAGCTAAAGTCTTGATGGACACTTCACTACTTGTGATGAAAATATAGTTGAAAATGACACCCTATAAGCAATCATTTTACGAGGGGCATTTGAAAAGTTCTGAGAACTGTTCGATGAAATATTAACCGTTTAACGGAAATTACTGAGTTTGATATCATTGGACAGATCACAAAAATATACACATATTGTGACGTCACTTCGTCATTTTTATTTCGTAATGACTCCAAAAATGACGTCAGAATCTCGAATGTCTAGCATATTGACCATAAAAATGACGTAACAAAAGACACAATTTCACAGAAGTAAAATTTTAATGTCAACTTTTGTTCGTTACTGGGATGTACGCTAACGGGCACAACTAACAGTTCTAAGAATGTTTACATAGACTACAATCTATCATATGCAGATTATATTCAGGAGCTCCTGTAGATTTTAGGTGGTTTAAGAGTCTGTCAAACATAGCTAGCATGTTATTATCGAATCTCGCGAAAAATATGCCGTAAGAAAATCAAAAATTGACATACACAGGAGAATAGTAAACGGCGTTACAGAATTTACTAGCATTAATTCGTAAGGTGTTTTAACCAATTTTGCCGCAACGATTAAAGCTCAAGAGAGGTTAAGCTACATGTAAGAATGTCCCATATTTTCTCGTAAAAACCAAAATGGCGCCGGTGTAGTTCTAACCCGTCTGTAACTCGATATGTTCGAAAATTTTAAATCAAGAAAAATAAATAAGATTGTACATGGCAATGAAACTCAGATTTATTTTTTGAGTCGAAAGTTAAAAGCAATAATGAGTTTTGGATTGCTAAAGTTTAAATAATATGAGCAATTACGCTCAGAAACTTGTCTAGGGGAAAATCTTTGTACGTCTTATTCGTATATGGTAAGAGTCCTAATACTCAAGATACATTTGTGGAAAACTGCATTATTACACTTCAGTTTTATACAGAATATGTTTTATTTAATACAGTGGAGCGCTATATAATAGACCGGAAATCCAGCTAAATCATACAAATAAAAATCTGTTATGAACGCTTAAGATAACATTACTGTGTTTATTAACCAAGCAAAAAATAAAAAATGGAATCGCTGATTTACCATACCATTTTTATAGTATTACTCTACTTCCATGCAATTTTTCTTTGAAATATCTTTTCAAAGAAGCCTTTGACAGCAGTTTTTCTATGTTCTCATGTTGACAAAAAACGCGACTTTTCAGTATGCTAAACATTCGATATTCTGACGTCATTTTTGGAGTTATTACGTCATAATTATTAGAAAATGACGTTCATGTTAGTGCAAATTTCCCAGCTCTTTTCAATGGTATCAAACAAAAAATTTCTGTGAAATGGTTTAATTTTAGCCAGAACTTTTCAAATGCCCCTCGTAAAAAGTAAGAATACATGGAGCCCCGAGAAGATCGGGACACTTTGTCAGAATGGATTAAGTGTTTTAAGAAATATATTAATGAATCTTGTTAGAAAGTAAAAAAAAAAAAAGCAATGTGTAGACCATTTTCACTAAATCTGAAGCGGTAAAAGAATTAGAAAGACCACATGAACAATACCTGGTTCAGGCAGACATGGCTTGTACCAATATTGTCCTTGTTCGTAATTCTCATTAATACAACTGTATTATAGAAGAACTTGGTATTAAGAAACCAAAGAGTCTGACACATCTGTTTCATATCTGGATATTTTACTAGAAAAAGATGTTAATGGTAACCTAACAAGAAAGCTTTATGATAAACGTGATGTCTTCAACTTTTCAATCGTCAACTTCCCTTACTTATGTAGCAATATACCCTTATCACCTTCATATGGGGTTTATGTCTCTCAGTTGATTCGATATGCAAAAGCATGCTCTACGTATGAACAATTTCTAAAATGAGGCAAGCTATTGACAAACAGGTTGATGAAAAAAAGATATCAACAGTCTCGTTTGAAGTCATCATTTCGCAAGTTTTATGGTCGATACAATGACTTGTCAGCACACTATCATTGAGTCAAACTTTGACTGACGTTTTTCGTACTAATTGTTAGGCCATTATTTTTTTTTACTGAAATGTATACAGATTTTTTCCGATTTTCTTTTCAATCATGTCAAGGAGCACATGACGGGTGTGACCGATTGGCAGGGGATGCTCACTTCTCCATTGCACCTGATCCCACCTCTCAATTTTGATGTTCTTGTTTGCTCTGCTCCAAATTTGTATCGTTTCATTGGACTTTCGAGATTGAATACTGTTCGTTATCTTCATATTTCAGTGATATAGCAATTAGATATCGGCTGTTCCTTTCGTTGAAGTGGACATGAAGTGGACGAATTATCTTAAGCTGGATGTATGATAATCATTGTTAAAGAACAAACGGAAAAGGATACAGCTGAAAAACCATAAGCATAACTGAAATATTGCAGGATAGAGCAATGTTCTCTATGCACTGGAGACATATAAGCCTTTATTTAATTCAATTTTCCAACATTATTGGTTATTCTAAAGAATATTATCTTTTTGGAGATTAAATATATGGAGATAACGAACAGTGTTCAAGCTCAAAAGTCCATTAAACATTACAAAATAGGTGCAGAGCAAACACGGACCTCCAAAACATCAGAGGTGGGATCAGGTGCCCTTACAAAAATATTAACTGCAATGCAGAGAAAACTTTTAACTTCACACTGTTTGTTTTGTGCAACACAATATTACAGAGGTGGTGCTATTCAAGTTTTGATAAAAAATATGTATATATAAAAAACGTTTTTAAAAAAATTTAAATCACAAAATGTCTCCAAAATTAACAGCATTAATACAAATTTTGCCAAAATCAACAGCATCAAAACGTACGTATTTTCGACACTTTATTTTTTCCATTCCCACGAAAATTAAATGCCTGTCTCTTTGACATCATAGACAACAGCATCTTCAATACAAAATGGAGCTCGCAAATCTTTTACATATTTTGTTAGTGGTAGGCTACAAACTTAATTAGAAATGTTCTGTTTCTACAAATCAGTATCTAAGATTTTTAATCTAATTTTAAGATGAATTAAAATCTCCGAAAACGACAGTATCCTAAAACATAACCAATAATGTTAGAAAATTGAATTAAAATTAATGCATACATGTCTCCAGTGCACAGAGAGCATTGCACTATCCTGCAATATTTCGCTTGTACTTATGGTTTTGAAGCAGTATTCTAACATTCTTTTCCATTTGTTCTTTAACAACGATTATCATTCACCCCGCTCAAGATCATTCGTCCACTTCATGTGCGACAGGAACAGCCGATGTCTAATTACTATATCAATTGATTTTAATTTCCAGCCTCAGCAATTTGATTTTGGAAAATTATTAAATAATTACTGTTAACTTACTTTTTTCTTTGGGGCCTTTTGTTCAGCGGAATATCAATTTCTGTTCAATCCGCGGTAGAAAATTACGCTGGTTGCTTGCTTGATTGATTGTATATTGTTTTACGTCCCGTTCGAGATTTTTTCACTCATATAGAGACGTTACTATATGCCGGTGAAGGGCTTCAAATTTAGACCTTTACTCGGCACTCAGGGTCATTGAGCTGTGAGGGTTCTTTACCGTGCTAACACCTACCGTGACACGGGACCTCGGTTTTTAAGGTCTCATCCGAAAGACCCGCAACTTTCACTTTATAGTGCCGTGACGGCCACTGATTTCTTGGATTGCCACTGTATGTCCTAAATTCGCGTTTACATGTGACCGTTTACATAGCGTAAATTAATCCCACACGGAAAAAATGTACCTCTACAGTATTCAGATATTGTTTCCACTGCCGAAAAATAGAAAAAATAACAAAAGGAAGAACATTTTGATTTAAAAAGAAGTTTTCTATTTTTTTTTTAAATAATAATCTAAAATATTTTTCTCCGAAATGGAAATGACACTTGTGTTATTATAAGATCCTAAGGTCTGAAGTTGTTGTGGCAAACTCTGTCATGTCTTTTATTTGAAGTTCAATGAGATAGACCGAGTACGTATAAATGAAAGTTACTACTAATATCCTGTTGAAGAGTTTTCTTCCTCTGATACAGAACTTTATGAAGAAATTTTGATTCATAAGAACATTAAAAGAGTTAGGTTAATAAAAGAAAAATGTTAGTGTCTATCGAAATGCAAACAGAATATTGAAAGGCCTGTTCTCCAAAGTCTAAATAGATATTGTTAATTAGGAACTCCAGCATTTTTAAATATCAAGTTCAGGGTACCCTTGCGTAAAATAAGAATGATTTTGATTTTTGAATTGTAATTTTCAATTTTCCAAAAGATATTTGGGTTTTCAAGAATCCATGTTTGATTTACACCACTTCTCAAACAGCAGTTAAAGTTTTTATGAGGAGCAAATCAGGGGCTTGGTTGAGCAGTTGCTGGACTTGAAATGTATTTTTGTAAGGATTTTTATGACGTTTAGGATTCCAGAATAGGGGTAGATCGAACTCGGTTTTTTTTTTGGTCTGGAATGTTAAAAGTTTAAAAGATTGACATGTGCCTTTGAAGAATTTTATCGTTAGAAAGTGAACTATGGGTATAAGTTTGATTTCTAGATGTTAAATAAAATATGAAGATAACAGTAGTCAAGATCAAAAGTCCATTGAAACAAGACAAATTCGGACCACTAAAAGCATCAGAGGTAGGATTGAGTGCTATGGAAGAGTAAGTATTCCCTGCTGACGGGTCACACCCGTTGTGCAATCCTTATCATGATCGGATAAACGGAAAAATCTGTGGACAATTCAGTGTGAAATATTGGCCTTACAATTTGTATGAAAAGTCCATCAACATTCGACTTAATGAAAGATTGTATTTGATGGGATGTCATTGTATCGACCATACAACTATCAAAATGTTGACTTAAAACGAGACTGGTAATATCCTTGTTTCATCAACTTATTTGTCAATAGCTTGCCTTGTTTTAGAAATTGTTCGAACTTAGAGCTTGCTCTTATGTATCGAATCAACATGGAAACATAAACCCCATATGCAGGTGACAAGGGTTTATTGATTTATACCTAAGGGAAGTTGACGACAGAAAAGTTGAAGTCATCTTGTTTATCACTAAGTTTTGTTGTTAGGTTATCATAAACGTCTTTTCCTAGTAAAATATCCAAATGTGAAACAGATGTGTCAGACTCTTTGGTTTCTTAATACCAAGTTCTTCTAAAATACAGATGTATTTATGAGGCTTACGAACAAAGACGATATTGGTATATGCCATGTCTGCTGGTACAGGGTATTGTTCAGATGGTATTTCTATTTCTTTTTCCATTTCCGATTTAGTGAATTTGATCTATATATTGCCTTTTTACTTTCTAACAAGATTCTTTAATATATTTCTTAAAACACTTGATCCATTCTGACAAACAGTGTCCCGATCTTCTCCTTCATATTTCGCCCATCGTCAAGCATAAACCTCAGCAGAATTCATTATAAAGTTCCGTCGGAAGATCGGGGCTCCCTGTATTCTTACCTTTTAAAATGATTGCTTTTAGGGCGTCATTTTCATCACAAGTAGTGACGTGTCCAGCAGGACTTTAGTGGAAAGAAGAGGACGATCAAGATTACTTAAAACACCCCTGCCAATGTTCGCGGTAGCTTTGGCAGTAGTTCTGGCGAGATGTAGCGAGTCTACAGCGAAATAAGGTAAATCATTCACGGAAATGTGGCTGTCATGTGGAGACATTGTAAACTGAAAAGTTATATGTCTTTCAGTTTTCACCACTGTAAAATATCTGTAGAAATGTACTTCAATCTCTCTTAGATTTATTCAAACTTTTTGGACAAACATATATTTGCATGGGAACTGAGACTATATTTTTGGCTTCATGATTAGCAAATGAGGTAGCATGGTTTGAACAGGTATATCAGCTGAATGAGTTGAATTGCACTGTGGATTACTACAGATACTACAGGAATTTTAAGCTTGAAAAAAAAAAAAAAAAAACAACAAAACAAATCTACATTGCAGGCGATCGGAAAGGCACAAAGAACTTTCTTTTCCATGCACTTCGTAGATGAATAGCAACCTGTCCATTTTTATTCTATTCCGTGCTCAAAATTAAAACAATTCATTTGTTAAATAAACGTGGAATTCTAGGTTTCTCAAAGCCATACTATAAGGCGAACTGCGTCTGTATTCCTTTGTTGTACTATTGGTGAAAACAATCGTCAGGTGAGCTCCGTGGCCAAAGACAAATGTGATCACGAATATTGTAATGTGAAAAAAACTCGGTTGTTCATTTAAATGCCTAAGAGATGCTCGTTTTCCTTAAACTTGAAGGTATCACACCGGTAATTGACCAATCAAAATGAACTTAGTCAATTGTAGTTCCATACATAATAAAGAAATATTTTTTTTATTGTGAGAAATTTTTTAATTTCCCTTATTCTATTTTTACATTTTTGGTATCTGTGCTTAGGATATTTTATGTACTTTGTAAAATATTAAAGGTTTTTGACAGGAACTATTTCTTTCGGGGCGTAGGAGGCCACTTCCTGGGGTGCACACAGGATGTTTATAAACACATTGAATACACGTGGTTTTGAGGGTATTCCTGTTTGCGGATGGAAAAAATCAGAAAATGCCGTGTAGGTACCCTATTTTTTGGTGTCAGCTGATGTGACTGGTAACGTTTAACACTTCCTGCTAAATATTTTTTCATGAATTCGAATACCTGATTTTTAATGATTGTTTATTCTATATAGAATTACATAGTGAAAACAATTACCGGTGTGATACCTTGAAGCGCTATTGTTCTGAACGTACGGAAGCCCAATATTGCAAATCAAAAAAATAAGAAACAAAAAAACGAAATTATTATATAAAGAAAACGAAATTATTAAACAAAAAAACGAAATTATTAAATAAAAAACGGAATTATTAAATAAAGAAAACGAAATTAATAAATAAAAGACAAACGAAATTATTAAATAAAGAAAACGAAATTATTAAGTAAAGAAAACGAAATTATTAAATAAAGAAAACGAAATTACAAAATTAAAAACTGAAACTGAAAATACAGAATTTATAGATGTGCATGGTAAGGGCCTGAACCCATGAATCATTCCATAAAGCGCACGTGTTATAAAGCATCACTTAGTAATTCTATAGACCTGATTTTTTTCGACATTGAAACAAGTGTGGGGGAAATGAAAAAAAACTTAGATAAATGTCAAATCGACAAACGTAGAAAAACATTATGTGCTCACAGCCTATAATTCGCATTTGTAAAGTAAATGATTAATAACTGTTCAATTTTGTTTACGGGAATTTGATGCTGTGTCGCATCCCCACAACGTCAAAGTTTGAGCCTGTAAGCCTGGACGTAGCGAGGATGGCTGTTTCTGCTTACATAAAATTAATGACATTCCAAAAGAGCTCATGAATCGCTGAAAGGTCAAGGCCTTGCGTATCGTATCGCTGAAATCCCCCCGAACTAAACCTAGTGCCCTATCTGTGTACCCATAAATCTTAGGTTGTTGAAACAATAAAGAGAATGATTTGAATACTTGTTGGATTTGTTATGCAAGTGTGTGCATTGTTTGTTCACAACTACCACTGACTTATAAATACAGATTGAGAATTTGTCATTTAGAATATGTGAGAACAAATAGTTAGTGCATCACTTATAATTATGCTTTGATAAATGACCAAGAAATCACAGGCGCTCCCCATGTAATTCTGTAAATGACGAATGATAAGTGATGAGTAGTAATTAGGTTTAAAAGTAAAGAAGTGACTTATGATTAAATGTTCAGAGTTACAGGCATAAGGATGCGTTGCCCAGACTATTCGAGCTGTGTTAGGGTAATTAAGAGTAGAGCAATGTCTACTGTGGCCAAGAATAATGAGGTTTTAATCAGTGGAGCAGTGGGAGCTATTGTTCGTAGAACTGGGAGCTGTGTATTGAGTTAAGGTCAAATTAGAGTTAGGACAGTTTGATAAAGATATATGTAGAGTTGGAGTTAGTTAATTAGTAGATTGGAGCTAATGTTTTAGATAATCATCTATTAGAGCTAAGATTCGTATATAATAAGTGTGAAATGTTCAGAAGTCGGGAGTGCTTTACTAGAATTTAGACAGTACATATGCTAGCATAAATGAACATCTTTCGTTTGTACAGTGCCTCCTCAATGTATATATGTAAATAAATTAGTGCATTGTTTACTGACTTTTTATTTGGAATGAGAATTACAAGAGTTACAAGGATTTACTAATCACAGATTTATACCAACAATTGGATATATATATATATATATATATATATATATATATATATATATATATATATATATATATATATATATATATATATGGAAATCATAAAAGTTATGATTGCTCGGTCACCTCCGTGACATAAGTGTATATATATAGGTCTACCCCTCAATACTATAAAATCAACAAGGTTGATTTTATAGTATTGAGGGGTAGACCTATATATATATATATATATATATATATATATATATATATATATATATATATATATATATATATATATATATATACTTATCATTCATCATTTACAGAATTACATGGGGAGCGCCTGTGCAAGAAATTAGAGGTGTTTTGCTTAATTTTTAATAAAGTAAGCAATCATTAAAATCTACTCATTGTAACAACTTTGTCTTGTTTAATTTTTGCACTTGCTTTCTTTAAACAATAATTTATAATGGGTTCCGATCGGTAACGTATCATTTTACAGCATTTTTTGTACTGTGCTATAATTGAAAAAAAGATGTATAACCATGGGAATTTCCTAAATGTTATAAGGTTCAGCAATTGTAAACAACGGAATCTTAACATACATGTATATCTGTGCAATTTATTAGCATAATCTCTTTGATGTTTCATGTCCAGATTCATTGTTTGTTAATAATTAGACCTTCTGAGTTGAGGGTTTAAGAAAGCTAATACTAACGTAAACTTGTCATCACTGGCCAATTCATCAGACTGGTCAAATTAAGTTCACATTAATCATGTTAATGTAAGATAAAAACATAGATCTAAGCATATTGGATAACCAAAGGTAAAATTCTCCCCTATTCATCTATTATGATTGTCTACTCCAACTGGTTATGTTATCGATACGGGAATAGCTGAGTGTAAATGCAAATATCACACTTGTTTTAATGTCGAAACAAAATCAGGTCATAGAACACGTGTGCTTTATGGGATGATTCATGGGTTCAGGCCCTTACCATGCACATCTATAAATTCCGTATTTTAGTTTCAGTTTTTTATTTAATAATTTCGTTTTCTTTATTTAATAATTTCGTTTGCCTTTTATTTAATAATTTCGTTTTCTTTATTTAATAATTTCGTTTTTCTTTATTTAATAATTTCGTTTTCTTTATTTAATAATTTCGTTTTTGTTTATTTATTTTTGGTTTGCACTATTGGGCTTCTGTATGAACGTGACACAGACTACATTTTTTTTAATATGTACATTTTCTAGTTAACAACATAACAACGAATTAAAACGCCCATGACATCTTTCATAGTCTCTAATCTTTGTATTTTTTCATATTAGTTTTTTTCAAATTGGTTTTTTGCAGTCAATTTAATATCAAATTGACCTGAATCACGTGTTCGAAGTAAAATGTAAATATGTAGTCGTTCAGTAAACATTGCTATTTATTTAACGATTGGTCAATTGTTCGTGGTAAGATCCTCTGTGCGCATTAATACATGTAACAGTGGTCATATAAGGTAAACAAAGGTTTGTCATTGAAGAAGATATTACACATCTTTTTTTCTACCAGCGTATCGGGCGATTTTTCGAAAAAGAAAAAGTCAATACTGAGCTGTTTTGCCATAAATGATCACAGAAGCGAGGATTAAGTAGATTGTGATCCCCTCCCCTTTTTCTGTTTAAAATTATGAAAATCTTTCAGAAAGGTCTGGAAACACATTTTTCGTAGGACATGTTTTTAAAAGAAACAGAGTATAGTAATTTCCTGTTTACTGCCAATTTTATTTATTAAACAGGTTCCACCCTATAACCTTTGAATGGGTCAATAGTAGGGGTGTAAAAGGGTTTTGTTTTGAATGATCGATATCTAGCTACTGTAAGTTTTGTTTGCGATTGAAAAGTGGAATCAACAATTGAGGAATATCTGTAGGAAATGCTTAGTGTGGGCTTTCAACTTAGAAAATGGTTAATGCAAGACTGAAGTTTTTTATGATTAAGAGTGTTACTAATGTTCACAGCATCTATTCCTTTGTTGAAAAATTTAAGTTTAAGAAACGGTCGGGTTGAGTCGGATTCCTTATCTTCCGACAAACGCGGTTCTATGCCTATCCTGGGGAACAACAATAATCAAAAACACTAGCTTGTATTCTGTAGTACGTTGAAAAGTCGAAGTATGGATTTTGCTTTAGCTTCTTCAAATAGTCAATTTAAAATTTTCAAGGGAACCTAGTAAGGTTTAATGCGAATGTGATGAAGGCCTAATTGCTTTTTGACGTAATGTAAAGTGAATTATATGAGTACATCATTTATATTTGGTCTATTGTTTGATCAATGCCCATGACCACGCCTACTTCTAGGTGTATTGTCAAAAAGTATCATCACATTTTCACTAGCAGATTATGAGCTTTTTACTTATTATTATCAAATTGACACAGATGTAAATATTCAAGGAATGTCTAGAAAATTTACTTGAAAATTGAATACTTTTGTGGCTGATTTGTTACCTGAACTTAAGGAAGAGATTGCAAGGGTCCATGAAAAAATCCGCTCTATGAATTTTTCTCATTTTTACATATAATTTGCCTTACGTTAATGGTATCATAATATGAAAATATCAACCATGGTCATCCCGGTTATAAAGAAGATATGGTTGCCATGGTAACCACCGTTTTTCAATATTTTGATATTTATGTAGTGAAATTTTAAGTATGTCATACAGATATCAAAATTGAAACAAATTATATAATTTTCACCAGATATTAAATAATATGTTTTATATTCATTGAAAATAAAAATTGTATCGGAAACAATTGATAGATATAGTAATGCCACAGTTGCTTTGGGGAGTTGTCATTGTAAATTTGCAGTTATATTTTCACCCCAGGAACAGTTTTCAACGTCTTGACAAAAAATTGCCCAATGAATTTCCCTTAAAATGATATATTTTGTAATAATTATTATAAGTGAGTGACTTATGGTTAAAATATGAAGTGGGGTCATCACATTCTTTTTTAAGCTACATGCATTTCAATACCCCCCCCCTTCCTCAAATATTAAAAATCTTCATAAATTTTAATCTGATGGTTTGTTGCTGAACTTTCAAAAGTGCATAATCTGTTAAAAGACTATATAAAAAAAACAATAGGTACAGATTAATAAAATATTTTTTTTCTGAAAATCTTGTGGTGGTTGCTCATTTTATACGTAGAGCAGAATGATATAAGTATCATATACACAAAAAAAAACACCAGTATGCACATTTTTTTTATTTTTCCATCTCCAAAATATTCATTCCGTTATTATTTCAATAGAAATATATACATTCTAAACCAGTGCACAGTGGCCCAAGGGCCAAATTGTTCATGCTCTGAACACTCATCGAGGTCTCTGCACTGTGACTTGGAATTGGAAAGGGGGTAGGGGGTTAGTCTCTTGAACATATTATTTCAGAGAACTTTTATTTGCGATATATACCGTATATAAAATGAATTCTAGCTATTATCTTATTTGACAAATTTTATTGATTTGCTATATAATATTTTCATTTGCAAATACTTTTCCTACACAGTCATTGCAAGTTAGAAAACAGTTCATTTTCTCATTCAACTAGGTAAGCCCACATATCTCCATTGTGACGTCATAATGCCACATTTGACGTCAAAACTATAGGCCTAGTGCAAACTGTTTTGTTTCCAAAATAATGGTTGAATGACTTTTATAAATTTGCGCTTCATGATCACGCGGTTCATGAAATATGCTGAGGTGAAGCGTCTTTGTTCATGTCCTCGTGAATTTTCAAAAATTAAATTAATTTTTCAAATATATTCCCTTGAGCATGATGAGTTGAATTTTTTTTAAATGTATATAACGTTATGCTCAAAATAATTTCCTTTCTCAGGTATGCCTGGTACCTCCGTAGTTCCTCGATTGTCAGAGTTAACCTTCTTACATGCGTATTTATTGCTAGATTTGTGAAAACTTGCAAAAAGAAACCTTTCTTTTCTTTTCAGAAGAAGTGTGTTGAGTTTCAATTCTTTTACCAAATACGACGCATAAAACAATTTACTACAACAAATGTTTACGTAATATATGTGCCGATGATTCAATGTTTACAATGTACATGGTCGATGTAAGTGTTGAAAATGGTAGAGAAGATCTTACAGGGGAAAACAATTTCCTCTGCGATTTTTTTTTAAAATACGTTCTTGTCCAGCATGCAACCTGAAACTGGTCTATACACGTATGAAATATTATATGAAAATCGCATTCGTTTATGCTTCCATATAGGCCTATATTCATTATAATCACTGAGAAAATCATGCCGTCTGAAGCTTCTAGGAAATGATTGTCTATTCATAGATGTAAACCCTATAAAAAAAGATCTCAAATAAAAAAAATAGTATTTTAATTAAAACTAAAGGACGTAAAGATCCAAGCATGAATTAAATTTATTTATGAAACAGATTACAGCGTTCAGAACTACGACAAAGGCTAGACGTGTCAAAACGAAAAACAAAAAAAAAAAAAAAAAAACATGGATAAAAAAAATCTGCGTCGACGCTCACCAACACTCTGCAACATCACATCTTTAGGGCCTATCTTATTCTTTCTCCGTTTTAAAAATAATGCCACGAAAACCTTTTGTCATGGACGTAATCATTATCACGCTCCTTATTCCGGAAATGGTTACCATAAATCTTCTTTTTTTTAAACATCACACGAGTCGATCACGTGACGCCATGCAATCGCTTCCTTAACTTCATCAGTAAGCAGTCAAATTCTCACACCTTGTTCAACCCTTGACAGCATGTTACTTTCATCCAGATGTATTGAAAAATCTGTATTTTGTTGCAACCAGATAAATGGGTTAGAATGAATGAAGGAATGATGTGTATATTCAAATTTAAAAAGATAAACGGGTGGCCATTTGATTCTGATGCGAGGAGTGGAATCAAATTTCAAGCCTTCATGGGACAGATTTAATTCCAAGATCACCAAAGACAGATTACGACAAATTAATTATTTTCTTTTCACTAAATAAGATTAGACAAAAAAGAATCTCGCCAGTGGAGGATAAATTACATATATTTTAATCGTCTTCTATGTCAGATTTTTTTTCTTCCATAATCTGCCCTCAGAATCATATGATCCTCCCCTAGATTTGCTGACGCTAGAATTACTCAGAATATAATATTTAGGAGTTTCACTAGTAGATACATGTATATATTCCATTAATAATTGCAAAGATGTCAAATGAAATTATTATTATTAAAATGTAAAGCAGTAATGTAGAAAGATTTAAAACGATATTAAAAATTTTAATGTATAATCCATGTCCATTTAGCATTAAGGTTAAAACCGAAATACAATCAATTTTTCAGGCTAAGAATCACATTGGCTTTTGTTTTGTAACTTTTTGCTTCAAAAGACATAAACCAGTCATCAATTGCAAAATTTCATCAAAGTCAGTTGCAAAGATACTTGCAGCTGAAAATGAAAGAAAAGAAAAAAAGATACATTATGTCAAGGAAGTTCACTCTTCTAGAAAAGACTGTGTAGAAACTTCTGTCGAGGTTAAGAACGTCATTCTGTATGAAGAGAACTTAAGGTTTATGCTCTTCCGAGATGGATATTTTATATACTGAAAGGAAAAAGAAACGCAGGGTAACATAATATGCGATTTTTTTACTGCTTAACTGAAAATTATGAAAATTAGTCAATGGGATATCTTGGTTACTGTGCATTAAAATAAGTGTTCAAAATTACTCAACCGTGAAATGTATGACGTCACGTAGGGAAAGTGGTAAAAAGCCGAAAACACGTGCATATTGATGACGGCATGTTTTTCAACATATCTCTTAGTACCACTTGCTGCACTTAAGATATACACATCGGTTTTCGGTATTTACAGACGATGTGCATTTCTTGCAATCATGGTACGGTTGACGGAAGTTCCATGGGGTCTGGCTATTGCATTGCCTAAGTAAGGACAAAGGCAACAACAGGTTTCTAAGCAGTTTTTTTTTAATTTTTTCACCATAGAACGTCTTATCCGTCGTCAAAGAGGGCCTAGAAAGGTTTCCACGCAACCGTGACGATGACGTTGACATGTAACAACGCCACGTCATGATCGGGCGATTCATCATGCCACCTGTATAATCACCATCACATTACCCTAAA
This sequence comes from Saccostrea echinata, assembly GCF_033153115.1. NCBI lineage: Eukaryota > Metazoa > Mollusca > Bivalvia > Ostreida > Ostreidae > Saccostrea > Saccostrea echinata. Next base: position 15,402,084 of record NW_026889772.1, on the reverse strand, counting down.
ACTGCTATTATTACAGAAGGCTATGATAGTCGTTACATTCACCCCAAAACTGAAGGAAATCGATTGCGCGATTTTGGTTTGTGAGCTTGTCAACTTGACGTTGGTGTTCCTCTCACTCGAGCACGCATGCATCGTTTGCCTATTTTATTCGGTATGTTAACCCTCGCTCAAATTCTGCTTGGGTTTGTCGACTTTCTCGCAAACTGTCACATTCATCCACTCCACTGGTCTCCGTAAAGTCCATCTTTTCCGCATCGAACATCCTTGGGACTACGTGGACGATAGGGTTCAAAATGCCCAAGATGGTGTCAATCAACTTAGGGATGCCTTGTCGAAAGGGTTGAATAATATCCCTATGGGAAGGATAAACACACTGATGAACTCCTTGCATGGGGGATTCAAGACTTTGACAGATGCGCGAGGGAAACGTGAGATAATGAGAATTTCCAATTTTCACTTTTGGGGGGTACCGTCATACGAGTTTCAATAACTCATGAATTATTGAGGAAAATCAAATGAGATTTTGGTTACATGTTTATTAAAGATGATTTAATGTTAGATAGGAATACTGAAAAAAACGTCTGAAAAATATAACCTTATTTCACCTAAAAAGTTTACCCTGCGTTTCTTTTTCTTTCAGTACTTATGACTGTTTACTCCATATGTTGTACATTTTAATATTAATTCCAAGTAGAGCATATTAAAAGTATGTCATTAGTAATGTCTGTATTCTTTGGCCTTTCTTCTAGTCAGATGAAGCTTCTAAGTGTCAGTTTAAGTTTAAACAGAGGAATTTGGTATTGCAATTTTTTTTGAGATTAGATTCTGAATATATAGTAATTTACATCGAGGCGAATCAAGTAAAATTTTTATAACAAAAAAAATTCTTAATTAAATAAAATATTATTTGAAGATTTTAAAAAGTCCGTTTAATTAAATTGATTTTTTTTTATGAATGTATTCGTTTATTTTCTTTGCATTCCCTCGTGAACTGAAACTGTCGTTTATTTATATGCAGGCACTAAGTATTAAGGTATGTCACTCTTGACATGAGCTATATCAAGGATTTCTTTCGAAGTATATTTTAGATAAGTACACATATAACATGTCTCAAAATCGCAAAGAAATTAAGGGGTCAGTGTGCATATTACTGGGCAACGGTACGATTAACTTGACCTTTTGGCACTAAACTGTAACTTTTAAGTTAATCAATTTTATCATATTTCACAAGAGGTAATCTTGTTAATAAATATAATCTTTTTTAAAATTATTACCGCATATTTGAGTTCCTCTCACAATATGCGTCGTTATCAAAGCTCTACCCCGTTATTAATGTCATCATTCGTCTCTTATTTTGTGAGAAACTGATGATTGAGTAAAGTCAGAATTTAGTTATCCATCCATACAGTGTCGGTACTTTGTCACTATGTTTCAGGGTCATCTCCCCTTCTCTATGCATCAATGAAAGTGAAAGGTAGGTGATGAAAGTATCTGATTTAATTTCTGTATTTTGAAATTGTCTATCACAATTTCTGTTTTTTAAAGTTAATTTACAGTCGAAATAAGTAGCATTAATTATTTTGTTGACATTTATAATACTCGATGGCGAATATTACTACCTTACGTAAATCTACAATTAGGTCTACATCATATTCGCACTAAACTTTACTCTGTCCCTTTGCAACTTTTAAATAGTCTTCTTGAAAAGGTCAAGAAAAGTCCATTTTTGATTCCTCGACACCAGAATATAGGCCCGGATCTGTGATTATGGATATTGCAGATCATAGGCTTTTTAAACCCCCATGTTTTACTGAAGAAAATGCAGCTAAAACAATCCGTTTTTTCCTTAAACTTCAATATGCCAACAAAGGAATTGACGCGGTTAATATAAGTAATATTCTTAGTCACAAAAGGGTCCAGCCTTGTATTCCACCACATTTCAGGTTAAATACTACACCTTGTATTTCCTACAAATATACATCGACTATTGCTTCCAAACTTTTCAATTACAAGAAAACTTTACAAAACCTGGATGTCGAACATCTGAAACATAATCCTCCATCGTGTTCATGTTCTTCTTCACCTTATAACTATAGTCCTGCTGGACACATTATGACTAGTGACGTAAATATAGTTGATAATGAGGACCGTAGATCACTAATTTTAAAAGGTCCTAAATATAGGGAACCCCGATCCTTCAACTGGCGTCGGAATTTCATAAATATTATGGATTCTGTAGAAGATTACGCCAGGCGATGGGCCAGACATAAAAAAAGACCTTAACACTTTGTCAGAATGGATTAAATGTATCAGATGTATGTTAAAATCGCGCATTAAAAGATCGAGGGGCAATATGAGAACCATCTATCCTTCTGTATTTAATAATCCAGAAGTGAAAAAAGAATTAGACAGATTACATGATCAGTACGTACTGGTCCCTGCTGACAAAGCAGGTAACAACATTTTCTTTGCTTGTAAGGCTCATTATATTAAATGTATTTTAGAGGAACTTGGATTTAATTCTATAAGTGGTAATCCAACTTATACTCATAGTTCCCTTTCTAAGGAAGAAATTCTTCAAAATCATATGTCAGTTTTGAATATTTTTAATATTCCAAACAACAAAAATGAATTTGAATTACCATATCTATATTGGATTCCGAAACTTCATAAAAATCCTTACAAACAAAGATACATAGCGAGTTCCAGTTAATGTTCAACCAAGCCTCTTTCTTTACTCCTCACTAAGATATTAACAGTAGTGAAGGAGAAACTTCAAGAGTACTGTGTAACAATATATTCGAGAAGTGGTGTAAATCAGATGTGGATACTTAAAAATTCCAAGGAACTTTTGGAAAATTTGAAATCACTAGATTTTACCAAAATAAACAGCTTAAAAACTTACCACTTTTCAACTTTATACACAACCATTCCACACGAAAAATTAAAGTCCAGGCTTTTTGATATCACTGACAGCTGCTTTTTCAATAAAAATGGCACGCATAAATTTACTTACCTTGTCAATGGTCATTTGCAAAATTATTTTGTTAAAAAACATTCTGATTGTACACACAAGTACTCTGAAGTTGACATTAAAAAGATGCTTGAGTTTCTGATTGACAGTATCTATGTGGTTTTTGGAAACCAGGTCTTGCAACAATCTATTGGAATTCCCATGGGTACCAATTGCGCCCTGTTATTAGCAGACCTATTTTTGTATTCATTTGAAGCAGAATTTGTCCAAAATCTTATACGTGAAAAGAAGAAAACACTTGCTGTGGCCTTCAACTCGACATTTAGATATATCGACGACGTATTGTCAATTAACAATGGTTATTTCCATTCTCATGTCGATACGATATATGACGGTGAGCTTGAGATAAAAGATACTACAGAGGCTGACACATCTGTTTCATATTTGGATATTTTACTTGAAAAAAACGTTAATGGTAATCTAACAACCAAGCTTTATGATAAACATGATGACTTTAACTTTTCAATCGTCAACTTCCCTTACTTATGCAGCAATATACCTTCATCACCTGCATACGGGGTTTATATCTGTCAGTTGATTCGATACGCAAGAGCATGCTCTACGTATGTACAATTTCTAAAACGAGGTAAATTATTGACAAACAAGTTGATGAAACAAGAATATCAGCAGTCTCGTTTAAAGTCATCATTTCGTAAGTTGTATGGTCGATTCAATGACCTTGTCAGCAAATACAATTTATCATTGAGTCAATTGCTGACTGACGTTTTTCATACTAATTGTTAGGCCATTATTTACACACTGAATTGTAGACGGATTTTCCCGTTATTTTCCGATCATGACAAGGAGCACACGGCGGGTGTGACCGGTCGGCAGGGGATGCTCACTCCTCCATGGCACCTGATCCTACCTCTGATGTTTTGGAGGTCCGTGTTTGCTCTGCTCCTATTTTGTATTGTTTAATGGACTTTTGAGCTTGAATACTGTTCGTTATCTCAATATATATCATTTGATTGGATGGAAACAGATCGATTTGCCACCCCGCCCTTCCATTGCACTTGTACATGTTACAAGGGATAACAATGGCAATAACTAATTTCATCAAAAAATTTTGAATAAAGAAAAGGTTATTTAATCGAATAATCATAAAAAGTGAGTCAGTGGGAAAATGATGAATATTAAACATCAGTTTATTCGGTACTATGTCTTCAAGGTCAAAAACGTATCTGGATATTTAGATACTTATGTCCCTTGGGCACAATCTTTAGGGGAATATCGATATAATTCTCGCAGTGGCTTTTGTAACGTAGATTTGTTTTATATATTTATCAGTTTACTTAAAAACATTTAGTGACAGAAAAAGGGTATTGTACAAGGATAGTGCTACCCTGTACCTTTAAAGCAGTAAGTAAATAAATATAGATTGAAAATTAATTAAAATACAGTGAATCTATTGCAGTGCATCCAAATGTTATATAGCAGAACTCACAAAGGGAAGTACTTTATTTATTTTTAAGTGTATATAATAGATTTCCAATCACCCCCCTCCCCCAAGAGAGGCATGAAAAACATACAATTGTATATAAAGGCAATATTAATTGTGAGATAAAATCGTGTAAAGAAAAATACATGCAGAGCAAGTTGTTGTGCTTTACAATGTTGTATTACAATAATGCATTATATGTATATGAATAAAACATGAGTAGAAATGTGTTCAATTGTACAACATATTTACTGTTGTCACATACAATGGCAAAACTCTAGGTAGGTAAAAATGAATGCATGGATGATGACTTAATATATTTGAGACATAAACATCAGTTTGATTGAAGCATTACAATCAGTAATTCAGATTATTATCACATTATATAGAATATTTCTCGTTTAGGTTTGGGAAAGTGTTTGATTTTACATGTAGGAAGTACTAGGAACTAATTTCATCATGGGAGTTTCCTTGCAATGTAATAAAAGCTTCTGGTCTTGTTTGATATTTTTAGGCATATAAGGGTCTTTTAGGTTCAAATATAAATACAATTCTACAAATACAAGTCTAAGTGAATAAAGAAAAAATAAATAAATAAATAAATTAATTAATTAGGTAAAATGAAAGGCAGATAATTTTAGCATAGCTTCAGGATAAAATTGTCACAGAAGACATTTTAACTTGACAAGATTATTAGGAATATGTACATTAAATCCATTGAGTTATCTGTCTTATTAGAGGGTTAGTGAACCTTAAAATATGATTATGCAACTTAAATTTCCTGACCTTTTACAATTTTACTCGAGTAACTTAGTTTGGCCAGATAAATAAATTTATAGGGTTCCTAAATTGCTACAGTCAATGCAGGCATATCGGGACGGGGCTGTGGATGTGATTTGTTTTGTGTATTTTGGTTGGGAAGGAGCATTGATCAATGGTCAAGCAGTTAGGGGAAAAAAGGATATAATAAAACACTATGTTAAATTGGGGCCTAGTTTATGGTCATTGATAGTTTCTGTTGTGTCTTTAAGTGGGAAAATAAAAATAAAGATTTGTAATTTAACTCAGGTAAAATTCGCTTTAGTTCAAATTTTAATTCACGGTTCTTAAACTCACAAAAGGTAATATGTTTGGGAAACTAGTTTTATTCATCATAAAATATAAAACATTAAAAAAACTAAACATAAGGCAAGATTTACTATTAATCTGCTATGTTAGTAGATGCAGATTCTTGGGGTTCAAGGGGGAGGGGGTTAGACACATATTGTTCCACAGACCTGAATTGAATAGAATCTGAACCACTTCCTGTAATTTTTTTGTATGTTGTTCTCAGAAATGAGGCTACTGGTTTGTTAAAGACAGCAATTCTGCAAAAACTGCTGACACATATCATGCATATATCTAATGGGCATTTCTCTATTGAAAAATGTCAGTTTAAACCCAGGTGCCAATTATATGTATGTCACTGTTGTACATCCCTCAACTGAGCATTTAGCATACATAAATTTAAGTTTACTTAAAATTTTTTATTGTAATCAATAAGTGTCCTCCTTGAATGTTCAAGTCTGAAATATTGTACAGTGATGTATTATAATGGTCATTTTGTTTCATGTCTTAGGAGAGGCAGAGATTGACCAATAAAAATCAAGCAATTATAATTCTGGCCACGCGGTGCGTCACTCTGCCTCTTCTCCCACCTACAGCCTTGGAGGACGGACGTTTTTTGAAGTTTGTTATTTATTTTATCAAGTATTTGGTGAGTAAAATTATTTTATCATGTCTTCAATGGGCAAAACTTCGGTTGTCATTCTTGGTCATTCAATTGTGCGTCGTTTTCACGAATTCTTGAAACATGGTGATGACATTAGATATTCTGCAAATCTTGGTCTGGAAAAAACGCATTCCGTTTTGTACAGGGGTGTGGGTGGAAGGAAGGTTCGTGATATAATATCTAAGGATATGGAGAGTGTATTTGCTTTAGGTCCCGAGGTAGTTGTTTTAATGATCGGGGAGAACGACATCGTTCTCAGTACAGATCCTACATTGTTGGCCGCAGAAAATGAAACTATGGTATCGGTGATGCATCGCCGCTATATTGTTGCGAAAATAATTGTTTGCAAATTATTGCCAAGATTTAAGGTTAATTTCGAGTACAATGATGTAGCAGACAAAGTGAATGAAATACTGAGAGATGCATTGCCATCACTAGGTTATTGTGTATTTTGGGAACACGGGAATTATTTTGTTTCTCCCCGGGACGGAGATTGTAGTCGGAAATTTGTATCCGACGGAGTTCATCTGAACAAACAAGGGAATGTACAGTTATATAGGAGTATAATGGGAGCGTTAATTTCAGTGAGAAAATAGATTTTCGAGAAAATGTAACAAGATTGTCACTTTTATCCTTTCTTCAAAATCATTTGGATACGGTACATGTAACAAAATTAAATTTGGCAGTTTTTATAAATTAATTATTTAGTTACAGTGTATTATTTAAAAAAAAAAAAAAAAAAAAAAAAAAATTAAATCTGCTTATCAGATATTGGCTTGCCAATCATTGCCTTTTTTCACTTTAATTTCAACCTTTACGTTGAAATTCATTATTAAAAATTTTGTGACTTTTACAGTACTATAGGCATGACCTAAGTATGTGTTTCAGGCATTCAATGTGCTTGCCAGTTTAAACCCGTTTGGGGTTTTTCATTTTAGTTTCATCTTTTACCCTGGCGATTTTTCCATCGATTTTATTTGATTTATCCAGGAATGTATTTTAATTAATGCGTTCCGGATTTATCCTTTTTTCTGTGAAGGAAAATCGTTAAATATGCCTACTAAGTTACTCGTTTTGAATTGTGGCTTAATAATTAAAAATAAAAAAATAAAAAATAAAAAACAAAAAAAAAAAAAAAACAAGTTCTACATTTTAGGTTTATTGCTTATAGATGCTTTATATAAAAGTATTATTTTGAGTGTTTGGACGGCGTTTCTTTGTGAATTAAATCTGCTTTGATTATTTTAGGACCACCATGTTCAGTTTTATTGCTTGTTTGAAAAACAATTAACATTGCGTAGTTGTCTTTGGTAAAGGCACTACAGCCTACTTTGGGATTTGACACGGTACGAGGTAAATCGACTTCAAAAGTGGTGATTTATTACTGATGTCAGCGTTCTGTTTATGTGGCTGCTAGTCCTTACTGACCAGCAGCGGTTCCAGAGAAGTTGATTAATGGCTTCTGCAGTCGCTCAATGGGTGGTGTGATTGCTGGTACAGTAGTGCGGGAAATGTCGGTCTGTTTCAGAACAATACTGGTTCTATTCTTTATTGTGATATTTCCGGGATAAATTTTGTCATCAACTGTAATCAGGTTGGGCACACACCGCCAAATGGTCATTTAACCCCCGTTTGGCGGTCAATCGTCCATATCGGAGTCGGTATTTACTGACCATTTGGGAGAGAAAAACCGTTTTGTTCAATTCTGTGGAATGGGGTGAAATGGCGCATAATATTAACTCGGGGAAAAAAAATATATAGACATTTATCAGTACTGTGGGAAAAAAAATCGGAAATTCAACGCGGAGTTTTTTGCGCAGTGTCGTTCAATTTTTTGACCAAATCGTCACCAACGTAAACAAGTACAACGTTTCTGTGTTTTTACTTTAAAAAGAAATTTTCTTTCCTTCCCGAACGTTGTTGCACCTGTTGATCGTGTTTCTTACTTTCTATTTTTATCATCCGGGCAACCAATCAAATAATTTAAACCAATAAAAAATGATGATCTTTTTCGAACCGGGTTAAAAGTCTGATTTAACTACGGAGGCACATTAGTGTCAATTTTCAATTAGGAAATAAAAGGAAAGAGAAGAATTTGCTTTTATTTCGTTTTATTTTGTACGCGATGGCTTTATTCCTCATAAAAATAAAATATACAGTGAGATCATGATATAATAATTGCTTCAAAACGATGCTCTTGGAATTAAAACAAGAATAATTGCAACTGTCACTTTGTAAATCTTTTATTCAAAATTATTGACTAAATATAGTAAATTCATCCCAAATATGCATACTAAATCACAAAAGGTCGTACAGAAATCGCAACTTCATCCTAAAAGTAAATAAAGAATAAATGTTACATTCAAATGAAGAAAAAAATGAATATTATAGCAATAAGTGCCCACCATACCAGTAAAGTATGAGGAGCTCGTGTTTAACGGGATTCTATAGAGATTTATTTAGACGAAGATCCAAAGATCGATTGAAAGTTAACTTCTAAAAAGTTAAACCACTGGTCTAAATAGAATTTTTATTAAACTAGACACAAGAAAATATTTTTTTTGATTGATTAAGCAAGAAGTTCGGTCGTAACGGACAGCTGTAGGTATCGTTTTTACGAAGTTCCACAGAAATTACACATGGAAAATCGATCGAACTGTATTAATTGTGCGAGGAATATGTTTACTAAAATTCCCCGAGGCCTATACGAATGCGCCTTTGCTTTATTTTCATAAAAATTGGATTTGAATAAAAAAGACCACCATTTAGTTAGTAAATACGACTCCGATATGGGCGATTGACCACCAAACGGGGGATAAATGACCATTTGGTGGTGTGTGCCCAACCTGGTAATAGGTACAGGGTGTAATTTAACGGAAAGTACGGAAAGTGACTGTTGGAAAAAGTCTCAGGTTAGACAACTTTCAAGTTGGTTTTATCAGATGTACACTTTGTATTCCATGCTTTCAAGTGGTTATACAATCATTACAATGTATTTTTAAGTATTAACATGATCACATGCGTGGTCAAGGTACTTATACGATCTGACTCGTGCAATTCTGGTCAATTGACATTTAACGTTTGGCCTATACGTCTTTGTATTTGATGCATTCAAGTGGTGATATAATGTATTTTTTAAGTATTAACATGCTCATATGCGTGGTCATAGTACCGGTATATCATATCTGACTCATGCACTTCCGATCAATTGACATTTAGGCCTATATTATGTTAAATATTGGAAATGTACTTCTGCCTCAATTTTACAATTCTATAGGTTTACCAACATTATGCCAGCAGCCCAAAACAAGTCAGGCGAAAAGACCACACCATGGCCAAAAGGAAACAAGAGGGCCCACCACCACTGATGCTGTGGCAAGCGATACCAGCACTCCATCCCTCGGTATACCTCCTGAAACCTTGGCTGCATTAACCCAAACCATAACAAAGTCAGTCACGGAGAACAAAACCATTGCTACAACATCAGGGGAGTATCTCTGTTCATAATATGGGGGTGAAAGGGGTAATAATGCTACCACCTCTGCAAGCAACAGCTTAACAGCTAGCCCTCCTGGGTTGGATGGTCACACAATGAATAAGTCAGGGGATGCAGGTATTTCAGGTTTGGTATCAAGTGTTGTAACCGAACACAGTTCACAGATTGTGGGTACTGAATTCCCACCTGTAGAAAATGCAGGTAAGAAATCGGGAGTTGTGAGCTCTCAGTGCCAATAGAGACAAGGGTTTCCGATAAAATCAAATCTAAAATTTGGTCAAAACAATATGTTGATATGGCTTTTTTTGTTAAAAAAAAAAAAGAAGTAAGTATTCTATCAAAGTGGAAGAACAAGATCAGACAGGTAAGGTGGTATTAAATCCACGATATGCAGTCCACAGATGATGATGAATTTAGGGATGGCTCCTATATCCCTGCATGACTGGGTAACTGCATAGAATAGGTAATCGACAATATATTGCATTAAAATCAGCACAGGACTTACACAAGGTTATCAGCAGGAAGTTAGAGAAGGAGATACATTTGGGTAGAATTATGGGTCCTTTCAAAGAAAAGCCAATGCCCGTTTTACATTGTTCCCCTTTAGGTCTAGTTAGCAAGAAAACAGAGGGTGAGTACCGTATGATACATCATTTGTCATATCCAGAAAGTAAGTCTGTCAATGATGGCATACCTGAAGAGGAGTCATTTGTTCAATACTGTTCTGTAGAGGATGCTATTCAAAACATTAAACAGTGTGGGAAAGGATCATATTGTTGCAAAACAGATATTTCTAATGCATTTTGAATTATCAATTTACATGCATCGCAGTCCAAATACTTTGGTTTCACAGGGCAAGGTCAATGGTATTTTGATACATGTCTTCAGATGGGTTGCAGTTCTTCTTCTTGTATATTTGAAAGGTTTAGTACAGCACTTCAGTGGATAGCTCAAGAAATATTAGGTATTAAATTTATGACTCATGTATTAGATGATTTTCTAATTGTTGACAAATCTGCTACAGGATGCTACGAAAAACTTGAGGCATTCTTAACAGTTTGTGCTGACATAGGTATACCTATGGCTAAGGATAAAACATTCGGTCCTGACAAGGTAATGACTTTTCTGGGTTATGAATTAGACACTGAGGTGATGGAGGCAAGACTACCTATTGATAAAGTTAAAAAATGTAGGGATACAATTGAGGAGCTTTTACCAACCAAAAAGATGACTTTGAAGGATATGCAATCAGTAATTGGTCTTCTTAATTTTGCTTGTAATGTTGTATTGCCAGGATGAGCATTTCTAAGGCGACTTATGAATACCACTATTAGCATAACAAGAGCATATTATCGCATTAGACTAAACAAAGAGGTAAAAGCAGATTTGCATACTTGGCTAGCCTTCTTGGAACAATTTAATGGTAGATCAGTTTTCTTACCAGATAGGTGGGTAGATTCTAATGAATTGGAATTGTATACAGGTGCTTAATGATCTATTGGATATGGGACAGTGTTAGGTGGGCACTGGTTCTATGGGACTTGGAATGATAATTGGTAAAAATCTAATATTACTCTCTTGGAATTTTATCCAATAGTGTTAGCTCTTAAGGTGTGGAGTCATATTTTGAAAAACAAGTGTATTTATTTCTACACCGACAAGTATGCCCTTGTGCATATCATTAACAAGCAATTGTCTAAGGATAAACGTATAATGTATCTCGTAGGAGAGTCAGTGCTCATTTGTTTGCAGTCTAACATTTTGTCTCAAGCTAGGCATCTTGGTTCCAAAGAAAATATTCTATGTGACTGCTTGTCTCATTTGAAGGTGCAGCAGTTCCATCAACTGGCTCCTTAGCTGGACAAAGAACCAATGGTGATTCCTCAGCTGCCAGCATTACCTCCTTAGGACCAGTCTTGAGGAACCTGTCGACCCCAACATTGGCACCAGCTTCCACTCAGGCATATAAACAAACATGGTCTATTTATAGAAATTTTGTGAAAAAATTTAATAGCAGTAATTATCTTCCATTGTGTCAGGATACTTTGGCTTTGTTTATCTCTTATTTATTTGCTGAAGGTCAGGCAGCCTCCTCTGTTGTGTCATTTATTTTATCAATAGTATGTATACATAGAATTAATAACTTGCCTGATAATACGTCATGCTTCCTTGTTCAAAAACTATTAAGTTCTTGTCGCAAAACAAGACCTTCAATGGATATTCGTTTACCAATAACCATAGTAGTTCTACATAAAATTTGTGATGCACTAGAACATACAGTATCAAACATGTATAAAAAAGTATTATTTCAAGCAATGTTTTTATTGGCTTTCCATGGCTTCCTCAGAATAGGAGAAATAACATCAGTTTGCACTGCTAATCATGTCTTACAAATGTCACAAGTAAGGTTTTGATTCACTTTCAAAATTATAAACATTCAGGCGGTCAAGTTTTTACCCTTACAATTAATTCCTGCAGTTCTTTAAAATACTGTCCTATTGAGGAATTAGAACACTACTTGAAAATGAGAGGGAGGGGTGATGGGCCCCTTTTTTGCTACCCCCCAAACGGTGCAGTCACAAGGCAAGAATTTTCAAATGTATTAAAGCAAAGTCTCATGTTTTGTAATTTAGATTTCAATAGTTTCAAAGGACATTCCTTTCGAATTGGGATAGCCTCTTACTGTGCATCAAGGGGGATGAGTGATAGATTAGATTCCTGGGTAGATGGAAATCGGATGCATTAAATCTTATATTAGACATGTGACACCATGTTGATACAGTATATGTTTGAGTGGAAATGGAGCCTTGGGGCAGATCTTTTGTTACTCATTGAGGATCTTGATTTCAAAGTGATTTTCGCGAATATTAACTTATGGGGGCATACGACTATCCCTCATCCAGAACAATAGTGCTTAAGTCATTTGTTAATACTTAGGCTAGTAGGTGACAAGACTGCATACATATAAACTTTGAAAAAAGACAGCGATGAAATTTATGGTGTGATGTATTGTTAATATGGGGGCATATGTCTATCCCTCACCTGGCACATTTTTGCTTAAGTCTATTATTGATACTTCAAACTGATAGATGAAAAGTCTACACATGTGTGAACTTTGTAAAAGACAGCGAGGAATGTGATGCTTTGTGAATATTGGGGCATATGTTTATCCTTATCAGGCACATCAGTCCCTGAGTCATTTGTTAATACTCAGAAGGGCATATGAAATGCATCCACTTATAACAGTAATCTTCTGACTTTGTTATTATGGAGCATATGTTTATCCCTCATAGACCCCGAGAAAAATTAATTTTTTATTATACATGTAACTGAATTGTAATAGATCGATACATTTACCTATATGTCTCATGAACAGACGGTGTTTTGTTGCATTATTGGACATATGTTTATTCCAATATTGCAATGTGCAGATTAGGGAAATGGTATGATTAATGTTTGATGTGTGTTGCCATTTTTCTTCATGGATCTGAACTTTCCCTAGTGCGGTAAAGTCAGTGGCGTTTTCAGACCCATTTTCATGATTTTTCTGTTAAGTCTAAGTTGTAATTACTGGAAATTTGGATTATCTCCCTTTACAAAATTGGTTTATTTCTCATATTTATATTTTGTGTCTGCTAAAATTATATGCCATTGTTAATAATACTTTTGAGAATTTCAAACAAATTATTAAACGTCACAAAGGTGGCAACACACGACAAACTGTTTTACAGACTTTTTATTCATTTAAGGAGGATAAGATATGGTGTTCTAGTGATGAGAGGATTATGGAAAGAAATAAGCAATTTAATGTGTAACTGGGCTATCAAAATACTTATTGCATTAATATAAATGTACTTTATGTTTATATATTAATGTTAAAGGTGAATCAGATGCATCGTCAATGCATATATAGTCTACATCCATGTATCAGCTGGTGGGTACAAATGCAAATCTGAAGGAGTTGAAGATTCATTTGCGTTTTAGCAAAACTTCCCCAGTATTTTAGGGTATTAAATAAAGGATAGGTTGCCATTGCCCTAGCTCATACTTGGACAATTAATTTGTATGCTGGCCTTCACATATGCACATTTACAACTTGAAACAAATTTGAAGTCCACATTTTTTCCCCTAACCTAGTCTTTACCATATTTTTCCCTTGGGGTTAGAGATGATGGTAACCCATTCTGAATTTATGTTACAGTTTCAGTATTCCTGAAGTTAGAAGTTTAAGGTGATAAGTTGCAGATTTTGAGAGAGCATCAGCTGGGCAAGGGTCTGGAATATAGAATTTAGTCATATAGGTACTTCATGTCTGGTGCAGTGCATATACATATACAAATACTTTGGAAACATTTCATCGTCCTCCATTGAGTCTCCTGGGTTGGAAGATAATTAGTATGTTTTAATCAATTTTAAATGGAGAGGCTTTGGCAGAGTTTGGTTTCAAAAATAAGTGGAATAACCTCATTCCTTTAGAACCAGCACAGCTACTGCTGAGCAAAAATGGTTTTCCAGATTAGGTAATAAAGATAGAAGGGAGATAGATACCACTTAATCTGTTCTGCAATTTAATTACAAAGTGGGAATGTGATAACACTTAAAATTTTGCCATTGCAACATCGTCAACAATGCAGGAACTGCAGCCATATGTAGATGGAAAAGGGGGGGGGGGGTTAAAGAGGATTTGTGCTTGTTGATTACTTGTTTGCAATCTTAGCTGGAAAGTAGTTTAGAAGTCTCCAAATTACTTTAAAAATAAAATAAATAAATGAATAAAATATATAAATGAATAAACAAATAAATAAAAATACAAGAAAAGGGTTGATGGGATTAGAGATTGGTATTATCTACATATTTTCTTACACCAGACTAGCTTAGTTCTTATTCAAGCTTCAGTAAAAGAAACCTGGTGTTACTAAAAATATCAGGGTAATAAAAATACCAAAAGCAGAATAAACAATAACTTGTACTAGATTCCAGGGAGGGGATGGGGTGTTGTTAGGCACACTTAATTTGTATGGAAACCTGATCAATTATCTTAATAAAGCAGGGATGGCTGATAAAGAATTGATATAATCTTGCATTAATTAAAGATACAGTGGGTAGTGGAGACAATGAGAATGTGGTATTCACAGTGGGTAGGTGCTGAGGGTTTTGAGTAGGCTAGGGGTCCACGGTGTGCCCATGTGGCGAAATCGTCACCTTCAATTTAACCATTGAACTGTTTATATTCTTGACTTGTTTTGGTTGATGTTCATATATGTGATGGTTGATGTTGATATAAATGATCTTGACTTCGATAATTTTATCTGATATAGAGTAAATCTAAAGCAAAATTATATGATATAATTGATATAATTAATTATAATTAATATAATTAAAGATAATTTGTGTTGAAATATGTCCGTAGCACGATTGAGGTCAACCCAGTGTGCTACTTTTCCCGTAAGGGAGGGCACAACTTAATTGTTCATGTTGGGGGGATGTGCCAGTTTGCCGGCTGCCCCACTGTTGTGTAGACCACTGTGGACAATACCTGCCAACTGGAATAAAACATAAAATAAATAAGGCATTTTTAAAAAAAATAAATTTAGGTCTTTGATAATTATTTTTTCGCCTAAATACAAACATATTAAAGAATGAAATACTAAATTCTTTTCTTGCTGACACACCATTCGCTCTCACTTTCTCACTCATACATTCATTTTGGTCTGTGGAAGCATACTTGTTGTTATATTTTAACAGAAAGAGATAAAATTTATTTTAAGTAAAATAATTTGAATAATATTGCAAAAAAAATTGCGAATTCACGCACATAAATAATTATTATTGTGTGATCTTTTTGCACTAGAAAATAGCATATTTGGGGTATTGAAAATCTTAACAGTAAATAAAACATTTTCTTGTGCAAGCTTTTCATGACTTTAGTGTTGATTGGTTGAACGTATCGTGTAGTTTAAAATAATGAAAGAAAAAGTTGGGGCTTGTGATTTAAATTCTGCGATATTGGTCAAAATATACAATTTTCATTTAAAAAAAATCACAGTGCAAATACAGTGCAAATTTTTTTGTGGAAATATTAATAGAAACCTATTTTTATGTTTGTTTGTTTGTTTTTTTTATTGTTTAACATCCCTCTCGAGAATTTTCACTCATATGGAGACGCCACCACTTGCCGGTGGAGAGCTGCAATTTTTTTTACCTATACTCGGCTCTCAGGGCCATCGAGCAGTGAGGGATCTTTTTCGTGCCAGCACCTACTGTGCCATGGGACCTCAGTTTATACGGTCTCATCCGAAGGACCGGTATCCCTGTCCCACAGTGGGATTTGAACCCGCGACGTAAGGATTAACTCCTTACTCCGCGACTCTAGAGCTAGAGCGAACGCTCTCACCACTACGCCACGCGGGCGACGAAACCTATTTTTAATATTCCTATTTCTAATATTCCAAGCATATAATAAAGAAAAAAGTCCTCTGAGTAAAAAATTGTAGAGCTAAAGCGCCAAGATATTTAATTAAACAAATGTGTAGATTTGAAGAATTTTCTTCTAAATATTCTTCCACCACAAGAAATAAATCTTCTTTTTACGATTTTGTGAGCAGTTTTTAAATTGATTATTGTTTAATTTGCATTGTTTAATTCAAATACATGAATATTATAGAAATTGAATTGTAATGAATAGTTTTGAAGTTAGAGGTTTTGGCCAAACTGTTCTCAAAAGCTGGCGAGTGACATACCTTAAGCTATTTGAAAAGTGCTTTGATCATGTTGAAATCCTGAAATTGAATTGATTACTTCTATATCGGATGCAGTTGACCAGCAAACGATTCAGGATGCTATCTTAAAAATATAAATTTGATTTGATAAATTTACTTAAATTATAGTAGAATCTATACAGGATTGCAGAAAGTTTTGCAAATTACAATCATATGGATGTTGAAAATATGTATAAAATGAATTTAAGAATTTAACTTTTTAAAGTCCTTGTTATCAATTAATTACAGTGTACTAAAGAGAATGGCCATCCTGATTAAGAATATATATTTCATCACAATAAAATCGCCTACTTTTTCATTGCGCACCTTAATTTTACTGCTGTATAGTTTTGTAGATAAATTATCGTAAAGGAGAATGGACATAAACAATTAAATTTTGCCATTGCGTTTACTCTCAAAGCACTGTGATATAGGTAGGGATCTACTCCATGTAATTTGGAGTTCGATACCTTGTGTAATATTGAACTATGGCTTAAAAATTATTACAGAAAAAGTACCTGTGTACTTAAAAGATAAAAGTTAGTCTTAAAATTGAAGTTTTGTCATTTGATGTGCATATATATGAGACAATCAATAATGAAGTAATGTTCCTTCTAAAATAGGTCTTTTTATTATATTGATTTATGCCCTGTTCAAAATAAACGTGTATACCTGCAGGAGTTTTCTCGGAAAAAGAAGTTTGACGACAATTGAAAACAATTTTTATATAATTCAAAATAAATCATTTAACTTCCCTAATTGTAAATCATTCATTTTTAAGAATATAAATGAAGTAAGAAACCTCATAGAAACCTACATAGAAAAAACCTGTTTTCTCTTCGAATTACACACAACACAATCAAGATTTGTAATATGGAAATCAAATTTTTATACCTGATTAACTGTTACATTTTCTTCCATTTCTCAAACCTTTTTTATTGTTCTTTCAAATTTTCAAATTTTTTGGCAGTTGTTTTAATTCACAAAACTTAATCTTTGGGATTTCAAAATTTCATTTTATGCATTATGAGCTATTATATAATAAGAGCACTTTATTTCATTTTGTAAATTGTATAATGAAATATAGGAAAATAACGAACAGTATTCAAGTCAAAAGTCCATTAAACAATACAAACTTTGGAGCAGAGCAAACACGGACCTCTAAAACATCAGAGGTGGCATCAGGTGCCATGGATGAGTGAGCATTCCCTGGCGACCGGTCACATCCGCCGTGTGCTCCTTGTCATGATCGGGAAACAACGGAAAAGTCCGTCAACAATTCAGTGTGTAAAAGAAAAATTATTGCTTAATAAAAGATCCCGAATATAGTCAATCTTAAATACCAATAAGTGAAGATTTTTTTTTTCAATCTCTCATCAGAAATAATTTTGGAATTGTACTATTGAATGGAAGTGTGATTCATGAATGCTACTTCAAATTAATTAACAATCAAAGAAATCATCGCATATTTTGTCTGTACTTGAATTGTTTACATATTTTAACATACTTGACAGTGGAAAGAGAACAATATGCTCTTAAAAATCATCAAGTACATCAAATATATATATATACATATATATATATATATATATATATACATATATATATATATATATATATATATATATATATATATATATATATATATATATATATATATATATATATATATATATATATATATATATATATATATATATATATATATATATATATATATATGAAAAATATTCAAACATATAAAAACACAGAGAACGAGTAAAACATAAGCGCTTTCATTTCTTCTTCATGATGTTTTACAATATACTCATGGACACGTTTATTCCTAGTCCATGAACAACAAATTAATGTGCCGGAATACCGTAAACTTAAAGTCACTGAACACCTAGACTTATGCCGAAAAAAAAAAACATTCAATGTCTTTCCATTTTATAAATTGTACAACTCTAATGCAATTGAAAGACGAGATAAAGAAAAACATTTTATAGGGACTTTCAAACCTAAATTAAATAGTTTAATGTAAAAGAATTGCATTTTATACATGTAGAGTATTTTGCTGAGTCACATTTATTTTTTAGTTATTGTATTTTTGCCAAAAGTACGGGAAATCAGAGACTTGTTAAAGTTAAGTTATTATGACGTCACAGTAAACGTTACCATGAGTATAATGTAAAACATCATGAAGAAGAAGAAAGAATATTTTCATATTTATCACCGACCACTGTGATTTTTCTTGGATTTCTCTCTCTCTCTCTCTCTCTCTCTCTCTCTCTCTCTCTCTCTCTCTCTCTCATATATATATATATATATGAATTTGTGAATATGAAAGCATCACAAGTTGAAGAATTTTTATGTGAATGTTACAAGGAATTGTAAGTTTGCTACAGGTTAATGTCCAGGGGGTGACTTTTTGCACCCAAAGTCTATTGAAACAGAATTATATAACAACCATGGTTTATCTCATAAATCCTGTAAACAATACGTAGGGCGAATCACAGACCGACCCCTGGAAATTTCAGAGGTGAGATCAGGTTCCTAGGAGGAGTAAGCATGCCCTGTCGACCGGTCACACTCTCCGTGAACTCTCTGTTATGATCATGTAAAAATAGAGTAATTTCAGTTTAAATATAAAACTTTGGCCTAACATTTTATATCTGCAATACGGAACAAAGACTTTTTTCAGATACTCACAAGAGAGTACAATCTTGCACGGTGGGTTTGAGCCAGCTACATAAGGATGTCAATTAATCTATAATCTCTACAATCCATGTGACTACCAGTTGAGCTGAGGATTTTAAATTTGTAAACTTGCAACCATAAAGCTAGAGACAGTCAACTTGAGATGCTGATTATCTGAATTTTCTACTTTATTTAATGGTATGAAGTGAAAAGGGAAATTTCAAAATTTATCATAATGAATTGACCATAAAACCCATTCATATTCAAACTTTTTATATAAAACACATACATGTTTATCAAAGTGTCGATTTTCTTTCAGGTTTTAACACTCATCAGAGACAAAATGTAATGTGTACATGTAGATTGATGTACATTTCACTATATAAAGCCTGCGATCACGGATTTGAGAGTAATAAGCGATATTGAGAGAAGTTATATCCAGAAAAATCTGTACCTTTAACTTTGATTTTACTGAGGGCTGAAAAGTATAACGGTATTTAATCGACTGCTTCCTCCATTGTTTTTAATGAATACTGACCACAAATACCCTTACTAAAACTATGCGTTTCACATTTTATTCTAGCCACGCTTATAGTTAAATCAATCATCTTTTAGCAAATATTATTAAAATCTAATCAGAATAAATGTATCTAACATAAACGGATGTGTCTGTAATGCATGCATATTGTGGATTCACCTCAATTTCCCCTTCCCCGCTGCAGAAATAAAAATATAAAACTTTTTTTTTCGGATTTCGGTTTCGATCCCGACATTTCCTGCCATGAAGACCTCACTTCAATTGAGATCGGATGTCACAAAGGCCAGAAAAAATTCTTAACATTATTTACAAATTATTTCATACCATTTTAGTTATTTCAGAGAAAGGTTTCAGTTTTTACTACTTTGGGTTTACACCGGGAGCGCTTCCGGTGGATTGTTTTTGTGGTCGATTATCGATTTTAATATGCATGTTAGTTTTATATGCCTTTATTTAAAACAGTTAATTTTGCTAAATTTAAAATCCTTTCCGGTGTCGACCATTAGTACTGGATAAAAAAAAAAAGAAAAAAAAAAGCATAATGCATAACTAAAGGAGACATTCTATTTTGCCCGAAAATATCATCAAATGTATGGAGATAATGAACAGTATTCAATCTCAAAAGTCCATTAAACAATGCAAATTTTGGAGAAAAGCAAACACGGACCTCTAAAACATTAAAGTTGGGGTGATGTGCCCTGGAGGAGTGAGCTTCCTATGCTGACCGATCACACCCACCGTGGCTCCTTGTCATGATCGGGTAATAACGGGAAAATCTTCTACAATTCAGTGTGTAAATAATGGCCTAACAATTAGTATGAAAAACGTCAGTAAGCATTTGACTTAATGACTTAAAGAAAAGGCTTAGACGGCTATGAAAATCGAACAAAAAAAGCGACAGGGAGTAAATTTCCCCCCCCCCCCCCAAAAAATTAAAATAGTGTTCCGAGTCATCAAAAAAGAGCCTTTTTTGATAAGTTCCAGTCTAACAGGAAATGATTTTATTTCTTTTCACCAGCTCTACTTAGTTTGAACAACATTGCTTTTATATATATTTTATTACTTGTTGTAATAACGAAAAAAAAAGTTTGGCCCCTATGGATTCCTAGTTAGAGGGGCAGGCTCCATTTTCATGAAAACACAGAAACTTTTCATTTTGAACAACTTTTATTCTACATATTATGACAAAATATTTCAGGCAATAAATTATTGCAAAAAAGTCTTCAAAAATTAAATTTTGCGATATGCGCTTTACCGGACAGTTCCGAGCGTCAACGTGTAGCCGCTGAAGACGAAGCCTAGTAATTATAATCGAAAACAGAACGAAAACAGTTAGATCTTCCGAACGAAGATGGAAGATCTCAATAAAGAATAAAGTCATTCAAAATCATAAATATCTTTGTCAGAATGGATTAAAAGAATCAGATGGATATTGAAATCTCGCATTTAGCGGTTAGGGGGCAATATAAAAACCAACTATCCTTCTGTCTTCAGTAATTCAGAAATGAGAAAAGAATAAGATAGGTTACACGATCAATATGTACTGGTCCCAGCTGACATACCAGGTACCAAAATTGCATTTGTCTTTACGGCTCTTAATTTTAATTGTATTTCAGAGGAATTTGGATTTAATAGTGCAAATGGTATTCCAATTTATACTCAAGATACGCTTTCTACGGTGGAAATTCTTAAAAATCACATGTTTTAAATATTACAATTTTTCCCATCAATCAAATTGAATTTGAATTACTATACGTATACTGAATTCCTAAACTACATAAAAATCCTTAAAATCAAAGATACATTACCAGGTTGCTGTAAAGGTTCTAGCAAGCCTTTTTCTTACTCCAAACTAAAATACAACTTCAGGAGTATTGTACAACAATATATTCAAGAAGGGGTGTAAATCATATGTGGATACTTAAAACCTCCAAGGAACTTATATAGAAAATGTAAAATGAAAAAAAATTA
This sequence comes from Saccostrea echinata, assembly GCF_033153115.1. NCBI lineage: Eukaryota > Metazoa > Mollusca > Bivalvia > Ostreida > Ostreidae > Saccostrea > Saccostrea echinata. The sequence continues at coordinate 15,380,396 of NW_026889772.1, read as the reverse complement.
CTAAAATCAATAACATCAAATCGTATAACTTTTCAATACTTTATACAACCATTCTCCACGATAAATTAAAGTCCATGCTTTTTGACATCATACACAGCTGCTTTTTCAATAAAGATAAAACTCGTAAATTTACTTACCTTGTCATTGGTCATTTGCAAAATTATTTCGTTAAAAAACATTTTGCACACACATGTACTCTAAAGTTGAAATTAAGAAGATGCTCAAGTTTCTAATTGACAATATCTTTGTAGTTTTTGGAGATCAAGTCTTCCAACAATCCTGGAAATCCCAAGGGTACCAATTGCACCCCGTTATTAGGAGACCTATTTTTGTTTTCATGAGAATGAAATGTATAGAGATAACGAACAGCACTCAAGCTCAAAAGTCCATTAAACAATACAAATTTTGGAGCAGAGGAAACACAGACCTCTAAAACATCATGGGATCAGGTGCTCTAGAGGAGTGAGCATTCCCTGCTGACCGGTCACATCCGCCGTGTGTTCAATGTCATGACCGGGTAATAACGGACAAATCCAACGAAAATTTAGTGTTCAAATAATGGCCTAACAATTAGTATGAAAAACGTCAGTCAGCATTTGACTTAATGATAAATTGTATTTGCTGACAAGGTCAATGTATCGACCATAGAACTAAAGAAATGACGACTTTAAACAAGACTGCTGATATTCTTGTTTCATCAACTTGTTTGTCAATACTTACCTTGTTTTAGAAATTATTCATACGTAGAGCATGCTCTAGTGTATCGAATCAACAGAGAAATATAAACCACGTATGCAGGTGATGAAGGTATATTGCTGCATACGTAAGGGAAGTTGACGATTAAAAAGTTAAAGTCATAACGTTTATCATAAAGTTTGGTTGTTAGATTACCATTAACGTCTCTTTTTCTAGTAAAATATCCAAATATGAAACAGATGATTCAGCCTCTGTGGTATCTTTTATTTCAAGCTCATTTGGATATATCGTATTGACGTATGAATGAAAAAAACAATTGCTAATTGACAATACGTCGTCGATATATCTTAATATCGAGTTGAAGGCCACAGCAAGAGATTCCTTCTTTTCACGTACAAAAATTTGAACAAATTTTGCTCCATATGAATACAAAAATAGGTGTGCTAATAATGGGGCCAATTGGTACCCTTGGGAATTCCAATAGATTGTTGGAAGACCTGGTTTCCAAAAAACCCCATAGATACTGTCAATCAAAAACTCAAGAATCTTTTTAATATCATCTTCAGAGTATGTGTGTGTACAATCAGAATGTCTTTAACAAAATAAATTTGCAAATGACCGATGACAAGGTAAATAAATTTACGAGTTCCATTTTTATCCAAAAAGTAGCTGTCAATGATATCAAAATGCTGGACTTTGATTTATTGTGGGGAATGGTTGTATATAAAGTTGAAAAGTCGTAAGTTTTTAAGCTGTTGATTTTGGTAAAATCTAGTGATTTCAAATTTTCCAAAAGTTCCTTGGAATTTTTAAGTATCCACATCTGACTTACACCACTTCTCAAATATATTGTTGCACAGTACTCCCGAAGTTTCTCCTTCACTACTGTTAATATTTTAGTGAGGAGTAAAGAAAGAGGCTTGTTAGAACATTTACTGGAACCTGCTATGTATCTTTGTTTGTAATGATTTTTATGAAGTTTCGGAATCCAATATCGATATGGTAATTCAATTCCATGCTGGTTGGTGGGAATATTAAAAATATTCAAACCTGACATATGATTTTGAAGAATTTCCTACTTAGAAGGGGAGCTATGGGGATAAGTTGGATTACCACTTGTTGAATTAAATCCCAGTTCCTCTAAAATACAATTTAAATAATGAGCCTTACAAAGAAAATGTTGTTACCGGCTTTGTCAGCAGGGACCAGTATATACTGATCGTGTAATCTATTTTATTCTTGTCGTGCGCTAAGGAGTTGATCCTTACGTCGCGGGTTCGAATCCCACTGTGGGACGTGGAGACCGGTCCTTCGGATGAGACCGTATAAACCGAGGTCCCGTGTCGCAGTAGGTGCTGGCACGAAAAAGATCCCTCACTGCTCAATGGCCGTAAGTGCCGAGTATAGGACAAAATCTGCAGCTCTCCACCGGCAAGTGGTGGCGTTTCCATATCAGTGAAAAATTCTCGAGAGGGACTTTAAACAACATACAAACAAACAAACAAATTTAATTCTTATTTCACTTCTGAATTATTGAACACAGAAGGATAGTAGGTTTTAATTATGTCCCTCAATCACTTAGTGCAAGATTTTAGCATACATCCAATACATATAATCCATTCTGACAACGTGTCAAGGTCTCGTTTTTCATGTCTGGCCCATCGCCTGGCGAAATCTTCCACAGAATCCATAATATTTATGTAATTTTTACGCCAGTTGAAAGATCGGGTTTTCCTAAATTGTGGCCCTTTTAAAATTAATGATTTAAAGTCCTCATTAATAAGTATATTTACGTCACCAGTAATATCGTTTCCAGCAGGACTAAAGTTGTAGGGTGCAGAACATTAACAGGAAGGAGGATTATGTATCAGATGCTCAATATCCAGGCTTTGTAAAGTTTTCTTGTGATTAAAAAGTTTGGAAGCAATATTAGATGTGTATTTGAAGGAAATACAAAGTATAGTGTTTAACTTGAAATATGGTGGAATACAAGACTGTACCCTTTTGTGATTAAGAATATTACTTATATTAACCGCGTCAATTTCTTTGTTGGCATATTAGAGTTTAAAGAAAAAAACGGGTTGTTTTAGCTGCATTTACTTCTGTAAAACGTTGCGGTTTAAACAGCCTATGATTTGCAATATCCATAACTACTGATCCGATGCTGTATTCTGGTGTCGAGGAATCATAAAATGGACGATATTTGACCTTTTCAAGTAGACCATTTAAAAGTATCAAAGGGACAGAGTAAAGTATAATGCATATGTGAAGAAGACCTAACTGTTGATTTTCATAAAGTAGGAATGAATCAAAAGAGACATCATGTATTAAAAGTTTATTGTAAGACCGATGCCCATGACTACGCTTACGTCTCTGGGTATGGTCAAAAAGTCCCATCACATTTACATTGTTACACTGTGAACTGGAAAGATTCCCAACACTATCGACATTGTCATTGTATCCATAGAAAAGGCCGTGCCTAGTTTTCTAATCAAATATTCTTCTCGTTCTCTTACGGAAAGGTGTACTCATTGATGAACTATTTGTAAGATGGTAAATCATTTCTAGAATTCTAATTTTCATTGACAAAATAGAATGATCAGGTAAGTTAAAATGCTTGTACAGAAGCTGCTGGCCCCCCATTGTTAATTTGGAATCTGTGTCCTGATGTTCCTTTATTAAGTGAACCCTTGGTTTCACCAACATAAAGATTACATTCTATTCCGTAGACAACATTAGAAGATTTTCAGTTCAGATTTGTCCAAGTTTTGGTGTAGAAGCTCTGTCCAGTAAGATTACTGGTAAAAGATGTGTTAATTATCAAAATATCACAGGTTTTAAAGTTTTTCGCAGAACATTTTGAAATAGAAGACATGGAATTGGAAAAGGATCCTTTAAATATATCTCTAATAGAAACTTTATATTCTTTCAATTTTTTGTATGAACATTTGGTTTTTACCAAAACTGGGAATTGTAGACTGCACATATGAATATGTTTAATATCCCTGAGGATTATCCGAGGGGTACCGAATGAACTCTTTGAGTCTGTGTCCCTTATAGACTCAAAAGAGTGAAGCAATTTTATACTGGACGACGCGTCTGTCAGTATCATTTCGTTATTCTGTATACTCATGAATGAATAGGCATCGAACGACAAGTATCCTTAGGGACAAACTGTCAACCTGCAGAGATACATGTTCGGTGGTTAAAATGAAATGTATGGAGATAACGAACAGCACTCAAGCTCAAAAGTCCATTACACAATACAAATTTTGGAGCATGAAACATTTATTTATTTAGTCTCTCAAAAACGATATGAATGTTACAAGAGGTACATATATACATATTTACAATAATTATGGACGAGCAAAGATTACAGGAGGGCAGACAGTGTGAAAAATTATGATGATAAATATACACAATTTTCTTAGGAATAATGGATCAGTATTTGTTATTAACTCACAAAATTTTATAATATTAAAGTTTTATAATGCATTTAAAGTCGTAATACGTTAATTCCAAATTTAAATACTGATCACAAAATTCGGAGCATTGCCTACCAAATTATGCAGAAATTATTTTCATCGATTAGTTTTACAACAATTTTTATTCATGAGTTTCCCTCTTCTTCTTTTCTTTTTTCCTATGAAATCATTTACTATTTATCATCAAAAATGTATTACAAAATTATCAGGACTGAACATTAAAAAGAAAGTGAAATTCAAAATATCGGAAAAAAAGAAATGTTTACTTCGATGAGTTAATTGAAATCATTGTAGAATCTTTCCATTAAGTACGCTAAACAGACAAAGCAGTTCTTATATTTCCATTTTTAGGAAGAGAATTGAAGACAATTCACGAAGTATTACGGAAAATTTTGGCCTTTTATTTTACCCTAAAATTAACTTCGACACATTGAATCTAAACTTAAAGTAAAAATATTGAAAATATTAAAAACCGGAGCTAATTTGCTAAGAACGGTTTTCATCATTTGTGTCATTAATGATTGAACATATAAAAAAATTCCAGGCATAGAAAAATGCACGAGTCATATCAATGCAGATATAACTGCGTTTACGTATTGTCAAGGACAGTCTCTACATAATTTCAACTTGAGCGAATCGTGCCTATGTTTTTTTTATCTGCATTTGATAAATTTAAAGTAAAATTACATTTAGTGTTTAAAAAAAGGCCTAACAATTGGTATGGATCAGGTCAGTAAAAATACGACCTAATGATAAGTTATATTTGTTAACAAGGTCATTATAGCGACCATTGAAATTTACAAAATGCTGTCTTTTTGTTGGACGCGTTCAAATGACACACAACCTTGCAGTTTCAAGTGGAAAATTTGTTGTGTTAGTGAAAAATTAGAAAGGTGAGAAAGCAAAACCAACTCACCAGTATTGTCAGTCCGTGCTCAGTGATATGTACAGTGAAACAAAATGAGAACACCCAGTAAAACGTACAATTAACAATATCAGAGAGCTCGCGTCCGTGTTTACAAACATAGGTCTTTGACATGATGTTATGAAGAATGTTTTTGTCTTTAAATTTAAGGATCTTCATGTAATTTCAATTTATTAAGCTTTTTTTTAAAGAAATTTAAAATTGTAAACAATAATGACAATGCAACTGTGTCCAGTCTTCTTTAAAGTTATGCCCCAAAAACTGTAATTTAAAATGAACGTGTTTAATATCATAATTGTTTTATTTTCCTCTACAGAATTAAACACTACGTGGATAACTTGTTATTACAACGTCGATATCTTTGATTCCTTATTTTAATGTTCACAGACATACCCAGTATAGCAGAAGAGATAGATATATAGAATTTGTTGAAGATTTGCTTAAACATTTGTTTATTATAAAACAAGACTGATACCTATATTGGACATAATTATCAATAAAAATTACAATAGTTAAGCACAATAGTGAATGGGCTTTGATAGCAGACACAGGTTCTTTTAGCCTTCTCCCTGTGTCCTATGTTGGAATCAAAGATTTTTGGGATAGTTCTGATTTAACAAAACCCAATATGCAGTTTTGATAATTGTTTTGTTCATAAAAGATTAACAATGCCGCTGCCTAATTAAGAATCAAATAAAAATCATTATGCTTATGAAAAAACCGATAAATTGCATCCATCATTTTAGTGTTGAGACATGACACCTATCAATCTGATTGTCGGGATATCAAAAAATATTATGCAATATCAAATGAAATTTTTACAACTTTATATTAAAATAACTTTGAAAACAAAAGGCTTGCAATTAAAAACTATTTAATTTTACAAATGTTATTTATTCAATTAAGAGGTCACATCATCAATTTCTCTGCCCAACACCCAAGCGATAGGGATAACACCTGTTTTATCGGAGATGATCTTACAAAAATAATTAAGGCAACTTTCTTACATCAAACTCTTTTATTAATCTGACCGTAAAGAAGGGCTTGACACACCTTCTGGTTAAGATGTATCATCTGTCTAAATTTGATAATTCTAGGACATATTGGTTTTTTTTTTCAAGTTATGAAACGGAAATGGTTTTGTCATATTAGACCATATCAATCTGAATTAAAGGTCACAGTGTCCTTAATATAGAATACAACACTCCTTCTACCTAAGATCCATTTTCTGTCGGACAATTCTATGCCAAGTGATTTTCCAGTAATGAGCAGGACAAGATTTTGCAATGTTTGGCAATATCATCTTAACCAAAGGTCCAGTGACTTTAATCAGGACATGAAACATCTTCTACGTAAGATGCATTATCTATCCAAGTTTGATAATTCTTGGGCAAAATAAAGTTATGAGCCGGAAAGGGCTTTGCTATATTTGGCCATATCTGCGTTATTAAAGGTTCAAGTGACCTAAGTTTTTAACCTGACACAGTTTATACCCAAGATGCATTAGCTGGAAAAAGCTTGATGATCCCATACCTCATAGTATTAGAATTATGAGTCTGACACGAAAATGTAAATATAAAAACAGACGGACAGACATAATTGCTATACCATAATAATAAAAATGTTTGCAATTGTACTTTCAAGGTTTCTTAGATTTATTCATAAAGAAACAAAACTTTGAAAAAATCTTATCTTTTTATCCAATTTCTTTGAAAAAATTGTTCTGGAAAGCAAATTTGATCTTTTCTTTTAATTGTTTCATATTATTGCCATAAATTGGTACAGATTTATCTTTTATTCAAGGACTTAAGTCATGGAAAAATTAACGTTTTATTTGATAGTACAAAGCTCTTATTATACACCATCACAAACTCAATACTTAATGATAATGTAAAATGTATCTCTTGGTGCCGAAGTAGGTATCCTTATAAAAAGTGAATTTCTTTGTGCTTTCTATATTATTCACTTAGGGCAATAATGTTAGATTAAGAGTTGTTTTCAAATGTGCTTTATAAATAAAATTAAAATCATTATAATTTGTATCGGTAACGATCCTCTAATAAAACTTATGTCCAAATAATTGTATACCTCTTCCATTCTTAATAACCGTGTAGTGTAGGACAGCGCCGCGAGGTTTCCATCGGCATCGAAAGCAAAGTCTTTAACTTGCCTAGTTGCCCTTAACTCTACATATTTAAATTCTTTTTCAATTCAATCTATTAATTGATGGGCAGATTGCTATTACTATTCTTTAATAAGGTTAATGAAGTCAGAAGCTTTTGAAATTTCTTTTTAAAACCTTAAGGATAATTATCATTTGGTTTTCCAAACCATTCAAAAACATTGACATCATTTATCTTTTTGCACAAGGTTTCTAAGAAAAATTTATACAACATGGAAATTGTTTTAAACGCATTGATTGGTGGATGTAGGTACTCTGACAGTATATAAGGCATCAATTTCGACCATCTAGTTATCTACAAATTCCTTAATCAACATGAGAAAACTCCTCGTTGTATTTGCTGTTCTCTGCCTGGTGGCCCTGACAACCGGTATGTTTACTTGATACTTTTTACTCTCTCTCTCTCTCTCTCTCTCTGTTGTCTCTCTCTCTCTCTCTCTCTGTTTCTTTTTCACTGTTAATCTTGTTTCCGTATCAATTTTAGAATTTTAATCAAATCTGTGGGAAAAAAACCTCTTTAGTCACGGATGCAACTAATTTTTATCTGCCAAAAACTAAACTGAACATATATAATTTATTATGAATGAAAATGTTAATTATAGCATAAATGTATATTTGATCTGGTGATGTAAGTCCGTTTTTATTTGTGAGAATTCTATTTTGCAGTCTGCTCGCAAAAAAGCTTTCTCGCTTATAATTGTATTAAGATAGACTATGTTAAACAAAAACCAGAATTCGTGAAAATTTACTCTTGCCTTAAATGTTTTTACCCTGCGAATAAAGAATAAAAATATGGTTATTTACAGTATTTAAATTATAACCCAGAAGTCTTTGTGGTACAAATTGATACAAAGTGAAAACACGATGCTTATTAAATAACAATGCTTAAAAATAAGATCTCTCTAAAGGTAGCATCATTTCGTTACCTTTATTTTTCTTTAAGGATCCAAAATTAATTGCGATAGAATATATGAACTCATTTGAAAGCGCATGAATCTGCATAAATGCAGAATTCTTTTTAACAGAAAAGTAGTAACAGTGCTTTAACCAGTGTTTTTAACAAGAATAAACCGTTAATTTAATAAAAAATAAATATATGAATAAATAAATCACGGATTCATCATTTCTGTCAAATCTTCAATCTGCAGATCGAATTTTAATTGAAGACTTATATAAGTTAATATTCATTGCACAAATGTTCTTAATTTTAGCTTACTGGTCTCCTCCTGGCGGAGACCAACCATGTGACTTCCATCGCAGATGTCGTAATGACTACCACTGTTACCGTGGAGAATATTGTCAAACTATGCCCCAGTACCCACTCCTTAGTGGCTACTCAACTTGGCCCCAGGACTCACTACAGAGTGGCTACTGCTGTACGCATTGTAAGTATCTGTCCATGTCTATGATGTAAATACAACAATGACGATATATTATGTTTAATCTCTTCATTATAATTGACTTTACTCTAAACATTACTAATATGTCAAATGTTTTACAAATCCCTTATTCTAATCATCTCTCTATTCACAGAAGTAAGAGTGTTGACTATCACTATAACAAGAGTCGCATTGCAATATTAACTGAAATATAAAATACAGTCTTAATTATGTATATTACAGCTCATAATGGAAATGGAAATGGAAACGGACATTATTAGACCTAAAATGGAACAAGGTAGATCACTGGCTTATTGACAACACAGCCTGAAGTTTTAATTAAATGTAACTTGCAGTGATAAATGGTCCGTCAGTATTTGAATAAAATATTGCATCTAACGTTAGCTGTCTTTATTGATAAGATTTACTATTGCATACTGTAACTACACAGGGAAAAGTGGCTCGCATGATTTTCATGCGTTTGCCTTTTCGCATGAAATTTATGCGAAAATCATACAAAAATCATGCGAAAAGTCCCACATGTGAATTCCATGCGAATGTTATCACACAAATTTCATGCGAAATTCATGCGATTTTCATGCGACTAAAATTTCGCATGATATCCATGCAAATTCCACTTTGTCTGTTTTTCGTGTGAAAATCGTGCGATATTCACAAGAATATTATGCAATATTAATACCATATGAGGAAAAGCAATGAACAAAAAAATTTAACATTTCAATGTTTATTTAGATGCATCTATCACAGTGAGTGGTAAAAAATTGCCAGTCTCTGATGATCCTAATATCATATTGTTTGGATGCTCCTTATGAATCCATTTACATGAATGATGGCTGTGTTTAAAGGCAGTTTTTCAGTCTTTTTCAGTCTTTTGTCCTGACAAGCATTTCCTCCAAAGAAATTAAATCATAAAATTTTTTATTAACTACCCATACTGATATTCCAATTGTTTCAGTCAAAGGGGCTAACTCCTATAATTACTGAATAGGATCTGTCATTACATACAATAAATTCCATGTTATCACCTGAAAGGTCCATGTTTTTTCAACTTGTTTATGTTAAACTGCACTTGTATTTCATGTTTTGAGCAAAACAGAAGACCCTGTGTTTTGTACATTAATAACTGCACAATAGAGGCATATGTCAGACATCAGAACATGATATTGACCATACAACTCTCTATATAAGTGGTGATTTCCCTAAGAACCAGCTACCGGCCAAATTAATCGCTTCAATTGATAAAAATCCGCTTTGAAATAAAAAAAAAATAAAATAAAATAAAATTTAATTGTTGTAAGGTCCACAGAGATTTGTCATAAACATCAACCCAAAGCCAGATACAATTGATCTCTAATGCTTTACTTTGAAATAAAGGGAAAACACTGTATAAGGTTGTTATTGGAACCTATTGTCCAAATTAGATATAAAAGTCCATTTTAGTTATGTATTCCAATTTGATTTATGAGTTTTACAGACATTATAATGCTGAAAAGATGGATTTTTTAAATCTGCATAAAATAATTAGAATATATCAAATGCAACAGTTTAATTATTACATGGAATTTTTTTCATTCATAACCCTCACATTTGTGAGATTAATCCCCAAGAAAATTGGATCTTTTGTGGGACCTGCGTCCTAAAATATTTTGTGTGATACACTGTAAAAGTCGTGTTTACTAGTCTCTGCACATGTGTCAGAACAATATACACAATTAAAAATCACTTTTAATGTTAATTACTTACTCAAAATTTAGTAAAGCCTTCAAATAAATGTCGCTTAGCATAAAAAAATGCATAACTTCATTATGACTTCGATGAAACGGAACCATTCGATTCACCTGGCCATGTTACGTTGAACTGTTGAACCTGAAACGAAAACGAGATCCGAATTTACTCTGAAAATTTTCGTTGCAAAATGAATAACAATAAGAATCTACAATTTAAACACAAAATATGACAAACAATTAACAGTACATACATATTCACCGTCGTTTCAAGGGATTAGAGCACATAAATCCCAAAGGAAACTCTGGAACAAGCCACAGGAGGGTATACTCGTTTTTTTTTCTGTAACAGGAAGTGCAAGTAGAACCAGGATATATCTGCCAGTCCATTTCGTATTCATCACAGAATCGGGAAATATCTAAATAACTATAATTTTTGTCCTTTAAATCTTTATTTTGAAAATTTATTTCCGCGTCGAAGTCGGAACTTTGATGACTACGGGGTATACACTTATTTTACGAAACTAAAAGAAGTTTTTTATGGAATGCCGTACGTCACATATTACGTCATGATGCGGCTGAGAAAGCAGACAAGAAAGAGCAGAGTAAATTCAACTGCATATTTTCTGTAAGTTTGTCATATTTTTATCATCTCCTTTATCACCAGATGAATGTAATATAATTTATTGGCAATATACATGTATGCTGACAGCTTAATAAATAGATATGTTGAAATAAGATGGACCTGGCACAGGCACTCTTTGCCTGTTGCACCTGGGTCTGGTGTAACCTCACCTAGCAATATACAGCACTGTAAAGTTATACATGTTTATTAGGATATACCTAATTTTTAGGTCACCTGAGTCACTCAGGTGACCTATTGCTATCCGTTCTCGTCCGTCGGCGTGCGTCGTTCGTTAACATTTGAACATTTTTAGCTTCTTCTCTGAAACCGCTTAACCAATTTCAACCAAATTTGGCATATAGCATCTATGGGTGAAGGGGAACAAAAAATGTGAATTTCATGGTCCCTGCCCCCCTGGGGCCTAAGAGGTGGGGCTAAAACCACCAAAAATAATGCAATCTTTAAAAATCTTCTTCTTTACTCCTGGACATCAAGCAGTCAAACTGTTGGCATCATTGTAAGAAGCATTGAGCCCTCTACCAAAATTGTGAAATCCATGGCCCCAGGGTCAGGGGTTCTGGCCCCAGGGTGGCGCTATATAGATCATATAGTGAAAGTGCATTATTTCTTTGAAAATCTTCTTCTCTGCTCCTGGGTATTAAATAAGGTAACTAAGCACATAGTTATGATGAGCAAGAGTGCCTCTTTCAAAATTGTGAAATTCATGGCCCCAGAGTCAGGGATTCTGGTGTTAGGGCGGGGCTCTATTGATTATATAGTGAAAATGCATTAATTCTTTGAAAATCTTCTTCTCTGCTCCTGGGTATTAAATAAAGTAACTAAGTACCTTGGCCACAACTTTTGAATAGTTAGTACTAGGGCTTTCAAATTTCACAGGTGTATTTCTTGTGACAAGACCTTAGGATATCAACAATTTTGACCTTGCCCTTTGAGTTTGACCTACTTTTGAAAAACTTTAACCTTGACCATAACTTCTGAACTGTTGATGCTAGGGCTTTTATATTCTGCATGTATATTTCTTATGACAAGGTCTTCCCCCTGAATACCATTAATTTTGACCCTTTGACCTTGGAGTTTGGCCCACTTTTAAAAAAACATTAAGCTTGACCATAACTTTTGAATGGTTGTGCTTGGGCATTTTTGATCTCTCGACTTTGCAGTTTGACTTGCATTTGAGAAAGTTTAACCTTCACCATAAGCTGCCATACGGGGGCATCAGTGTTTCACAAACACATCTTGTTTTTTCCCTACACTTTGTAATTACATATGAACTAACTGATAACAGGAATTTACAGACTGATTTGTCAAACTTTTAAAAAGAGGAATAAGAGAATTAAATTCTAATTTGAACATGACTTTGTAACCAAGGAAACAATCTTAGGCTCATAACTGATATAAAGGTAGCTTGTGTCCAGAGATGAGTCTTGACCCAGTACCAAGGGCATTTTAGATATGTTCAAGGTCAAAAGGGTACAAATGTATTAAATTATTTTCATTCACAACACAGTAGACATACCTGAGACAAAACTCACCTGTGACTCAAAGATATATCCCAAGACTAACATAGGGTAATTTGAACTAGATATGTTTTAAGGTTGCATAATTATGACTTGAGGCAGTGAAACAATCCTGCCTGTTGGTCATTTAAGCAATGTAGAGGTAACAGGAATTGAAGTTTAAAGTCTTGGCCATAACATAATTGTATATTGAAAAAAGTAACTCCCAAAGATCATACTGCCCTAATGGTTGATAATGATCATAAGATATGCCATTTTCATGACAGAGGTCATAAGACAAGGTCAAGGTCATAGACTTGATAGAAGTATCTCAGAAAATGCAACTTTTTATTGGAGTAGTATGTGGAGAACATACTTGGCATACAGGTGATTATGACCAAGAGGTATTAATCCTACTTAAGGGCCTAGGGTTTTAGTCATAGTTATTTTAAAAAAAATATTGTCCATTATGAATTTCAATAACCTGAGATTGTTTACTATTGTATTTTCAGCTATAACGACAACACCCTCTCAACAGAATCCTCAAGATAAAGAAATCTTATGTGATGAGAACCTCAATAAAGAAGATAGAAGAAGATCAATTGTTTTAGTTTTCAATGTAGAAATTGATGTCACAGATGTCTTTATTTAGTCAGGGAGTCCAGAAAACAAGTTTTGATTCTTACAAATTCAAGGTTACTTTTTGTATAATCATGCATTACTTGTGTCTGGATTAACTGACTAAGTAAGAAAAAGAGAATTTTTCAAGAAAACTTCATTTGCAAGAAGCAAAAATTCTGTTTCCAAGGAAGAAGGATAGAATTAATGGATTAGGTTTGGTGCACTCATAGATAATAGCTTGATATTAATATCTGTGGTACAAAAAATATGCTTGTCTTCGCATGATATTCATATAAAACCTGGGTTCTTTTTTTCACATGAATTTCATGCGATTTTCTTTTCGCATGATATTCGTGTGAATTTCATGTGAAAATTGCATGATATTTTCGTGCGAATATCATTCGTGGTACTTTCCGTCTCCTTCTCATGCGAAGAATTCGCATGATATTCGTGCGAATTTTATATGAAGTTCATGCGAGCCACTTTTCCCTGTGTAGTATTGTAACGGAGACAGTTACAAATATTCCCAAACGCTCTCCCTACTCCCTTTTGGTGCTTAATTCCCTATAAGGTTCATTAAATTAGGCAAAATCTTTGTAGACTTTCACAACTTATTTTCCAAAGAACATGTATTTTGGGAAATAACAATCAATGAGCATATAATAGATACTGCTGTACGTGATTTCAAGAATTTCACTGAAAACCTCAGAAAGTTTAAGCAACCCTAATATTAACTAATCAGAATTCAGCATACATGCCTGCATTCCCTCGTATTCATTCCTGATGATTCCATAATGTAGGGACTTGTTTTATTTACATACACTTTGAATTTCCTTTTCTTTTCCTTTCTGTTTCTTCTATTTAAAAAAATCATTTGAATAGGCTCCAAAATTATTCAAAGAAAATATATCTTAGTTTTGTTACAGCAGAACATATTCGTTCAATCAGGAATTTCGCCGAGGAAGAAAAAAGGCTTTGTTTAGGTATATATAACAATAACATATAAAAATAAATAACAATAACATAACAAGAGTCGTATTGCAATATTAACTGATATATAAAATACAGTCTTAATTATACCCGCACTTTCTAAAGAAAGTTCGGGTATATTGTTTTTACTCATGTCCGTCCGTCCGTCTGTCACTTTTTCTTCTTCCTCAAACTCCTCATATACTCAAACTTTTACACAGTAGCCTAATCATCTTTTGGGAGATGGTTGGTGGTGTCCTGTACATGTGCAGTAAGGTTTCGGAATTTTCATTTTCACCCTGGGGTCAGATGGGGGTCGAAAAATGACTTTTTTATGCAAAAAGCCTCTGGTTCCTTGAACTCCTCTTACATTTTACACAACAGCTTAGTCTTCTTTTGGGAGATGGTTGGTGGTGTCCGTAAGTGCAGAAAGATTTCGGAATTTTCATTTTCACCTTGGGGGTCAAGTTGGGTCGAAAAATGAAAGAATAAAGAATGATAAAAGAAAAGTAGTAAGAATGTGGTGCTTTAACCAGTGTGTGTAACATGAATAAATCATTAATTTAAAGAATAAATAAATACGGTCATTTTGAATCACTGTGTTAGCATTTTAACCACTGTGTTAAATTTTAACACAGATACTAAGGGTGGATCAAAGTTAACGCATTGTTAACACATGGTTAAATGCTAACAAACCTTTGAAAAACACTTAACCATGTGGTCAAATTTAACGCATAACAATAGGTTAACACCAGGTTAGAGTTAACCACCTTTTTTAAAAAAAAAAAACGGGCCCAGGCATTCATCACCGGGCCCAGGCATCCTGTCAAATTTTCAATCTGCAGTTCGAATTATTTAAAATAATTGAAGATTTAGAAAAGTTAATATTCATTCTACAAATATTCTTAATTTCAGCTTACTGGTCTCCTCCTGGCGGAGACCAACCATGTGACTTTCATCACAGATGTCGAAATGACAATTGTTGTTACCAAGGAGAATATTGTAAAAGGATGATGCATGCCCAACTACTCATTTAAGAGTGGCTACTGCTGTAGACATAGTAAGTATCTCTCCATGTGTATGTAAACAAAACAATGAAGATATATTATATTTGGACTCTTCATAATAATTGTTTTTACTCTTAACATTACTAGTTTGTCAAAATGTTTTACAAATCCCTTTTCCTAATCATCTCTCTATTCACAGAATTAAGAGTGTTGACTATCACTATAACTAGAGTTGTATTGCAATATTAGTATGAAGTATAAAATGCAGTCTTAATTATGTACATTACAGATTATAGTGGTAGTGGATAAAATGGACAAGAATGGAACAAGGCAGATCACTGGTTTATGGACAAAACAACCTGAAGTTTCAAATAAATGTAACTTGCAGTTATAAATGTTCCATCAATTTATAATTGAAGCATTTGAATGAAATACTGCATCTAACGTCAGCCGTCTATACTGATAAGATTTTCTATTCAATACTGTACTTTGTAAGGAATGATACAATGGGCCTACCTTCCAAACACTGAACTGACTCGGACTAATTTAATGGAATGGTCCGAAATCATGTTTTCCCCAGTTTGGACAGGTATAACCGTCGGCTATATAAAGCGCTGCAGAGGCAGCATTGCTTATTCTGATGTCAGAAGTAAACTCGACAGGAGTTTAAAAAGTAGAGAAGGTAAATATTAAAGCAGTTATTTGCTTAAAGGGAGATAGACACATCTTCGTTACCAGTTTCGTTAAAGATTTTGATTTCTCTATTTATTTGAAAAAATAATTAACCTCAGTTTGATAAATTGAAATTGTTAGTAAACAGTGCCAACGGTATTCATCAAAACCATACAACAACACCTTTGTCTGTAAATATGATTGATTGATTGATTGATTGTTGTTTTACATCCCATTCGAGAATTTTTCGCTCATATAGAGACGTCACCATATACCGGTGAAGGGCTTCAAATTTTGACCTTTACACGGCACTCAGGGCCATTGAGCAGTGAGGGATCTTTATCGTGCCAACGCCTGCCGTGACACGGGGCCTCTGTTCTTAAGGTCTCATCCGAAGGACCCACAATATACTTTAAAGTCCCGAGCGCATGGCGAAGGAACAGTTGCTACCCATTTTTTATCGACTTAGGTCTGTCGCGGCCGAGATTCGAACTCACGACCTCCCGATCACGGAGGGAGCGCTCTACCGACTGAGCTATAGTGAACGGTGTCTGTAAATATGAGCACGAGCTCTATTATTGTTAATGTGTACGTTTGAATGTTTAAATCACTTATCCCAAATTTTTTTAAATTTTTTGAAGTTACTTGTACATAATTCTTCTTATCAATCAGCACTACATTCATATAAAAAAACTCGATATAAGAAAATTTTATGTTGAGTGTTCAGATTTTCAGTACCAGAATTATGATATCTTATTAGTGAAGAAAGTTCACACAATAATTTACGCGCATTAATTGGCATCATGTATATTTTATTTTTACTAATTTACTTAAAGATTTAAATATCTATTCATTTCTATGATTATATCTGATAAAAAAAAGATTGAGGTTCAAGTTATTGATAAACATTTTACATTTTCAGATTAAAGAACTAAAGTTTATAGCACTGTTCTGTTGCTCACTGATATGCATATTACCCCAAATTTCCAAGTTTTGTGTTATGCTGCATTAGCAGAAATATGAAATATACTTCTCATAACACTCTTCATATAACCAGAGGAAACATACCTTAAATTTAGCTTATGAAAATTCAAGAATGTTTGACAAATGCAGACAAATTCGTAATTTGATTAAGTCGTAGCTAAACACGTTTTCATAAAAAAAAAAATCAGTCTTGCAATCCTCCATTTTCACGTTGAAGTCTAGAACAAAATCCTCTTCAGTGTTCTTGTTCTTCTTCTTTCAACTACAGTCATTACCACTTATATTTTTATTTATAGTTAAATGTTGAGATGTCAGTTATACACCTTTAGAACCCGAATAGATCAAGGAAACATCAAAAACGAAATTTTAACAAAATTTTATAAACAAAACAAAAGTAAATTTTTACATCAAAAACAGATAAAAAAAAATCTGCAGACCGTCCCGGGAAGTGTCATGGAAAGTGTAGTTAACTGATCACAGTACCTCTGGTTCATATTTTCAGAATATTTTTTTTTTTTTTTTTTTTTTAGAATTTCCTCTCACGTATTTTCAAAAATGAAATTGAATATAAATTCACAAATAACACATAAATCACTGTTTCCTAAACTTTCACAATGTTGTTTGGATATCTTTGGATTTAATCAATATATTTTCAAAGAGTTGAATTCTTTTAAACACATACCTTTTAAATGCTGGTCCCGAGTTGTCCGTTAGGGCTGCCGTATCTTACTCTCTCACACATATGCTGATGTAACTGCATAACCAAGACAATCCCTCTCGCCCTTGACTGGCTATTGTATCCATGGAATGTAAGTACCCTGCCCAAGACCTGTGTCATTTTACAAACGGGACAAAAGCCTGAGGAAATAGGACCCTGGGGAAAAATTGTAAAAAAAAAAAAAACCCAATACTAAATGTGTAGATTCTAACTATATAAACATATTTTACAAATTACATTTTCATGTCCGTAAATACCTGATGTACTTTTGGGCACCCGCCCCTGCTACTTCATAACAAACCAAACAGGTCTAATCGTGGCTATAACTTCCCGGGTACTACCCGAACACGAGCTCTCAGGTAGATAAAATTGCTAATCGAGGGGCTCCCCACAGGATGAAGACCAATATCTATTATCACACGATAGGGGTATCTTAAGGAATAAATTTAGTTTGTTATATTAAAAAAGACCTAAACAATCACCTTAAAAAGTCCTAAATACAGGGAGGTCCACTCTTCCAATTAGCGACAGGACTTCATTTCTATTATAAATCTGTCAAAGATTATGCGCGACGTTCGGTTCAGTATGAAGGGGAAGACCTAACACTCTTCAGAATGGATGAACAAAGATCCCTTACAAACAAAGATACATAGCGGGTTCAAGTAAATATTTTACAAAGCCTCTGTCTTTAACCTCACTAAAATATTACCAGCAGTGAAGGAGAAACTTCAGGAGTACTGTTCAACAATATATTCGAGAAGTGGTGTAAATCAGATGTGGATACTTAAAAATTCCAAGGAACTTTTGGAAAATTTGAAATTCGCAAAATTTTACCAAAATCAATAACATAAAAACTTACGACATTTCAACTCTGTATACAACCATTCCGCATGATAAATTAAAGTCCAGGCTTTTACATATCACTGACAGCTGCTTTTTCAATGAAAATGGAACTCGTAAATTTACTTACCTTGTCATTAGTCACTTGCAAAATTATTTTGTTAAAAAACATTCTGATTGCACACCCAAGTACTCTGAAGTTGACATTAAAAAGATGCTTGAGTTTTTGATTAACAATATCTATGTGGTTTTTGGAGACGAGGTCTTCCAACAATCTGTTGGAATTCCCATTGGTACCAATTGCACCCCGATGTTAGCAGACCTATTTTTGTATTCATATGAAGCAGAATTTATTCAGAATCTTATACATAAGAAAAAACTTCTTGCTGTGGCTTTCAACTCGACATTTAGATATGTATCGACGACGTATTATCAATTAACAATAGTTCATATGTCGACATGAGATACCCCATTGATCTTGAAATAAAAGATACCACAGTCTGACACACCTGTTTCATATTTGGATATTTTACTAGAAAAAGACGTTAATGGTAATCTAACAACAAACCTTTCTGATAAACGTGATGACTTTAACTTTTCAATAGTCAACTTCCCTTACTTATGCAGCAATATACCCTTATCACCTGTATATTGAGTGTATTTCCCTTAGTAGAGCACGCTCTACGTATAAACAATTTCTAAAATGAGGTAAGTTATTGACAAAGAAGTTGATGAAACAAGAATATCAACAGTCTCGTTTTAAGTAATCATTTCGTAAGTTCTATGGTCGATTGATTGATTGTATATTATTTTACGTCCCATTCGAGAATTTTTCACTCATATAGAGATGTCACCATATACCGGTGAAGGGCTTCAAATTTTGACCTTTACCCAGCTCTAAGGGCCATTGAGCAGTGAGGGATCTTTATCGTGCCAACGCCTGCCGTGACACGGGGCCTCGGTTTTTAAGCTCTCATCCCAAGGACCCGCAACTTTCACTTCAAAGTGCCGAGCGCATAGCCAAGGAACAGTTGCTACCTATTTTTTATCGGTCGAGATTCGAATTCACGACCTCCCGATTACGGAGCGAGCGCTCTACCGATTGAGCTACCGTGAACGGTTTCTATGGTCGATACAATGACCTTGTCAGCAAATACAATCTATCATTACGTCATATGCTGACTGACGTTTTTCAAACTAATTGTTAGGCTATTATTTACACACTGAATTTTAAATGGATTTTTCCGTTATTTACCGATTATG
This sequence comes from Saccostrea echinata, assembly GCF_033153115.1. NCBI lineage: Eukaryota > Metazoa > Mollusca > Bivalvia > Ostreida > Ostreidae > Saccostrea > Saccostrea echinata. The sequence continues at coordinate 15,360,768 of NW_026889772.1, read as the reverse complement.
ACAAGGAGCACACAGCGGGTGTGACCGGTCTGCAGAGGTGCTCACTCCCCCATGGCACCTGATCCAATCTGTTTTTGGAGGTCCGTGTTTGCTCTGCTCCCAATTTGCATTGTTTTAATGGACTTTGGGCTTGAGTACTGTTCGTTATCTCCATATTTCATGAAGTGTTTTAGAAATATATTAAAGAATAGTTTTAGAAAATTAGAATGCGAACCATCTATCGTTCCGGTTTTACTAAATCAAAGGTGATAAAAGAAATAGAATTTGATTGATTGTATGTTTTTAACTTCCCTTCGAGAATTTCTCACTCATACAGAGTTGTCACCGTATGCCGGTGTAGGGCTTCAAATTTAGATCTATACTCGGAACTCGAGGCCATTGAGGAGTGAGGGTTCTTTGTCGTGTCAACGCCTACCGTGACACTGGACCTTAATCTTTAAGGTCTCATCCCAAAGACCAGTGAATCACTTCTAATGCCGGGAGCTTGGCAAAGGAACAGTCTCTGTTTATGTTTTTGTCTTAGGTTTGACGCGGCGCGGCGAACGATAATCGAACCCGGGCCTCCCGATCACGAAGCTAAGCCCTACCACTAGGCTACCGTGATCGGTAAATAGAATTGGAAAGATTATGTGAACAGTACATTATGATTCAAGTAGACAAGACTTGTAACAAGATCGTGTTTGTCTGAAAGGTTCATTATTTTAACCGTATTATAGAAGAACTCAGTTTTATTTCTATGTCTGGAAATCCATCTTATACTCACATTTCACTTTCTTTAGATGAAATTCTTCAAAATCACAATTTGATCTTTAATGTTAAAGACGAGTTTGATCTTCGTTACCTATACTGGATTCCATTCCTAACTTCATAAGAAATCTTACCATGATACATTGTTCATACATAGAAATCCAGCAAATGCTCTACCAAGCCCCTTTCTTTACTCTTCACAAAAATATTAACCGCTGTAGGAGAAACATATTCTAGAATAGGTGTAAATCATTTGTGGATTCTCAAAAACTCCAAAGAACTTTCAGAAAATTTAAAATCACCTACTTTTTCAAATGTAAGTAACATCTAAACGTACGACTTTTTAACACTTTATACAACCATTCTTTACGATAAATTTAAAACTAGGCTTTTTTTTAAATATCATATGCCTCTTCAATAAAAATGAAACTCGGGAACTTTCATATCTTTTGATCATCAACAAAATTACTTTGTTAAAATTAACCGCATATACACACCAGTACTTTACATTTGATTTTAAATGATCGCTGGAGTTTCTCATTGACAACATCTATGTGCAGGAATATAGAAAATACTTTTAAATATTGCATAAATAAAGATGGCTTTGATTCAATCTTTCGTAGTTATATTTATTAATATAAAATAACGCCGTTCCATTATTTGACATAACGCTTTTTCAAATAGGCCGGGAAGGGGCGGGGGGGGGGGGGAAGGGCACCCCACCATAATTTTTGGGAGAATAGTTTTGCTATAGTTTAAATATAAGAATTCATTTATTGGCTGCTTGGTTTTTCGGGGAGGGGTCTGTTTTTTGTTTGCTTGTCAATTTTTTTGGGAGGTTGCCCCCCCCCTTATATAGATATGATAGATTATGAATTGATGTCTGCATGATAAGTTTTTGTATCTAATAAGATTTCTCAGAAGTTTTGGGGGAGGGGCTGCCTGTGTTTGTGTATAGGAAAGACGTACATGGTCGGAAGAGAATTTTTTTCTATTGGCTAGCACATTTAAAGAGTATGTTACAACTTCGTACAACTCCGTAACCCCCTCCTCTCAAAACTCGCCACTAAAGATACGCTGACAAGAATCTCGCACGGTACTTGATTCTAACACAATGTGTTACAATATTTTTTGTACAGTTCTCTATTTTTTGCATACGCAACTTCAAATGTACTAATATTGCCAAGCATACTTAGGAATTTTAAAACAAATGTAAATTAAACCTTTTTTTTCATTACGCACTATTCGTTTTTTTTTTTCTATTGGTAAAAATTAACTGAAAAGAGGAAAGACGATACTTTAATTGTTATTAGACTTTTGTCTATTCTTGGTATACCAAACACCTCTTTTTTAATTAAACAATTTTTTTTAATGTAAAAAGCTTCATTTTGATTACACTTTGTTGAAACTAGCAAACGAAAAAAGACATTGGTAAAGATTTTGAGCTAATCACTCTTTGGGCCCCTGAGATCGAAGATCAGAGGCATCTTGATTTGATCCTGTATGTTATTTTTACAAATTTAATTTTACCTATGTTTCTATGAGAAAAAGTCTATACTTTATTCATAGATATTCATATTTATGAAATTTAATTTTCTCAGAAATTGCCTATATTTTTTTAAACCAAAATTTATTTGGGCAAGGTAAAAAAAAAAAAACGGTAACATTTCTTATAATTTCTGAAGAAAAAAAGTTTGACATTTCATTTTGATTCTTTGTACATTATTTACCCAGAGTGAAATCAAAGAGAATAACAATTTTCGAAAACTATTTTTTATTTATGTGTTTCTCTTTCTGTCACCAGCTGACAAACCGATCTTGAACTTTTTTTTTAAATAATGACAATTTTTGAAACCTATTTTATAAAATGTGATAAAACAAATATAAAAATGCGCATATTCTTGCTCTAATAGCTATAGAACATCATTATAGCCTTGTTACTTTCCTGTAATACTACATAATTATTATTTAAGTATTCAGATGGTAATGGTGTACAGTGGCGCCTCGTTTATCCGGACGCCTCCGTCCCTAACGAAAACGTCCGGATAAATGAATCGTCCGGATAAGTGAATCGTTTCTATAAAATAAAATAAAATAAAATAAAAAAAACAAAACCTCCAAGCATGTGTATATGAACATACTGGTATCAAATGTGAAGGCAAAGGAGAAAAACTTTGATATTTTGGTTTAATGACTTTATTTTTTAGCTTTAAAAGAAGTAATTAAGTAAAGAAAAATATATTAAAATGTATTTACACAATAATAAAAAAAAAAAAAAAAAAAATAGGCAATTTTACGCTGCGACCTCCTTTTTTTTTATGCAGGGAATTTTATTCACCTTCTCTGGCATGTGAATTCATGGGCTGTGCAAATTTTGATCTACTGTTGTTTTATTACGCAATATTTTATAATTATTGAAGCTCATATGATATGAAGAACTGTTCGGCATCATCACTGAAAATGTTCAAATATAAACTAACCCCGTATATATCCGTATATTCTTTACACAGGTCTACTATAGTAACTGAACACTGCAAACTAACTCAAACACGCGCAATCAGTGAAAGTATTGTAAATATTCAACGTAAACACGAGCAATTTTAATGATTATCAAAATTTTTTCTAAAGACTCTAAGTTTGAATTTCGGATACCTTGAGAAACGTAATCAACTTCTATACGTATAAAGCCAGTTTTATATTTCTTTTCTAAAGTAATGTACGTTTATAAACGGTAGTGCATTAAACAGAAAGATATTTCTTCAACAATGTACCTTTTCTAGCTGTCTAATGGGGAGAAAAGCGTTTCAAATACATTTACGTTTTTAGAAATGGAAAATTAAATTTTAAACTAACGCAATCAACTTGATCAACACCATTACGAAATCGCTCGTAATTTGTTGTTCATTTTATTTACAACATTACTCTCCACAATTCTCATGAATTTAACGATGTATATACGGTTAGCAATATGATTTTGAATGGATGATTATTTGATTAATGCACAGCGTAAGCGAAATTCTTCGAGCTGCATAATAGACGTGTGATTAAATTGGGGTAAACACACGTTAAATATAGACGCTATTGTTTGTAGGTCAGTGGTAACCGCCTTCAAACTGACTGCATGGACAATGTTTTTACAACAATTAACACTACTGCAAGATGAGTGTTAAAAAGCTGTTTCTTGAAAAATTACCGTCCGGAGAAACAATTCACTTTTCAACGAACTATTACGTTTTGTAGAAGAAATCGACCGTCTGGATGCGGAACGCGAATTTCCGAATTAATGAGACAGAATAACGTGGAAAAAACCGCTTCCCACAAAATATCGTCCGGAAAGTGAAGCGTCCGGATAAACGCGGCGCTACTGTATAATAAAAGCTATTTACTGTTAAATAGAACGCTAATTATTTCATGACTTAAATCCAAGCATAACAGATAAATCCGTACCAACATATGGTAATAAGATGAAACAATTAGAAATGAAGAAGACCAAATTAAGCCTCCAAAACAATTTTCTAAAGAAATTGGCTGAGAATATAGGATTTTTTCAATATGTCCTGTAAACATGCTCAAAGTTTTGGTATTTTTTAAATAAATTTTAGGAACCTTTTAAGTTGTATGGCCGGCAGAATTACACAAGTTGCTACTTCGTTGAATAATTTAATAACGATCCAAAACTTGGCGTTTTCTACACGATCTGGAGTCGGCGTGGATAGTGCAAAGTCCAGTCTCCAACTGACGATCGCGATCTTGAATGATGGATTTTTCTTTACGGGTTGTCCGAAATTTTTCTCTGTCTCTGTGCTTTCTTTTTGATTTTCCTCGCACTGTACAAGTTTCGTCAGTCTGTGTTCCGATGGAATGTATCAGTATAGAAGGGACAGAGCAGATGGTTTGGGGATTCTGTGTCGTACACATCCGTGCGTCGTGTACTATTCTTCCACACTTGAAACATGTTGACATCCTTGCGTTGCATACGGACCATCCGTGCCTTAATTCATTTGCAGCGTCCATATTGTTTCAAGGATGGTAAACTCGCTTTGCTGTGACGAAAGCACTGGGATCTAACCACAGCAAAATATATGCAGTAGTCGGATTAGTACGGGGTTAAATTATCCGAATTCTCCATTAAATATGACCGGCAGAAATACACAAGTAGGTACTTCGTTTGATAATTTAATAACGATCCAAAACTTGACGTATTCTACACGATCTGGACAGTGCTAGGTCCAGTCTCCAACTGACAGTCTTATATGAAACAACCAATTTATAACAATGATAAAAGAAACGATACATGTAACAATGAAGAGTAACTTTAGGCGGAAGGACATAATTGATATAATTGAGAAATAATTAACATGTTCAATTAGGTACATGTGGCATTAAATGCCCTGTGGTCAAGGTCTGTTATGTTACAATTAGCACTATCAAAGAAAATTATTGTTACTTAAAAATCTGTTCATTTCACACGGTCACACTAGTACTGCAAACATTTTTATTATTATGGTATTTCGATTCTGTCCTTCCTTAGGTCTGTCTATTAACGTTTTCGTGTCCGACTCATAATTCTAATACTATGAGGTCTGGGATCATCAAGCATTTTCAGCTGATGTACCTTGGATAGAAAGTATGTCAGGTTTAAACTCAGACACCTTCAACCTTTAATAACGACGATATGGCCAAATATAGCAAAGCCCTTTCCGGCACACAGCTTTGTAATTTTTTGGCCAAGAATCGTCAAACTTGTATAGATAATGCACCTTTCGTAGAAGATGTATCATGCCCTAATTATAGTCACTGGACCAGATATGACGAAGCCCTGTCCGGCTCATTACTGGACAAATCATTGTAATTGTGGAGTACGGCTAATTTTTTTTTTTTGAACAAAAGTGTTATCAAGGAATTATAATTATTTTCTTCCAGTCGCAGAAATTTTCAATAGTCACATTAAAATAATTATAAGAATTTAAAGATCAATGACTGAGATCTGAATAAAACAAGGTTAATATTGTTTTTTTTCTTTTAATGATTTTTCAAAATTTTTGAAAAGAATTTTTTTAAATGTGAATATATTTAATTTATATGTAAAAGAACAAAAATTGAACCATGATTACAATCTGCCTGTTTGTATATTAAATTGTCGAAAAGTACTTCTAACTCTGCGTTGAAATATTCGATATTAACATATAGTGTCCATCTTTTTCTTTATGAACAATCATTTAATAGCAAGTATATATAATAAAACACTTTTTAAAAGTAACAACAAACAATAACGAGAAGAACAACAAAAAACTTTAAAAAACTTTCAAAAAGGGTTAAATGAGGAAAATGGCCTATTTGCTGAGTGGTATTTTTTTATTCAGCCTCTGCATCATTTATTTTTGAATATATTGACCTGTGATAAACATGTTATGTACTTGAATGACTATATTTCATCATTATAACGTCATATACATGTACATATTTAAACTACTCAATTAAAGGTTTTTGTTTACAATTCAATGATTCATTAAAAAGTCTATCAATGAATTTGAAAACTTTGTCGGCAATCAGAAGTTAGAAGGTTATTCCCTATTCCCTATTGACTATTCGAATGGCGAACCGGATGCTGCTACCGGTTCCCTTTTCAAATTACCGTAAGTGTCCTAATAATTTTAAAAAAAAAAAAAAACTTGAATAACTCATTATAATACATCTTAAAGAAGCAATTCAAAGACATCACTTAAAAAAGAAGGGTGAGGACCCCAAGCAAATGTAGCTAGCCTGACCAAAATGATGACAAAGGATAGAAAAGGTAAACCTTGAACCAGGGGCTGGCTAACACCCTGGATCCCATATTTTGACCTTCATCTTTTTACAAAAGAAAGGTCTGGGCGAGACCCCTTGACTGTCAAAAGGAATTGAGTTTACAAGAGCGGTAACCCATTTAGCTAGCCCGGTCAAAATCGGAGAAATCCCTTAAAATAAGTTATAAGAGTACATAGTTTTAGGGGCTGGCTAACACCCTGGATCCCATATTTTGACCTTCATCTTTTTACAGGAGAGGGGTCTGGGATGGACCCCATGACTATAAAGAGCAATTGAGTTTACAAGAGCGGTAACCCATTTAGCTAGCCCGGTCAAAATTGGAAAAGTCTCGTATAATACAGTTATAAGAATAGATAGTTCCATGTTCTGGCTAACATCCTGGATCCAATATTTTGACCTTCATCTTTTAACAGGAGTGGGGTCTGGGAGGGACCCCTTGGTCGTCAAAAGGAATTGAATCCACAAGAGCGGTAACCCATTTAGCTAGCCCTCTCAAAATTGGAAAAATCCCGTATAAATAGTTATAAGAGTACATACTTCCAGGGGCTGTCTAACATCCTGGATCCAATATTTTGACCTTCATCTTTTTACAGGAGAGGGGTCTGGGAGGGACCCCTTGGCTGTCGAAAGGAATTGAGTTTACAAGAGCGGTAACCCATTTAGCTAGCCCGGTCAAAATCGGAGAAATCCCGTATAATACAGTTATAAGAATAGATAGTTCCATGTTCTGGCTAACATCCTGGATCCAATATTTTGACCTTCATCTTTTTACAGGAGAGGGGTTTGGGAGGGACCCCTTGACTGTCGAAAGGAATTGAGTTTACAAGAGCGGTAACCCATTTAGCTAGCCCGGTCAAAATTGGAAAAGTCTCGTATAATACAGTTATAAGAATAGATAGTTCCATGTTCTGGCTAACATCCTGGATCCAATATTTTGACCTTCATCTTTTAACAGGAGTGGGGTCTGGGAGGGACCCCTTGGCCGTCAAAAGGAATTGAATCCACAAGAGCGGTAACCCATTTAGCTAGCCCTCTCAAAATTGGAAAAATCCCGTATAAATAGTTATAAGAGTACATACTTCCAGGGGATGGCTAACATCCTGGATCCCATATTTTGACCTTAATCTTTAAACAGGAGTGGGGTCTTGGAGGGACCCCTTGACTGTCGAAAGGAATTGAGTTTACAAGAGTGGTAACTCATTTAGCTAGCTCGGTCATAATTGGAAAAAAAATCCCGTATAATTCAGTTATAAGAGTACATAGTTCCAGGGGCTGGCTAATACCCTGGATCCCATATTTTGACCTTCATCTTTTTACAGGAGAGGGGTGTGGGAGGGACCCCTTGACCGTCAAAAGGAATTGAGTTTACAAGAGCGGTAACCCATTTAGCTAGCCCGGTCAAAATTGGAAAATCCCGTTTAATACACAAAGACATCACTTAAAAAAGAAGGGTGAGGACCCCAAACCAAAAAAGAGTTAGGTTAATAAAAGAAAAATGTTAGTGTCTATCGAAATGCAAACAGAATATTGAAAGGCCTGTTCTCCAAAGACTAAATAGATATTGTCAATTAGGAACTCCAGCATTTTTAAATATCAAGTTCAGGGTACCCGTGCGTAAAATAAGAATGATTTTGATTTTTGAATTGTGATTTTCAATTTTCCAAAAGATATTTGGGTTTTCAAGAATCCGTTTGATTTACACCACTTCTCAAACAGCAGTTAATGTTTTTATGAGGAGCAAATATAGGGGCTTGGTTGAGCAGTTGCTGGACTTAAAATGTATTTTTGTAAGGATTTTTATGACGTTTAGGATTCCAGAATAGGGGTAGATCGAACTCGGTTTTTTTTTGGTCTGGAATGTTAAAAGTTTAAAAGATTGACATGTGCCTTTGAAGAATTTTATCGTTAGAAAGTGAACTATGGGTATAAGTTGGATTTCTATATGTTAAATAAAATATGAAGATAACAGTAGTCAAGATCAAAAGTCCATTGAAACAAGACAAATTCGGACCTCTAAAAGCATCAGAGTAGGATTCGGTGCTATGGAAGAGTAAGTATTCCCTGCTGACGGGTCACAGGGGACGGGAAAAACGTCAACATTCGACTTAATGATAGATTGAATTTGATGGCATGTCATTGTATCGACCATACAACTATCAGAATGTTGACTTTATAAGAGAATGGTAATATCCTTGTTTCATCAACTTATTTGTCAATAGCTTGCCTTGTTTTAGAAATTGTTCGAACGTAGAGATTGCTCTTATGTATCGAATCAACATGGAAACATAAACTCCATATGCAGGTGACAAGGGTTTATTGATTTATAGCTAAGGGAAGTTGAAGATAGAAATGTTGAAGTCATCTTGTTTATCACTAAGTTTTGTTGTTAGGTTATCATAAACGTCTTTTCCTAGTAAAATATCCAAATGTGAAACAGATGTGTCAGACTCTTTTTTTTTTTATACCAAGTTCTTCTAAAATACAGATGTATTTATGAGGCTTACGAACAAAGACGATATTGGTATATGCCATGTCTGCTGGTACAGGGTATTGTTCAGATGGTATTTCTATTTCTTTTTCCATTTCCGATTTAGTGAATTTGATCTATATATTGCCTTTTTACTTTCTAACAAGATTCTTTAATATATTTCTTAAAACACTTGATCCATTCTGACAAACAGTGTCCCGATCTTCTCCTTCATATTTCGCCCATCGTCAAGCATAAACCTCAGCAGAATTCATTATAAAGTTCCGTCGAAAGATCGGGGCTCCCTGTATTCTTACCTTTTAAAATGATTGCTTTTAGGGCGTCATTATCATCACAAGTAGTGACGTGTCCAGCAGGACTTTAGAGGAAAGAAGAGGACGATCAAGATTACTTTAAACACCCCTGCCAATGTTCGCGGTAGCTTTGGCAGTAGTTCTGGCGAGATGTAGCGAGTCTAAAGCGAAATAAGGTAAATCATTCACGGAAATGTGGCTAGCATGTGGAGACATTGTAAACTGAAAAGTTATATTGTCTTTCAGTTTTCACCACTGTAAAATATCTGTAGAAATGTACTTCAATCTCTCTTAAATTTATTCAAACTTTTTGGACAAACATATATTTGCATGGGAACTGAGACTATATTTTTGGCGTCAGATTAGCAAATGAGGTAGCATGGTTTGAACAGGCATATCAGCTGAATGAGTTGAATTGCACTGTGGATTACTACAGATACTACAGGAATTTTAAGCTTGAAAAAAAAAACAAAAAACAAAAACAAAACAAAACAAATCTACATTAAGAACTTTCTTCTCCATGCATTTCGTAGATGAATAGCAACCTGTCCATTTTTATTCTATTCCGTGCTCAAAATTAAAACAATTCATTTGTTAAATAAACATGGAATTCTAGGTTTCTCAAATGAAATATTTGGAGATAACGAACAGTATTCAAGCTCAAAAGTCCATTATACAATACAAAATAGGAGCAGAGCAAACACGGACCTCCAAACATCAGAGGTGGGATCAGGTGCCATGGAGGAGTGAGCATCCCCTGCCGACCGGTCACACCCGCCGTGTGCTCCTTGTCATGATCGGGAAATAACGGAAAAATCCGTCGACAATTCAGTGTGTAAATAATGGCCTAACAATTAGTATGAAAAACGTCAGTCAGCATTTGACTCAATGATAAATTGTATTTGCTGACAAGGTCATTGTATCGACCAAAGAACTTACGAAATGATGACTTTAAACGAGACAGCTGATATTCTTGTTTCATCAACTTATTTGTCAATAATTTACTTCGTTTTAGAAATTGTACATACGTAGAGCATGCTCTTGCGTATCGAATCAACTGAGAGATATATACCCCGTATGCAGGTGATGAAGGTATATTGCTGCATAAGTAAGGGAAGTTGACGATTGAAAAGTTAAAGTCATCACGTTTATCATAAATCTTTTATCTCAAGTTCACCAGGATATATCGTATCGACATAAGAATGAAAATAGCCATTGTTGATTGACAATACGTCGTCGATATATCTAAATGTCGAGTTGAAGGCCACAGCAAGTGTTTTCTTCTTTTCACGTACAAGATTTTGGACAAATTCTGCTTCATATGAATACAAAAAAGGTCTGCTAATAACGGGGCGCAATTGGTACACATAGGAATTCCAATAGATTGTTGGAAGACCTGGTCTCCAAAAACCACATAGATATTGTCAATCAGAAACTCAAGCATCAAAGCCATACTATAAGGCGATCTGCGTCTGTATTCCTTTGTTGTACTATCGGTGAATACAATCGTCAGGTGAGCTCCGTGGCCAAAGACAAATGTGATCACGAATATTGTAATGTGAAAAAAAAACTCGGTTGTTCATTTAAATGCCTAAGAGATGCTCGTTTTCCTTAAACTTGAAGCACTATTGTTCTGAACGTGACACAGACTACATTTTATTAATATGTACATTTTCTAGTTAACAACATAACAACGAATTAAAACGCCCATGACATCTTTCATAGTCTCTAATCTTTGTATTTTTTCATATTAGTTTTTTTTTTTCAAATTGGTTTTTTGCAGTCAATTTAATATCAAATTGACCTGAATCACGTGTTCGAAGTAAAATGTAAATATATAGTCGTTCAGTAAACATTCCTATTCATTCAACGATTGGTCAATTGTTCGTGATAAGATCCTTTGTGCGCATTAATACATGTTACAATGGACATATAAGGTAAACAAAGGTTTGTCATTGAAGAAGATATTACACATCTTTTTTTCTACCAGCGTATCGGGCGATTTTTTTAAAAAAAAAAATGTCAATACTGAGCTGTTTTTGCCATAAATGATCACAGAAGCGAAAATTAAGTAGATTGTGATCCCCTCCCCTTTTTTCTGTTTAAAATCATGAAAATCTTTCAGAAAGGTCTGGAAACACATTTTTCATAGGACATGTATTTAAAAGAAACAGAGTATAGTAATTTCCTGTTTACTGCCAATTTTATTTATAAAACAGGTTCCACCCTATAACCTTTGAATGGGTCAACCTACACCACGTGTCATTAATTTAAATCAGGATAACATTAGTAGGGGTGTAAAAGGGTTTTGTTTTAAATGATAGATATCTAGCTACTATAAGGTTTGTTTGCGATTGAAAAGTGGAATCAACAATTGAGGAATATCTGTAGGAAATGCTTAGTGTGGGCTTTCAACTTAGAAAATGGTCAATGCAAGACTGAAGTTTTTTATGATTAAGAGTGTTACTTATGTTCACAGCATCTATTCCTTTGTTGAAAAATTTAAGTTTAAGAAACGGTCCGGTTGAGTCGGATTCATTATCTTCCGACACACGTGGTTCTATACCTATCCTGGGGAACAACAATAATCAAAAACACTAGCTTGTATTCTGTAGTACGTTGAAAAGTCGAAGTATGGATTTTGCTGTAGCTTCTTCAAATAGTCAATTTAAAATTTTCAAGGGAACCTAGTAAAGTTTAATGCGAATGTGATGAAGGCCTAATTGCTTTTTGACGTAATGTGAATTATATGAGTACATCATTTATATTTGGTCTATTGTTTGATCAATGCCCATGACCACGCCTACTTCTAGGTGTATTGTCAAAAAGTATCATCACATTTTCACTAGCATTTTATGAGCTTTTTACTTATCATTAACAAATTGACACAGATGTACATATTCAAGGAATGTCTAGAAAATTTACTTGAAAATTGAATACTTTTGTAGCTGATTTGTTACCTGAACTTAACTTCATCAGTCAGCAGTCAAATTCTCACACCTTGTTCAACCCTTGACAGCATGTTACTTTCATCCAGATGTATTGAAAAATCTGTATTTTGTTGCAACCAGATAAATGGGTTAGAATGAATGAAGGAATGATGTGTATATTCAAATTTAAAAAGATAAACGGGTGGCCATTTGATTCTGATGTGAGGGGTGGAATCAAATTTCAAGCCTTCATGGGACAGATTGAATTCCAAGATCACCAAAGACAGATTACGGCAAATTAATTATTTTCTTTTCACTAAATAAGATTAGACAAAAAAGAATCTCGCCAATGGAGGATAAATTACATATATTTTAATCGTCTTTTATGTCAGATTTTTTTTCTCCAAAATCTGCCCTCAGAATCATATGATCCTCCCCTAGATTTGCTGACGCTAGAATTACTAAGAATATAATATTTAGGAGTTTCACTAGTAGAAACATGTATATATTCCATTAATAATTGCAAAGATGTCAAATGAAATTATTATTATTAAAATGTAAAGCAGTAATGTAGAAAGATTTAAAACGATATTAAAAATTTTAATGTATAATCCATGTCCATTTAGCATTAAGGTTAAAACCGAAATACAATCAATTTTTCAGGCTAAGAATCACATTGGTTTTTGTTTTAATTTGTAACTTTTTGCTTCAAAAGACATAAACCAGTCATCAATTGCAAAATTTCATCAAAGTCAGTTACAAAGATACTTGCAGTTGAAAATGAAAGAAAAGAAAAAAAGATACATTATGTCAAGGAAGTTCACTCTTCTAGAAAAGACTGTGTAGAAACTTCTGCCAAGGTTAAGAACGTCATTCTGTATGAAGAGAACTTAAGATTTATGTTCTTTAGATATGGATATTTTATATACTGAAAGGAAAAAGAAACTCAGGGTAACATAATATGCGATTTTTTTTACTGCTTAACTGAAAATTATGAAAATTAGTCAAAGGGATATCTTGGTTACTGTGCATTAAAATAAGTGTTCAGAATTACTCAACCGTGAAATGTATGACGTCACGTAGGGAAAGTGGTAAAAAGCCGAAAACACGTGCATATTGATGACGGCATGTTTTTCAACATATCTCTTAGTACCACTTGCTGCACTTAAGATATACACATCGTTTTTCGGCATTTACAGACGATGTGCATTTCTTGCAATAATGGTACGGTTGACGGAAGTTCCATGGGGTCTGGCTATTGCATTGCCTAAGTAAGGACAAAGGCAACAACAGGTTTCTAAGCAGTTTTTTTTTTAATTTTTTCACCATAGAACGTCTTATCCGTCGTCAAAGAGGGCCTAGAAAGGTTTCCACGCAACCGTGACGATGACGTTGACATGTAACAACGCCACGTCATGATCGGGCGATTCATCCTGCCACCTGTATAATCACCATCACATTACCCTAAAACTGCTATTATTACAGGAAGCTATGATAGTCGTTACATTCACCCCAAAACTGAAGGAAATCGATTGCGCGATTTTGGTTTGTGAGCTTGTCAACTTGACGTTGGCGTTCCTCCCACTCGCGCACGCATGCATCGTTTGCCTATTTTATTCGGTATGTTAACCCTCGTTTAAATTCTGCTTGGGTTTGTCGACTTTCTCGCAAACTGTCACATTCATCCACTCCACTGGTCTCCGTAAAGACCATCTTTTCCGCATCGAACATCCTTGGGACTACGTGGACGATAGGGTTCAAAATGCCCAAGATGGTGTCAATCAACTTAGGGCTGCCTTGTCGAAAGGGTTGAAAATATCCCTATGGGAAGGATAAACACACTGATGAACTCCTTGCATGGGAGATTCAAGACTTTGACAGATGCGCGAGGGAAACGTGAGATAATGAGAATTTCCAATTTTCACTTTTGGGGGGTACCGTCATACGAGTTTCAATAACTCATGAATTATTGAGGAAAATCAAATGAGATTTTGGTTACATGTTTATTAAAGATGATTTAATGTTAGATAGGAATGCTGAAAAAAACATCTGAAAAATATAACCTTATTTCACCTAAAAAGTTTACCCTGCGTTTCTTTTTCTTTCAGTACTTATGACTGTTTACTCCATATGTTGTACATTTTAATATTAATTCCAAGTAGAGCATATTAAAAGTATGTCATTAGTAATGTCTGTATTCTTTGGCCTTCCTTCTAGTCAGATAAAGCTTCTAAGTGTCAGTTTAAGTTTAAACAGAGGAATTTGGTATTGCAATTTTTTTTTGAGATTAGATTCTGAATATACAGTAATTTACATCGAGGCGAATCCAGTTAAATTTTTATAATAAAAAAAATTCTTAATTAAATAAAATATTATTTGAAGATTTTAAAAGTCCGTTTAATTAAATTGATTTTTTTTTATGAATGTATTCGTTTATTTTCTTTGCCCTCGTGAACTGAAACTGTCGTTTATTTGTATGCAGGCACTAAGTATTAAGGTATGTCACTCTTGACGTGAGCTATATCAAGGATTTCTTTCGAAGTATTTTTTAGATAAGTACACATATAACATGTCTCAAAATCGCAAAGAAATTTAGGGGTCAGTGTGCATATTACTGGGCAACGGTACGATTAACTTGACCTTTTGGCACGAAACTGTAACTTTTAAGTTAATCAATTTAACGTATATCATATTTCACAAGGGGGTAATCTTGTTAATAAATATAATCTTTTTTAAAAATTATTACCGCATATTTGAGTTCCTCTCACAATATGCGTCGTTATCAAAGCTCTACCCCGTTATTAATGTCATCATTCGTCTCTTATTTTGTGAGAAACTGATGATTGAGTAAAGTCAGAATTTAGTTATCCATCCATACAGTGTCGGTACTTAGTCACTATGTTTCAGGGTCATCTCCCCTTCTCTATGCATCAATGAAAGTGAAAGGTAGGTGATGAAAGTATCTGATTTAATTTTGTATTTTGAAATTGTCTATCACAATTTCTGTTTTTTAAAAGTTAATTCACAGTCGAAATAAGTAGCATGAATTATTTTGTTGACATTTATATCACTCGATGGCGAATATTACTACCTTACGTAAATCTACAATTAGGTCTACATCATATTCGCACTAAACTTTACTCTGTCCCTTTGAAACTTTTAAATAGTCCTCTTGAAAAGGTCAAGGAAAGTCCATTTTTTGATTCCTCGACACCAGAATATAGGCCCGGATCTGTGATTATGGATATTGCAAATCATAGGCTTTTTAAACCCCCATGTTTTACTGAAGAAAATGCAGCTAAAACAATCCGTTTTTTCCTTAAACTTCAATATGCCAACAAAGGAATTGACGCGGTTAATATGAGTAATATTCTCAATCACAAAAGGGTCCAGTCTTGTATTTCACCACGTTTCAGGTTAAATACTACACCTTGTATTTCCTACAAATATACATCGACTATTGCTTCCAAACTTTTCAATTACAAGAAAACTTTACAAAACCTGGATGTCGAATATCTGAAACATAATCCTCCATCGTGTTCATGTTCTTCTTCACCCTATAACTATAGTCCTGCTGGACACGTTATTACTTGTGACGTAAATATAGTTGATAATGAGGACCGTAGATCACTAATTTTAAAAGGTCCTAAATGTAGGGAAACCCGATCCTTCAACTGGCGTCGGAATTTCATAAATATTATGGATTCTGTAGAAGATTACGCCAGGCGATGGGCCAGACATAAAAAAAGACCTTAACACTTTGTCAGAATGGATTAAATGTATCAGATGTATGTTAAAATCGCGCATTAAAAGATCGAGGGGCAATATGAGAACCATCTATCCTTCTGTATTTAATAATCCAGAAGTGAAAAAAGAATTAGACAGATTACATGATCAGTACGTACTGGCCCCTGCTGACAAAGCAGGTAACAACATTGTCTTTGTTTGTAAGGCTCATTATATTAAATGTATTTTAGAGGAACTTGGATTTAATTCTACAAGTGGTAATCCAACTTATACTCATAGTTCCCTTTCTAAGGAAGAAATTCTTCAAAATCATATGTCAGTTTTGAATATTTTTAATATTCCAAACAACCAAAATGAATTTGAATTACCATATCTATATTGGATTCCAAAACTTCATAAAAATCCTTACAAACAAAGATACATAGCGGGTTCCAGTTAATGTTCAACCAAGCCTCTTTCTTTACTCCTCACTAAGATATTAACAGTAGTGAAGGAGAAACTTCAAGAGTACTGTGTAACAATATATTCGAGAAGTGGTGTAAATCAGATGTGGATACTTAAAAATTCCAAGGAACTTTTGGAATATTTGAAATCACTAGATTTTGCCAAAATAAACAGCTTAAAAATTTACGACTTTTCAACTTTATACACAACCATTCCCCACGAAAAATTAAAGTCCAGGCTTTTTGATATCATTGACAGCTGCTTTTTCAATAAAAATGGTACGCATAAATTTACTTACCTTGTCAATGGTCATTTGCAAAATTATTTTGTTAAAAAACATTCTGATTGTACACACAAGTACTCTGAAGTTGACATTAAAAAGATGCTTGAGTTTCTGATTGACAATATCTATGTGGTTTTTGGAGACCAGGTCTTGCAACAATCTATTGGAATTCCCATGGGTACCAATTGCGCCCTGTTATTAGCAGACCTTTTTTGTATTCATTTGAAGCAGAATTTGTCCAAAATCTTATACGTGAAAAGAAGAAAACACTTGCTGTGGCCTTCAACTCGACATTTAGATATATCGACGACGTATTGTCAATTAACAATGGTTATTTCCATTCTCATGTCGATACGATATATGACGGTGAGCTTCAGATAAAAGATACCACAGAGGCTGACACATCTGTTTCATATTTGGATATTTTACTTGAAAAAAACGTTAATGGTAATCTAACAACCAAGCTTTATGATAAACATGATGACTTTAACTTTTCAATCATCAACTTCCCTTACTTATGCAGCAATATACCTTCATCACCTGCATACGGGGTTTATATCTCTCAGTTGATTCGATACGCGAGAGCATGCTCTACGTATGTACAATTTCTAAAACGAGGTAAATTATTGAAAAACAAGTTAATGAAACAAGAATATCAGCAGTCTCGTTTAAAGTCATCATTTCGTAAGTTGTATGGTCGATTCAATGACCTTGTCCGCAAATACAATTTATCATTGAGTCAATTGCTGACTGACGTTTTTCACACTAATTGTTAGGCCATTATTTATACAGTGAATTGTTAATTTTCCCGTTATTTTCCGATCATGACAAGGAGCACGCGGCGGGTGTGATCGGTCGGCAGGCGATGCTCACTCCTCCATGGCACTTGATCCTACCTCTGATGTTTTGAAGGTCCGTGTTTGCTCTGCTCCTATTTTGTATTGTTTAATGGACTTTTGAGCTTGAATACTGTTCGTTATCTCCATATATTTCATTTGATTGGATGGAAACAGATCGATTTGCCATCCCGTCCTTCCATTGCACTTGCACATGTTACAAGGGATAACAAGGGCAATAACTAATTTCATCAAAAAATTTTGAATAAAGAAAAGGTTATTTAATCGAATAATCATAAAAAGTGAGCCAGTGGGAAAATGATGATTATTAAACATCAGTTTATTCGGTACGCTTTCTTCAAAGTCAAAAACGTATCTGGATATTTAGATACTTATGTCCCTTGGGCACAATCTTTAGGGGAATATCGATATAATTCTCACAGTGGCTTTTGTAACGTAGATTTGTTTTATATATTTATCAGTTTACTTAAAAACATTTAGTGACAGAAAAAGGGTATTGCACAAGGATAGTGCTACCCTGTACCTTTAAAGCAGTAAGTAAATAAATATAGATTGAAAATTAATTAAAATACAGTGAATCTATTGCAGTGCATCCAAATGTTATATAGCAGAACTCACAAAGGGAAGTACTTTATTTATTTTTAAGTGTATATAATAGACAATAGTTTATTTCCACTCACCCCCCCCCCCCCTCCCCCAAGAGAGGCATGAAAAACATAGAATTGTATATAAAGGCAGTAATTAATTGTGAGATAAAATCGTGTAAAGAAAAATACATGCAGAGCAAGTTGTTGTGCTTTACAATGTTGTATTACAATAATGCATTATATGTATATGAAGAAAACATGACTAGATATGTATTTAATTGTACAACATATTTACTGTTGTCACATACAATGGCAAAACTCTAGGCAGGTAAAAATGAATGCATGGATGATGACTTAATATATTTGAGACATAAACATCAGTTTGATTGAAGCATTACAATGAGCAATTCAGGCTATTTAAAATGGGGGCATGAGCACCCTAAGTCGAACTGTACATTGTCCGCCAAATTTACATTACAGTCAAATTTGAGCCAGCAGCATCCTCACCTATCAGGATATCGCTTCTCTTATAGGGCTTGGCAAAGAGGACAATTTCGGCCTCCACCAGACCAGTGATAGAAGGGCATTGCAATTTAAAAACACAATTTTTCACCAGTAAGGGTAGATAGGATTCCCCATATTTTTAATATTTAACTAAATTTCTATCAAGGCTAGCTACTACATGTATTTTGCTTGTCGGGATATCAAATGGGTTCAGATTAATTAAGATGGGGTCAAAGACACGTTTCAGATATATATTCTGTGTCTGCTCATTGGTTCAGATACGATTATAAAGGAAATCAAGGAGGTTCGGGCTATTGGGTCATTTTCAAAGCTGTGTCCACCTTACATAATCACGAACTTCTCTAATAGAGCCTGTGCTTTAATTGAGTGAAGGTTTAATGATAACACGTTTATTGTCCTCTCTCTCCTGTCCCCTAAGGTCCCTTGGGTATGATACATAAATTTATAGAGTTGTGTTAAGTAAAAGTCTTGTACCTACTCAAGTTAACATCAAAATCTCAAATAAACTTAGATAATTATCACATTATATAGAATATTTCTCGTTTAGATAAACTTAGATAATTATCACATTATATAGAATATTTCTCGTTTAGGTTTGGGAAAGTGTTTGATTTTACATGTAGGAAGTACTAGGAACTAATTTCGTCATGGGAGTTTCCTTGCAATGTAATAAAAGCTTCTGGTCTTGTTTGATATTTTTAGGCATACAAGGATCTTTTAGGTTCAAATATAAATACAATTCTACAAATACAAGTCTAAGTGAATAAAGAAAAAATAAGTAAATAAATAAATAAATTAATTGATTAAATAGGTAAAATGAAAGGCAGATAATTTTAGCATAGCTTCAGGATAAAATTATCACGGAAGACAAACTTGACAAGATTATTAGGAATATGTATATTAAATCCATTATTTGTCTTATTAGAGTTAGTGAACCTTAAAATATGATTATGCAACTTAAATTTCCTGACCTTTTACAATTTAACTCGTGTAACTTAGTTTGGCCAGATAAATAAATTATAGGGTTCCTAAATTGCTACAGTCAATGCAGGCATATCGGGACGGGGCTGTGGATGTGATTTTTTTTGTGTGGATTTTGGTTGGGAAGGAGCATTGATCAATGGTCAAGCAGTTAGGGGAAAAAAAGGATATAATAAAACACTATGTTAAATTGGGGCCTAGTTTATGGTCATTGATTGATTGATTGATTGTTGTTTTACGTCCCATTCGAGAATTTTTCACTCATATAGAGACGTCACCATATACCGGTGAAGGGCTTCAAATTTTGACCTTTACTCGACACTCAGGGCCATTGAGCAGTGAGGGATCTTTATCGTGCCAACGCCTGCCGTGACAAGGGGCCTCGGTTTTTAAGGTCTCATCCGAAAGACCTGCAACTTTCACTTCAAAGTGCCGAGCGCATGGCGAAGGAACAGTTGCTACCCATTTTATCGACTTGGGTCTGTCGCGGCCGAGATTCGAACTCACGACCTCCCGATCACGGAGCGAGCGCTCTCCCGCCTGAGTTACCGTGAACGGTATGGTCATTGATGGTTTCTGTTGTGTCTTTAAGTGGGAAAATAAAAATAAAGATTTGTAATTTAACTCAGGTAAAATTTGCTTTAGTTCAAATTTTAATTCACGGTTCGTAAACTCACAAAAGGTAATATGTTTGGGAAACTAGTTTTATTCATCATAAAATATAAAAACATTAAAAAAAAACTAAACATAAGGCAAGATTTACTATTAATCTACTATGTTAGTAGATGCAGATTCTTGGGGTTCAAGGGGGAGGGGATTAGACACATACTGTTCCACAGACCTGAATTGAATAGAATCTGAACCATTTCCTGCAATTTTTTGTATGTTGTTCTCAGAAATGAGGCTACCGGTTTGTTAAAGACAGCAATTCTGCAAAAACTGCTGACACATATCATGCATACATCCAATGGGCATTTCTCTATTGAAAAATGTCAGTTCAAACCCAGGTGCCAATTATATGTATGTCACTGGTGTACATCCCTCAACTGAGCATTTAGCATACATGTACTTTATGTTTATATATTAATGTTAAAGGTGAATCAAATGCATCGTCAATGCGTATATAGTCTACATCCATGTATCAGCTGGTGGGTACAAATGCAAATCTGAAGGAGTTAAAGACTCATTTTAGCAAAACTTCCCCAGCATTTTAGGGTATTAAATAAAGGATAGGTTGCCATTGCCTTAGTTCATACTTGGAGAATTAATTTGTATGCTGGCCTTCACATATGCATATTTACAACTTTTAACAAATATGAAATCCACATTTCCCCCCCCCCCTCCCCTAACCTAGTCTTTACCATATTTTTCCCTTGGGGTGAGAGATGGTGGTAACCCATTCTGAATTTATGTTACAGTTTCAGTATTCCTGAAGTTAGAAGTTTAAGGTGACAAGTTGCAGATTTTGAGAGAGCATCAGCTGGGCAAGGGTCTGGAATATAGAATTTAGTCATATAGGTACTTCATGTCTGGTGCAGTGCATATACATCTACAAATACTTTGGAAACATTTCATAGTCCTCTATTGAATCTCCTGGGTTGGAAGATAATTAGTATGTTTTTATCAATTTTAAATGGAGAGGCTTTGGCAGAGTTTGATTTCAAAAATAAGTGGAATAACCTCATTCCTTTAGAACCAGCACAGCTACTGCTGAGCAAAAATGGTTTTCCAGATTAGATAATAAAGATAGCAGGGAGATAGATACCACTTAATCTGTTCTTCAATTTACAAAGTGGGAATGTGATAACATTTAAAATTTTGCCATTGCAACATCGTAAACAATGCAGGAACTGCAGCCATATGTAGATGGGAAAGGGGGATGTTAAAGAGGATTTGTGCTTGTTGATTACTTGTTTGCAATCTCAGCTGGAAAGTAGTTTAGAACTTTCCAAATTACTCTAAAAATAAAATAAATAAATAAGTAAATAAAATATATAAATGAATAAACAAATAAATAAAAATACAAGAAAAGGTTGGATGGGAATTAGAGATTGGTATTATCTACATATTTTCTTACACCAGACTAGCTTAGTTCTTATTCAAGCTTCAGTAAAAGTAACCTGGTGTTACTAAAAATATCAGGGTAATAAAAATACCAAAAGCAGAATAAACAATAACTTGTATTAGATTCCAGGGAGGGGATGGGGTGTTGTTAGGCACACTTAATTTGTATGGAAACCTGATCAATTATCATAATAAAGCAGGGATGGCTGATAAAGAATTGATTTAATCTTGTATTAATTAAAGATACAGTGGGTAGTGGAGACAATGAGAATGTGGTATTCACAGTGGGTAGGTGATGAGGGTTTTGAGTAGGCTAGGGGTCCACGGTGTGCCCATGTGGCGAAATCGTCACCTTCAATTTAACCATTGAACTGTTCATATTCTTGACTTGTTTTGGTTGATGTTCATATATGTGATGGTTGATGTTGATATAAATGATGTTGACTTCGATAATTATATCTGATATAGAGTAAATCTAAAGCAAAATTATATGATATAATTGATATAATTAATTATAATTAATATAATTAAAGATAATTTGTGTTGAAATGTGTCCGTAGCACGATTGAGGTCAACCCAGTGTGCTACTTTTCCCGTCAGGGAGAGCACAACTTAATTGTTCATGTTGGGGGGATGTACCAGTTTGCCGGCTGCCCCATTGTTGTGTAGACCACTGTGGACAATACCTGCCAACTCGAATAAAACATACAAAATAAATAAGGCATTTTTTTAAAAATAAATTTAGGTTTTTGATAATTATTTTTTCGTCTAAATACAAACATATTAAAGAATGAAATACTAAATTCTTTTCTTGCTGACACACCATTCGCTCTCACTTTCTCACTCACACATTCATTTTGGTCTGTGCATACTTGTTCTTATATTTTAACAGAAAGAGATAAAATTTATTTTAAGTAAAATAATTTGAATAATATTGCAAAAAAATTTGCGAATTCACGCATATAAATAATTATTATTGTGTGATCTTTTTGCACTAGAAAATAGCATATTTGGGGTATTGAAAATCTTAACAGTAAATAAAACATTTTCTTGTGCAAGCTTTTCATGACTTTAGTGTTGATTGGTTGAACGTATCGTGTAGTTTAAAATAATGAAAGAAAAAGTTGGGGCTTGTGATTTAAATTCTGCGATATCTGTCAAAATATACAATTTTCATTAAAAAAAAATCTAAATTTTGTCTTGACTTCTTCAATATATCTTCATTTCCTAGCAAAGTTTACAGTGCAAATTTTTTTGTAGAAATATTAATAGAAACCTATTTTTATGTTTGTTTGCTTTGTTTGTTTTTTTTATTGTTTAACATCCCTCTCGAGAATTTTAACTCATATGGAGACGCCACCACTTGCCGGTGGAGAGCTGCAAATTTTTTACCTATACTCGGCTCTCAGGGCCATCGAGCAGTGAGGGATCTTTTTCGTGCCAGCACCTACTGCGCCATGGGACCTCAGTTTATACGGTCTCATCCGAAGGACTGGTATCCCTGTCCCACAGTGGGATTTGAACCTGCGACGTAAGGATTAACTCCTTACTCAGCGACTCTAGAGCTAGAGCGAACGCTCTCACCACTACGCCACGCGGGCGACGAAACCTATTTTTAATATTCCTATTTCTAATATTCCAAGCATATAATAAAGAAAAAAATCCTCTGAGTAAAAATTTGTAGAGCTAAAGCTCCAAGATATTTAATTAAACAAATGTGTAGATTTGAAGAATTGTCTTCTAAATATTCTTCCACCACAAGAAATAAATCTTCTTTTTACGATTTTGTGAGCAGTTTTTAAATTGATTATTGTTTAATTTGCATTGTTTAATTCAAATACATGAATATTATAGAAATTGAATTGTAATGAATAGTTTTGAAGTTAGAGGTGTTGGCCAAACTGTTCTCAAAAGCTGACGAGTGACATACCTTAAGCTATTTGAAAAGTGCTTTGATCATGTTGAAATCCTGAAATTGAATTGATTACTTCTATATCGGATGCAGTTGACCAGCAAACAATTCAGGATGCTATCTTAAAAATATAAATTTGATTTGATTAATTTAATTAAATTATAGTAGAATCTATACAGGATTGCAGAAAGTTTTGCAAATTACAATCATATGGATGTTGAAAATATGTATAAAATGAATTTAAGAATTTAACTTTTTTAAGTCCTTGTTATCAATTAATTACTAAAGAGAATGGCCATCCTTATTAAGAATATATATTTCATCACAATAAAATCGCCTACTTTTTCATTGCGCACCTTAATTTTACTGCTGTATAGTTTTGTAGATAAATTATCGTAAAGGAGAATGGACATAAACAATTAAATTTTGCCATTTCGTTTACTCTCAAAGCGTAAATGACTGTGATATAGGTAGGGATCTACTCCATGTAATTTGGAGTTCGATACCTTGTGTAATATTGAACTGTGGCGTAAAAATTATTACAGAAAAAGTACCTGTGTACTTAAAAGATAAAAGTTAGGCACGAAATTGAAGTTTTGTCATTTGATGTGCATATGAGACAATCAATAATGAAGTAATGTTTCTTCTAAAATAGGTCTTTTTATTATATTGATTTATGCCCTGTTCACAATAAACGTGTATATCTGCAGGTGTTTTCTCGGAAAAAGAAGTTTGACAACAATTGAAAACAATTTTTATATAATTAAAAATAAATCGTTTAACTTCCCTAATTGTAAATCATTCATTTTTAAGAATATAAATGAAGTAACAAACCTCATAGAAACCTACATAGAAAAAACCTGTTTTCTCTTCGAATTACACACAACACAATCAAGATTTGTAATATGGAAATCAAATTTTTATACCTGATTAACTGTTACATTTTCTACCATTTCTCCAACCTTTTTAATTGTTCTTTCAAATTTTCAAATTTTTTGGCAGTTGTTTTAATTCACAAAACTTAATCTTTGGGATTTCAAAATTTCATTTTATGCATTATGAGCTATTATATTATAAGAACACTTTATTTCATTTTGTAAGTTGTATAATGAAATATAGGGAGATAACGAACAGTATTCAAGTCAAAAGTCCATTAAACAATACAAACTTTGGAGCAGAGCAAACACGGACATCTAAAACATCAGAGGTGGGATCAGGTGCCATGGAAGAGTGAGCATTCCCTGCCGACCGGTCACATCCGCCGTGTGCTCCTTGTCATGATCGGGAAACAACGGAAAAGTCCGTCAACAATTCAGTGTGTAAAAGAAAAATTATTGCTTAATAAAAGATCCCGAAGATAGTCGATCTTAAATACCAATAAGTGAAGATTTTTTTTTTCAATCTCTCATCAGAAATAATTTTGGAATTGTACTATTGAATGGAAGTGTGATTCATGAATGCTACTTCAAATTAATTAACAATCAAAGAAATCATCGCATATTTTGTCTGTACTTGAATTGTTTACATATTTTAACATACTTGACAGTGGAAAGAGAACAATATGCTCTTAAAAATCATCAGGTACATCAAATATATATATATATATATATATATATATATATATATATATATATATATATATATATATATATATATATATATATATATATATATATATATATATATATATATATATATGAAAAATATTCAAACATATAAAAACACAGAGAACGAGTAAAACATAAGCGCTTTCATTTCTTCTTCATGATGTTTTACAATATACTCATGGTAACGTTTATTCCGAGTTCATAAACAACAAATTAATGTACCGGAATACCGTAATTTTAAAGTCACTGAACACCTAGACTTATGCCGAAATAAAACATTCAATGTTTTTCCATTTTATAAATTGTACAACTCTAATGCAATTGAAAGACGAGATAAAGAAAACCATTTTATAGGGACTTTCAAACCTAAATTAAGTAGTTTAATGTAAAAGAATGGTATTTTATACATGTAGAGTATTTTACTGAGTCACATTTATTTTTTTGTTATTGTATTTTTGCCAAAAGTACGGGAAATCAGAGACTTGTTAAAGTTAAGTTATTATGACGTCACAGTAAACGTTACCATGAGTATATTGTAAAACATCATGAAGAAGAAGAAAGAATATTTTCATATTTATCACCGACCACTGTGATTTTTCTTGGATTTCTCTCTCTCTCTCTCTCTCTCTCTCTCTCTCTCTCTCTCTCTCTCTCTATATATATATATATATATATATATATATATATATATATATGAATTTGTGAATATGAAAGCATCACAAGGTGAAGAATTTTTATGTGAATGTTACAAGGAATTGTAAGTTTGCTACAGGTTAATGTCCAGGGGGTGACTTTTTTTGCACCCAAAGTCTATTGAAACAGAATTATATAACAACCATGGTTTATCTCATAAATCCTGTAAACAATACGTAGGGCAAATCACAGACCGACCCCTGGAAATTCCAGAGGTGAGATCAGGTTCCTAGGAGGAGTAAGCATGCCCTGTCGACCGGTCACGCTCTCCGTGAACTCTCTGTTATGATCATGTAAAAATAGAGTAATTTCAGTTTTAAAATAAAACTTTGGCCTAACATTTTATATCTGCAATACGGAACAAAGACTTTTTTCAGATACTCACAAGAGAGTACAATCTTGCACGGTGGGTTTGAGCCAGCTACATAAGGATGTCAATTAATCTATAATCTCTACAATCCATGTGACTACCAGTTGAGCTGAGGATTTTAAATTTGTACACTTGCAACCATAAAGCTAGAGACAGTCAACTTGAGAGGCTGATTATCTGAATTTTCTACTTTATTTAATGGTATGAAGTGAAAAGGGAAGAAATTTTCTTTCAAAATTTATCATAATGAATTGACCATAAAACCCATTCATATTCAAACTTTTTATATAAAATACATACATGTTTATCAAAGTGTCGATTTTCTTTCAGGTTTTAACAGTCATCAGAGACAAAATGTAATGTGTACATGTCGATTGATGTACATTTCACTATATAAACCCTGCGATCACGGATTTGAGAGTAAAAAGTGATATTGAGAGAAGTTATATCCAGAAAAATATGTACCTTTAACTTTGATTTTACTGAGGGCTGAAAAGTATAACGGTATTTAATCGACTGCTTCCTCCGTTGTTTTTAATGAATACTGACCACAAATACCCTTACTAAAACTATGCGTTTCACATTTTATTCTTGCCACGCTTATAGTTGAATCAATCATCTTTTAGCAAATATTATTAAAATCTAATCAGAATAAATGTATCTAACATAAACGGATGTGTCTGTAATGCATGAATATTGTGGAATCACCGCAATTTCCCCTTCCCCGCTGCAAAAATAAAAATATAAAACTTTTTTTTAGGATTTCGGTTTCAATCCCGACATTTCCTGCCTTGAAGACCTCACTTCAATTGAGATCGGATGTCACAAAGGCCAGAAAAAATTCTTAACATTATTTACAAATTATTTCATACCATTTTAGTTAAAGAGAAGTTTAGTTCAGAGAAAGGTTTCAGTTTTTACTACTTTGGCTTTACACCGGAAACACTTCCGGTGGATTGTTTTTGTGGTCGATTATCGATTTTAATATGCATGTTAGTTTTATATGCCTTTATTTAAAACAGTTAATTTTGCTAAATTTAAAATCCTTTCCCGTGTCGACCATTAGTACTGGATAAAAAAACAGAAAGCATAATGCATAACTAAAGGGGACATTCTATTTTGCCCGAAAATATCATCAAATGTATGGAGATAATGAACAGTATTCAATCTCAAAAGTCCATTAAACAATGCAAATTTTGGAGCAAAGCAAACATGGACCTCTAGAACATTAGATTGGGGTGATGTGCCCTGGAGGAGTGAGCATCCTATGCTGACCGATCACACCCACCGTGGCTACTTGTCATGATCGGGTAATAACGGGAAAATCTTCTACAATTCAGTGTGTAAATAATGGCCTAACAATTGGTATGAAAAACGTCAGTAAGCATTTGACTTAATGACTTAAAGAAAATTCTTAGACGGCTATGAAAATCGAACAAAAAATGCGACAGGGAGTAATTTTTTTCCCAAAAAAATAAAAAAAATAAAATAATGTCCCGAGTCATCAAAAAAGAGCCTTTTTTGATAAGTTCTAGTCTAACAGGAAATGATTTTATTTGACTTCTTTTCACCAGCTCTACTTAGTTTGAACAGCATTGCTTTTATATATATTTTATTACTTGTTGTAATAACGAAAAAAAAAGTGTGGCCCCTATGGATTCCTAGTTAGAGGGACAGGCCCCATTTTCATGAAAACACAGAAACTTTTCATTTTGAACAACTTTTATTCTACATATTATGACAAAATATTTTAGGCAATAAATTATTGCAAAAAAAGTCTTCAAAAATTAAATTTTGCGATATGCGCTTTACCGGACAGTTCCGAGCGTCAGCGTGTAGCTGCGGAAGACGAAGGCTAGTAATTATAATCGAAAACAGAACGAAAACAGTTAGATCTTCCGAAGGAAGTCGGAAGATCTCAATAAAGAATAAAGTCATTCAAAATCATAAATATCTTTGTCAGAATGGATTAAAAGAATCAGATGGATATTGAAATCTCGCATTTAGCGGTTAGGGGGGCAATATAAAAATCAACTATCCTTCTGTCTTCAGTAATTCAGAAATGAGAAAAGAATTAGATAGATTACACGATCAATATGTACTGGTCCCAGCTGACTTACCAGGTACCAAAATTGCATTTGTCTTTACGGCTCTTAATTTTAATTGTATTTCAGAGGAATTTGGATTTAATAGTGCAAATGGTATTCCAATTTATACTCAAGATACGCTTTCTACGGTGGAAATTCTTCAAAATTATATGTTTTATATATTACAATTTTTCCCATCAATCAAATTATATTTGAATTACTATACCTAAACTGAATTCCTAAACTTCATAAAAATCCTTAAAATCAAAGATACATTACCAGGTTGCTGTAAAGGTTCTAGCAAGCCTTTTTCTTACTCCGAACTAAAAGACACCTTCAGGAGTATTGTACAACAATATATTCGAGAAGTGATGTAAATCAGATGTGGATACTTAAAACCTCCAAGGAACTTTTAGAAAATGTAAAATGAAAAAAAATTACTAAAATCAATAACATCAAATCGTATAACTTTTCAACACTTTATACAACCATTCCCCACGATAAATTAAAGTTCATGTTGTTTGGCATCATAAACTGCTGCTTTTTCAATAAAAATAAAACTCGTAAATTTACTTACCTTGTCATTGGTCATTTGCAAAATTATTTCGTTAAAAAATATTTTTGCTCACACATGTACTCTAAAGTTCAAATTATGAAGATACTCAGGTTTCTAATTGACAATATCTTTGTAGTTTTTGGAGATCAAGTCTTCCAACAATCCTGGAAATCCCACGGGTACCAAGTGCGCCCCGTTATTAGGAGACCTATTTTTGTTTTCATGTGAATGAAATGTATTGAGATAACGAACAGCACTCAAGCTCAAAAGTCCATTAAACAATACAAATTTGGAGCAGAGCAAACACGGACCTCTAAAACATCAGAGGTGGGATCAGGTGCTCTGGAAGAGTGAGCATCCCATGCCGACCGGTCACATCCGCCGTGTGTTTCATGTCATGGTAATAACGGACAAATCCAACGAAAGTTTAGTGTCCAAATAATGGCCTAACAATTAGAATGAAAAAAGTCAGTCAGCATTTGACTTAATGATTAATTGTATTTGTTGACAAGGTCAATGTATCGACCATAGAACTTCGAAATGACGACTTTAAACGAGACTGCTGATATTCTTGTTTCATCAACTTGTTTGTCAATACTTACCTTGTTTTAGAAATTGTTCATACGTAGAGCATGCTCTTGTGTATCGAACCAACAGAGAGATATAAACCACGTATGCAGGTGATGAAGGTATATTGCTGCATAGTTAAGGGAAGTTGACGATTAAAAACTTAAAGTCATAACGTTTATCATAAAGCTTGGTTGTAAGATTACCATTAACGTCTCTTTTTCTAGTAAAATATCCAAATATGAAACAGATGATTCAGCCTCTGTGATATCTTTTATTTCAAGCTCATTTGGATATATTGTATTGACATACGAAAGGAAATAACCATTGTTAATTAACAATAAGTCGTCGATATATCTAAATATCGATTTGAAGGCCACAGCAAGAGATTCCTTCTTTTCACGTACAAAATTTTGAACAAATTTTGCTCCATATGAATATAAAAATAGGTGTGCTAATAATGGAGCCCAATTGGTACCCTTGGGAATTCCAATAGATTGTTGGAAGACCTGGTTTCCAAAAACCACATAGATACTGTCAATCAAAAACTCAAGAATCTTTTTAATATCATCTTCAGAGTATGTGTGTGTACAATCAGAATGTTTTTAACAAAATTATTTTGCAAATGACCGATGACAAGGTAAGTAAATTTATGAGTTCCATTTTTATTGAAAAAGTAGCTGTCAATGATATCAAAAAGGCCGGACTTTAATTTATTGTGGGAAATGGTTGTATATATAAAGATATAAAGTTGAAAAGTCGTAAGTTTTTAAGCTGTTGATTTTGTTAAATTTTTGTGATTTCAAATTTTTAAAAGTTCCTTGGAATTTTTAAGTATCCACATCTGACTTACACCACTTCTCAAATATATTGTTGCACAGTACTCCCGAAGTTTCTCCTTCACTACTGTTAATATTTTAGTGAGGAGTAAAGAAAGAGGCTTGTTAGAACATTTACTGGAACCTGCTATGTTTCTTTGTTTGCGAGGATTTTTATGAAGTTGCGGAATCCAATATAGATATGGTAATTCAAATTCATGCTGGTTGGTGGGAATATTAAAAATATTCAAACCTGACATATGATTTTGAAGAATTTCCTCCTTAGAGGGGGAGCTATGGGTATAAGTTGGATTATCACTTGTTGAATTAAATCCCAGTTCCTCTAAAATACAATTTAAATAATAAGCCTTACAAAGAAAATGTTGTTACCTGCTTTGTCAGCAGGGACCAGTATATACTGATCGTGTAATCTATTTTATTCTTGTCACCCGCGTGACGCATTGGTTAGAGCGTCTGCTCTAGAGTCGCGAAGTAAGGAGTTGATCCTTACGTCGCGGGTTCGAATCCCAGTACTGTGGGACATGGAGACCGGTCCTTCGGATGAGACCGTATAAACCGAGGTCCCGTGTCGCAGTAGGTGCTGGCACGAAAAAGATCCCTAACTGCTCAATGGCCATAAGTGCCGAGTTTAGGACAAAATTTGCAGCTCTCCACCGGCAAGTGGAGGCGTTTCCATATGAGTGAAAAATTCTCGAGAGGGACTTTAAAATACATACAAACAAACAAAAAAATTTAATTCTTATTTCACCTCTGAATTATTGAACACGGAAGGATAGTTGGTTTTCATTATGCCCCTCAATCACTAAATGCAAGATTTTAGCATACATCCAATACATTTAATCCATTCTGACAACATCTCAAGGTCTTGTTTTTCATGTCTGGCCCATCGCCTGGCGTAAAATTAATGATTTAAAGTCCTCATTATTAACTATATTTACGTCACCAGTAATAACGTGTCCAGCAGGACTTAAGTTGTAGGGTGAAAAAGAACATTAACAGGAAGGAGGATTATGTATCAGATGCTCAATATCCAGGCTTTGTAAAGTTTTCTTGTAAATAAAAAGTTTGGAAGCAATATTAGATGTATATTTGAAGGAAATACAAGGTATAGTTTTTAACTTGAAATATGGTGGAATACAAGACTGGACCCTTTTGTGATTAAGAATATTATTTATATTAACCGCGTCAATTTCTTTGTTGGCATATTTGAGTTTAAAGAAAAAACGGGTTGTTTTAGCTGCATTTACTTCTGTAAAACGTGGCGGTTTAAACAGCCTATGATTTGCAATATCCATAACCACTGATCCGAGCCTGCATTTTGGTGTCAAGGAATCAAAAAATGGACGATATTTGACCTTTTCAAGTAGACCATTTAAAAGTTTCAAAGGGACAGAGTAAAGTATAATGTATATGTGATGAAGACCTAACTGTTGATTTACATAAGGTAGTAATGAATCAAAAGAGACATCATGACTACGCTTACGTCTCTGGGTATGGTCAAAAAGTCCCATCACATTTACATTGTTACACTGTGAACTGGAAAGATTCCCAACACTATCGACATTGTCATTGCATCCATAGAAAAGGCCGTGCCTAGTTTTCTAATCAAATATTCTTCTCGTTCTCTACGGAAAGATGTACTCATTGATGGACTATTTGTAAGATGGTAAATCATCTCTAGAATTCTATCTTTCATTGACAAAATAGAATGATCAGGTAAGTTAAAATGCTTGTATAGAAGCTGCTGGCACCCATTGTTAACTTGGAATCTGTGTCCTGTTGTTCCTTTATTAAGTGAACCCTTGGTTTCACCAACATAAACAAGTCCACAAAGATTACATTCTATTCCGTAGACAACATTAGAAGATTTTCAGTTCAGATTTGTCCAAGTTTTGGTATAGAAGCACTGTCCAGTAAGATAACTGGTAAAAGATGTGTTAATTATCAAAATATCACAGGTTTTAAAGTTTTTCGCAGAACATTTTGAAATAGAAGACATGGGATTGGAAAAGGATCCTTCAAATATAACTCTAATAGAAACTTTATATTCTTTCATTTTTTTTTTGTATTACATTTGCTTTTTACCAAAACTGGGAATTGAAGACTGCACATATGAATATGTTTAATATCCCTGAGGATTATCCGAGGGGTACCGAATGAACTCTTTGAGTCTGTGTCCCTTATAGACTCAAAAGAGTGACGCCTTTTTATGCTGTACGACGCGTCTGCCAGTATCATTTCGTTATTCTGTGTACTCATGAATGAATAGGCATCGAACGACAAGTATCCTCGGGGACAAACTGTCCACCAGCAGAGATACATGATCGGTGGTTAAAATGAAATGTATATAGATAACGAACAACACCCAAGCTCAAAAATCCATTACACAATACAAATTTTGGAGCATGAAACATTTATTTATTTAGTCTCTCAAAAACGATATGAATTGTACAAGAGGTACATATATACATATTTACAATAATTATGGACGAGCAAAGATTACAGGAGGACAGACAGTGTAAAAAATTATGATGATAAATATACACAATTTTCTTAGGAATAATGGATCAGTATTTGTTATTAACTTACAAAATTTTATAATATTAATGTTTTATAATGCATTTAAAGTCGTAATACGTTAATTCCAAATTTAAATACTGATCACAAAATTCGGAGCATTGTCTACCAAATTGTGCAGAAATTATTTTCATCGATTAGTTTTACAACAATTTTTATTCATGAGTTTCCCTCTTTTTCTTTTCTTTTCTCATATGAAATCATTTACTATTTATCATCAAAAATGTATTACAAAATTATCATGACTCAACATTAAATAGAAAGTGAAATTCAAAATATGGGAAAAAAAGAAATGTTTACTTCGATGAGTTAATTGAAATCATCGTGGAATCTTTCCATTAATTACGCTAAACAGACAAAGCAGTTCTTATATTTGCATTTTTAGGAAGAGAATTGAAGACAATTCATGAAGTATTAGGGAAACTTTTGGCCTTTTATTTTACCCTAAATTTAACTTCGGCAAATTGGGTCTAAACTTAAAGTAAAATAAATATTAAAAACCGGAGCTAATTTGCTAAGAAGGGTTTTTCAACATTTGTGTCATTAATGATTGAACAGATAAAAATTTCCAGGCATAGGAAAATGCACGAGTGTGCATATCAATGCAGATATAACTGCGTTTACGTATTGTCAAGGACAGTCTCTACATAAATTCAACTCGAGCGAATCATGCATGGGTTTTTTTTTTAATCTGCATTTAATAAATTTAAAGTAAAATTGCATTTAGTATTAAAAAAGGCCTAACAATTGGTATGGTACAGGTCTGTAAAAATACGACCTAATGATAAGTTATATTTGTTAACAAGGTCATTATAGCGACCACTGAAATTTACAAAATGCTGTCTTTAAACGAAGTTATTGAAATTCCTTTAACATCAACTACGAATTGTTGGACGCGTTCAAATGACACACAACCTTGCAGTTTCATGAAGTAAATTTAATCCTTAATATTTAAAATTCAGTGGAAAATTTGTTGTGTTTAGTGAAAAATTAGAAAGGTGAGAAAGCAAAACCACTCACCAGTATTGTCAGTCCTTGCTCAGTAATAGGTACAGTGAAACAAAGTGAGAATATCCAGTAAAACGTACAATTAACAATAACAGAGAGCTTGCGCCCGTGTTTACAAACATAGGTCTTTGACATGATGTTATGAAGAATGTTTTTGTCTTTAAATTTAAGGATCTTCATGTAATTTCAATTTATTAAGCTTTGGTTATTTTTTTTTTAAAGAAATTTAAAATTGTAAACAAGAATGATAATGCAACTGTGCCCAGTCCTCTTTAAAGTTATGCACAACTGTAATTTAAAATAAATGTGTTTAATATCATAATTGTTTTATTTTCCTCTACAGAATTAAACACTACGTGAATAACTTGTTATTACAACGTCGATATCTTAGATTCCTTCTTTTATGGTTCACAGACAAGTATAGCAGAAGAGATAGATACACAGAAATTGTTGAAGATTTGCTTAAACATTTGTTTATTATAAAACAAGACTAATACCTATATTGGACATAATTATCAATAAAAATTACAATAGTTATGCACATTAGTGAATGAGGTTTGATAGCAGGCACAGGTACTTCTAGCCCTCTCCCTGTGTCCTATGTTAGAATCATAAAGATTTTTGGGATAATTCTGATCAAACAAAGCCCAATATGCAGTTTTGATTATTGTTTTGTTCATAAAAGATTAACAATGCCGCTGCCTAATTAAGAATCAAATTAAAATTCATTATGCTTATGAAAAAACCAATAAAATTGCATCCCTCGTCTTAGTGTTCGAGACATGACACCTATCAATCTGATCGTTGGGATATAAAAAAAATATTATGCAATATCAAATGATTTTTTTTTACAACTTTACTTGAAATTAACTTTGAAAACAAAAGGCTTGCAATCAAAAACTATTTAATTTGACAAATGTTATTTATTCACTTTAGAGGTCACATCGTAAATTTCTCAGCCCAATACCCAAGCCATGGGGATTACACCTGTTTTATCGGAGATGCTCTTACAGAAATAATTAAGGCAACTTTTTTACATCAAACTCTTTTATTAATCTGGCCGTAAAGAAGGGCTTTACATACCTTCTGCTTAAGATGTATCATCTGTCTAAATATGATAATTCTAGGACATATAGTTTTTTTTCAAGTTATGAAACGGAAATGGTTATGTCATATTAGACCATATCATCTGAATAAAGGTCACAGTGTCTTTAATATAGAATACAACACTCCATCGACCTAAGATTCATTTTCTGTCGGACGATTCTAGGCCAAATGATTTTCCAGTAATGAGCCGAACAGGGTTTTGCCATATTTGGCAATAACATCTTAACTAAAGGTCCAGTGGCTTTAATCAGGACATGACACATCTTCTACGTAAGATACATTATCTATCCGAGTTTGATGATTCTTGGGCGAAATAATTTTAAAGTGATGCGCCGGAAAAGGCTTTCCTATATTTGGCCATATCTTCGTTATTAAAGGTTGAAATGACCTAAGTTTTTAACTTGACACAATTTTAACCCCAAATGAATCAGCTGGAAAAAAGCTTGATGATCTCATACTGCATAGTATAAGAGTCTGACACGAAAATATAAAAAGAAAAACAGACGAACAGACATAATTGCTTTATCATAATTATAAAAATGTTTGCAATTGTACTCTCAAGGTTTCTTAGATTTGTTCATAGAGAAACAAAATTTGGTCAAATTTACAGGTCATATTGAAAAAATCTTATCTTTTTATCCAATTTTTTTGAAAAAATTGTTTTGGGAAGCTAATTTCATCTTCTCTTTTAATTGTTCCTATTATTACCATAAATTGGTACAGATTTATCTTTTATTCAAGGACTTGTCATGGAAAAATTAACGTTCTATTTGATAGCACAAAGCTATTATTATACACCATCACCAACTCAATACTTCATAATAATGTATAATATATCTCTTGGTGCCGAAGTGGGTATCCTTATAAATGCTTTCTATATTAATATTTTCTTCACTTAGGGCAATTATGTTAGTTTAAGAGTTGTTTTCAAATGTGCTTTATAAATAAAATTAATTCATTACAACGTGTATCGGTAACGATCCTCTTATAAAACTTATGTCCAAATAACTGTATCCCTCTTCCATTCTTAATAACCGTGAAGTGTAGGACAGCGCCGCGAGAATTCAATCGGATTCGAGCTTTTGACTTGCCTAGATGACCGAGCGGTCTAGCGCGCTGTTCCTGTAATGCTAGGTTGAGAGTTCTATATATATATATATATATATATATATATATATATATATATATATATATATATATATATATATATATATATAACTAGTTGCCATTAAGTGATCACCATATTTTAAAGGTATAAAATAGCTTATGCATTTTTTTTTTACTAAGGTCTATATCTTTAAATTCTTTTTCAATTCAATGTTTTGATTGATGGGCAGATTGCTATTACTATTCCTTGATAAGGTTAATGAAGTCATAAACTATTGAAAAATTAAAAAGAAATCTTTAGGATAATTATCATTTGGTTTTCCAAAACATTCAGAAACACTGACATCATTTATCTTTTTGCACAAGGTTTCTAAGAAAAATTTATTCAACAAGGAAATTGTTTTAAACGCATTGATTGGTGGATGTAAGTACTCTGACAGTATATAAGGCATCAATCTCGATCATCTAGTTATCTGCAGATTCCTTGATCAACATGGGAAAACTCTTCGTTGTATTTGCTGTTCTCTGCCTGGTGGCTCTGACAACCGGTATGTTTACTTTATACTTTTTTACTCTCTCTCTCTCTCTCTCTCTCTCTCTCTCTCTCTCTCTCTCTCTCTCTCTCTCGTGAAATTGTTTTTTTTCACTGTTAGTCTTGTTTCCGTATCAATTTTAGAATTTTAATCAAATCTGTGGGGAAAAAATCCTCTTTATCCACGGATGAAACTAATTTTTACTGTCAAAAACTAAACTGAACATATATAATTTATTATGAATGAAAACGTTTATTATAGCATTAATGTATAATTGATAGCATTAATGTATAATTGATCTGGTAATGTAAATCCACTTTTATTGGCGAGAAATTTATTTTGCAGTCTGCTCGCAAAAAAAAAATCTTTATTGCTTATAATTATATTATGATAGATTGTTAAACAAAAACGAGAATTCGTGAAAATTTACTCTTGCTTAAAATGTTTTTACCTTAATAATTAATTCTTACCTGAATAAAGAATAAAAATATGGTTATTTACAGTATTTAAATTATGCCCCAGAAGTCTTTGTGGTACAAACTGATAAAACTGAAAACTTCATCCTTTTTAACTATCAATGCCTAAAAATAAGATCTCTCTAAAGATAGCATCATTTCCTTCCATATATTTTTCTTTAAGGATCTTTACAAAATTAATTGCGGTAAAATATATGAACTCATTTGAAAGCGCATGAATCTGCATATAAATGCAGAATTATTTTTAACAGAAAAGTAGTAATAGTGCTTTAACCAGTGTTTTTAACAAGAATAAATCGTTAATTTAATAAATAAACAAAAGAATAAATCATGGATTCATCATTTCTGTCAAATTTTCAATCTGCAGATCGAATTATAATGAAAGATTTATAAACTAAAGTTAATATTCATTCTACATATGTTCTTAATTTCAGCTTACTGGTCTCCTCCTGGCGGAGACCAACCATGTGACTTTCATCGCAGATGTCGTAATGACTACCACTGTAACCATGGAGAATATTGTCAAACTATGCCCCAGTATCCACATATATAATGGCTACTCAACTATGCCCCAGTACCCATCAGAAAGTGGCTTCTTATCTATGCCCCAGTTCCTACCATATAGTGGCTACTGCTGTACACATTGTAAGTATCTGTCCATGTCTATGATGTAAATACAACAATGACGATATATTATGTTTAATCTCTACATAATAATTGTCTTTACTCTAAACATTACTAATATGTCAAATGTTTTACAAATCCCTTATTCTAATCATCTTTCTGTAAACTGAATTAAGAGTGACTATCACTATTACAAGAGTCGTATTGCAATATTAACTGAATATATAAAATACAGTCTTAATTATGTATATTACAGCTCATAATGGAAATGGAAATGGACATTATTAGGCCAAAAATGGAACAAGGCAGATCACTGGCTTATTGACAACACAACCTGAAGTTTCAATTAAATGTAACTTGCAGTGAAAAATGTTCCGTCAGCATTTGAATAAATATTGCATCTAACGTTAGCTGTCTTTTTGATAAGAAATTACTATTGCATATTGTAACTAGTATTGCAACGGAGACAGTTTCAAATATTCCCAAACGCTCTCCCTACTCCCTACTGTTGGTGCCCAATTCCCTATATGGTTCATTAAATTAGGCAAAATCTTTGTATTATAGACTTCACAGCTATGTTAAGGCTTCCCGAAGCTTTAAATGCGTTCAAAACATAGCACTGCATTGCAAGGTCGATTTTTATTTTTATTTGCAAGTTATGTACTTAAATACGGCCAATTTATATAGAGAGTTCTCTAGGCTATATATAAACGTATTTCTTTCGATATCACATGACTTCGTTGATCACGTGACAGTCAATTCTACTTTTTTGAAGTATTTCACATAAATCGCTTCGGTGCAGCTGATTAACAGAATTATTATTAATATTTTGTCACATAAATACACTCGTCGCATCCTTGTGAACCCGAAATGTGCTTGGGAAAAGTTATACTTTTACACTGGTACAAAATATTTCAACTTACCCACGAATTTGAGGGTATTTTCCACTCAATATCGTCATCTGTATTAAAACAAAGCTATCACACATTTTCCCAAGCAAGATTTAGTTAGAGGGAAAACTCCTCTTACAGATTTCCACAAAAAATCTCAAATGAATCCTCATTAATCACCTGCGCCAGACTCTTTTATACACATATTATAAATTCTACTTCTATCCAAGGGTACAAAAAAGGGTAAATGTCAAACGTATATTTTTGTGCATATTTTGAACACGCTGACTTTTAAAAAAACAAGAGTAATAAAGCAAAGTTATCTAAAATATTCGGATATAGCAGAGTTTTAAAACAGATTAAAACACGTTTATTTTACACTACCTTTCTGACACTTTATATGCAGATTGAAATAAGGTGTAAAGTTTATGACACTCTCCTCATCAGCTTAAGTTTGCAGTGACTTGGCGTCATTCTCAATTATGACGTCATACATTTGTACTTCAGAGAAGTGAAGGCACAGAGTACACTGAGATATTCTCTGGGAAGCCTTAACGAACCTGCGTTTCACAACTTATTTTCCAAAGTACATGTATTTTGGGAAATAACAATCAATGCACATAAAGCGGATACTGCTGTACGTGATTTCAAGAATTTCACTGAAAACCTCAAAAAGTTTAACCAGTTTAACCAACCCGAATATTTACTAATCAGAAAACAGCATACGTGCCTGCATGCCCTCGTATTCATTCCTGATAATTCCATAATGTAGGGACTTGTTCTATTTTCATATACTTTGAATTTCCTTCTCTTTTCCTTTCTGTTTCTTCTATTTAAAAAAAAATCATTTGACTAGGCTGCAAAATTATTCAAAGAAAACATATCTGTAGTTTTGTTACAGCAGAACATATTCGTCCAAGCAGGAATTTCGTCGAGGAAGAAAAAAAGGCTTCGTTTAGGTATATATAACGATAGCATATAACAATAACTATAACAAGAGTTGTATTGCAATATTAACTGATATATAAAATACAGTCTTAATTATGTATATTTCAGCTAATGGTGGAGGAAATATACATTATTAGGACAAGAATGGAACAAGACATATCACTGGCTTATCGAAAAAACAACCTGAAGTTTCAAATAAATTTTACAAGCAGTGATAAATGTTCTATCAATTTATAGTAGAATCATTTCAATAAAATTTTGCATCTAACGTCAGCTGTCTTTATTGATAAGATTTTCTATTCCATACTGTACTGAGTAAGGAAGGATACAATGGGCCTATACCTTTCAAACACTGAACTGACTCGGACTAATTTAATGGAATAGTCCGAGATCATGTTTACTCCAGTTTGGATAGGTACAACCGTCGGCTATATAAAGCGCTGCAGAGGCACTTTGGTTATTCTGATGTCGGAAGTTAACTCGGCAAGAATTTTAAAAGTAAAGATGGTAAATATTAAAGCAGCTATAGAGAGAGAAGTAAGAAAGGCTATGGTTGAAGTAATAGCACGTTCAAAAAGTAAAAACCAGAGGATGGCGAGGCACCGAGTTCTCTTAAAGCTTGGTTATAGAACACGGTGCAAAGTGCACGGCTAGCTTTACACTATCCTTTAAGAGAGAACCTCGGCTTGTGTCCTCTGCATAACAAATAGAACCCGGGACAAGTAGCAAGGTGAATGAAAAACAACTTGCTGTCCTTTAAAAAAGGACAGCAATACGTGGTCCATATGCATGTGTTTCTAAACGAAATTCAAAGAAAATTTCTTGATTTAGTGATTATGCAAAGATGAATTAAATTTAATTGTTTTACATGGATACTACAATTTTCATCGTTATTTATGTAACCAAGCGGAGATGGAAAACGCAGGTTCAGTTTATAAATTTATTAGGAAAAGAAAAAAGCAATGGCAGATCTACAAATACAAAAAAAAACATATATACAATATCATAATACACACAGACTCTGAGACAAAATACTTTTATTTCCTATTCACTTCAAAAATAAGAAAATTTAAGTGTACTAAGCCCAAAACGTCATTTTTATAGTTTAAAATACCCTTCTTTCAAAAATATGAAAAATACTTGAGCTTATAACTTGGACTTAATAAATAAAATGCAAAAATTTAATAGATTAAGAAAATTACCTTTCAAGTGGTGACAACGGGCAGCTGGTAATAGGTAAATTAAATTTCCCGCACTAACAGGGATGGGCCCATGCCTCAGTATATATAGCAGAAAAACCGGTTAAACAAGGGGGTACAAATTTACTGGCCAATGAGATTTTGTGAATAGAATTCATGAATGGAGACTACTACCAAATATTGCATAAAGTAAATTATGGCTTAGTAAGTTATTCAATAAAGATAAAAAATTATTTTAAATAAATATGACTCTGCCACATTTAAGTCTGCTTAATTAGGCTGTAATGATAAAAAAAAAAATCATGACCTTGAAATGATATGAATATGAAATGTTGTTCTAAGTATCTATCGCAATTGTAATTTAGCCTTTAAAATCAGCTACAGAGATAAAACAGGCTTAAGCGTGCAGGTATCGTATTTAACTCCATTGGCGGATCTAGTGTGGGGGGGGGGGGTCCAGGCGTTGGAACCCTTTATTTTTGCAGAAAGAGGAAGAGAGAGAGAATGTTTTTTCTGTAATATAGATATTTTTATGTCTATTGTTTTCAATAAAATAAGTACTTCAGTCTCTGCCCTTTCTGTTCCCTAGATAGATGTTTGCTTATTGATTTCCTCCGTGTACTTTCATAACCCTGGTCCCAGGGCCTGGATCACCCACACGTAACATGAAAGATTTCACTTTGATATCATCGGAAGATTCCAGCTAACGTAAGGCTATGCCATTTTTGGACCCATCTTCTGAAGTAACTAACTTTAAGAAGCATGCATTAGAAGTCATGAAAGGGAGTATGCATAAGAGAATATTTCTCTCCTTATATTATGGGGATAATTTAATCAATGAAGAGAAAGGTTCAAAATGTCCCCGTAGTATGTGGGAGAGGGGGGCTCTCTTTTTCTTAAAAAAATAATCTTATGTTATAATTTTAATATCTAAGTTTTGATTTGCATTGGAAGCTCCCCCGCACTGTTTGCTGCGGGAAGGTTAAAAATACGGAAAATCAAACATTTGAAAGAAATCGAAATATACCGAAAAGTTAGACGAAACCCCCCCCCCCCCTCCGCCCCCTCCCCCGAAAAAGGATTTTACCATGTGGTGCACAGGTTGTTATTTTTATTTTATTTTATTTATTTATTTATTCGCTTGTTAACTCTTTTTGGGGGTTGCCGCCTTTGAAAATCGTTGCTACGGGCTGGAAGTGCCTGCGGTGTGACCAAGACCCCCTTTTCAAAAACTGCTGTACTCGAGCACTAGAGGGTCTCGAGTTATCTAGAGCGATGCTAGGTCATCGATTAACTCTATGAATTTAAAAACACAAAAAAGATTAATTTTGTGTGTGTGTATTTTCTCTGTCTCTTTTTAAATAACGGATAGTTATATATAATATACAACACCTGCAATCGTAACTTCTCGGTAAAACAACGTGCTTTTCTGAGGTCTGAGAAGATGCGATTGATAATCTCATCGCACGTGTGTGGACTTAGGCTATTTGGTCTTGCAAGCACAGGTTGGGCACTGTTTGCTAGTGACGCTTAGACTGGTGACAGTATTTGCTACGAACATGAAGAACTATACACCAGTTTCATAACATGTGCAGTTTTTTTCTTAGAAATCATCTGAGGACAGTGAAAATTTGAGTAAATTAAAGTCGAATATCTTGGATATGGGGTAACCCATGTCTATTCTTGTTACAACAACCGTCAATGCATCCATGGATAAGTTCATTGGTTACTCTGAAAGGTGGCAAAGGTTAACTTTTCATTAACTTAACATTTTTCACAATGATCTGGCTCCTTTGAGTGATAGTACTTTCATAGCAAAATTGTAGAATTTTATCCCGTTGGCCTGTAGTCTTGTCATTAAAAAAATCGGGCTATTTCGAAATATGTTACCCATAACGGCTGGGACTTGGCATCTGTACTAGATTTATATGGAAGATTCTATCAGTGGAAAGATAGATGGTACACGTGTAGCACAGATCTGTAGTACGGAGAATTTGCTTTTTTGATGTTTCTCCCTCTCCTCCACATGGAAAAAAAATTGCTTCAGGACTGTATTAGGCTATACATGTATCTATCAAATTATTTTGCAAACCTTGATGCACAAAACTAATGCCGGTAAACATGTTAAAGACTATTTTTAAAACCTAGTAGTTCAGTTAAGTTTTTAATTCAACATGTTCAAGCTGTTAAGCTATCTACATAAGTTCCTCCTACTTATTTAAAATGCTTGTACCGTAGAATTTAGTTGGTATATAAGGATATATGTGTAAAAGAGAAATTCGGATCTTGGTTCCGCCAAAGAATACCTAAATAAGATGCGCAGGCTTTAAAGCAAGGTTTGCCAATGATTAGCATATTCTAATTCGGAAAGGGCGAATTGTTCTAAAGGTAAGTTGTCTTAGAGGCGAACTCTCTAGGATTCTCGCGCATGCGTAGCCTCACGTAAGCCCATGGCATCCGGTTTAACCCCGCTTATATATATTCTGCATGGACCTCAGGGTCCACGCAATAATCATTTTTAATATTAGTATTAATTGTAAGCTCAGGTAGATCCAAAGGAAAATTATATTTGTCTTAATTGAGACCCTTTATCCCTTGAAAAGAATCCTTAGGTTACAAGTTACAATACTATACAAATTCTGACCTAAAGAAACCTCAAGGAAATTAGTACCAATTATTACGATTTGTATTTTTCACGCAATACCTCCATCTGATTGTACGAATTTGGACTCTTATTTTCAAAATTTCTCGGTGCTTACTGGCCAGTTATTTAATACTTTTCGAAAAAAAATTCTGAAATTGAAATATTTGGACATAGTCAATATCGGTTGATCCCTTCTAACATGAGTGAATGAAGGTTTTTGAGCTAGTAGAATTATAAACATTGTTAGTGTAGAAACAATTAACAGGTATTACCTAAAATTAAGCCTTAGTTTTTGAGAAATAAGAGACATAAACAATTACAAGGGGAGAAAGTAAAAAAAACATTCTGTGATTAGGAAATACATTTGTTTGTTTTCAATGTATTTTTATTCTTGGATGTTTTTTCCTGTTGTTAAAGCTATTGTTTGCTGTTGAACAAATATTTAATGTTTGATCAATGAGTGCTGATAGTGAATACCAGTTCATGTTAATTATTTATATTAATAGTTTATCATCTGAAATTAATAAAAAAACGATAATATTTCTTGAAAAATATAGCTTACGTGTCTTGAATAAAAAAAAAACAACATTTTGGTATAATTAAATACTTTTCCGAAAAATCATTTCACTTTAGATAGGCCTTGCAACTCCTTGTAATATAACTAGCACTTTGCGCTTTGTCTCGGAGTTATCATCTTCTAGATTGAGGGAATAAAAAAATGCCCGATTTTTCTTTTTGATGTCATAAATTTTCACTGAATATGATGAGTTTATATTTGTTATTTCTGCACAAATAGCTGTCATTTGTGTATTATGCAAGTGTAACGGGTCTCTCTCTCTCTCTCTACTATACTACTTTCTCTCCGCAGGACTCATTAAGGGTTGTCTTATCTTTCGTGGCAAGGCTTGCGTTACACGGCTCAACTCAGTTAAGGAGGGCTTAAGTGGCAAAGTGGTTTAAAATTAAACGGCCTTAAATCCTAATTTACAACAGTAAGTTATCTCCCTTTAATCAATAACCTTTTAATTACTCAAC
The DNA here is from genome assembly GCF_033153115.1 of Saccostrea echinata. Taxonomy (NCBI): domain Eukaryota; kingdom Metazoa; phylum Mollusca; class Bivalvia; order Ostreida; family Ostreidae; genus Saccostrea; species Saccostrea echinata. The sequence continues at coordinate 15,316,235 of NW_026889772.1, read as the reverse complement.
TCTATCACTCACCACTGTCTACAACTTACACCTCCTATTATTAACCCGCGCTCTCTAAGTTACACTATATTTATTAATAAACGAAATCTCTCAGCTTTCCTTCTCTATTTTTAAAACCTTTTACAATCTAGATTCTAAGGAAGTCACCAAAATTCTCTAAATACTCAGTATCTTGTCACTCAGTTCTTAATCTTTACTATCCCGCATTTCCAACTTGATTGGAAACCATCAACTTTAGAAAACCTTGTAATCTCTGTATTTGAAATGAGACAAAATACAATTTTACAATTTATCATAATTATCTCTCAAATAAACAAGCAACAAATCTAAACTCTGTCTCAGTCTGTCTCTAGTCTTAATCACCTATAACTATCTGTCTATAACCAACTTCTCCCACAATGCTTATGTTGGAAAAGTAAAACTCCAAAGCTTAAATTTCTAACTCTCAAACTTTCTCCCAGATCTCCTGGATGAAGGTAAAAACCAAAACTTAAACTTAATCACTTGAACTTATATTTACTAACCAATTTCCAACACTGGTAAAATTTCAGAAAATTTCAATAAATAATTTCAATAAATTCTCAAAGTTTATCACCTGTTTACTAAACATTCAAACAAACAGCAAATTTCAACAAAGTCTAATTTCTCTGTGAAAAGTCACTAAAATTCACCAAAACTTCCTATAAAATTCCACAAATATTCCAAAAGTTCCTAAATTGTGCTGGAAATAACCCTTGCTCTTCTTAAAATAAAAGTAAAAATTCATTCTTAAGTCTAAATTAAAAAACGCCCCTCCCATACTTCTAGATCCTTACCCCTAAAAACGCAGCTTCTCTTAAAGATCCTAGCAGAAGAGCAAACATTTCTCTAATCTCTTCTTTTTATACAAAAACAGGACGTAAAAGTTGGAAAGTTTTGGAAACGTCGGAAAATGTTGGAGAATCTCTCCTGACATCTCCCAAGCGGCAAAGTCCATAGAAAAATCTAATAACTACATACAATACAACTATTCTGAATTTCGAATCAAAGTAATCACCAAATACATTCTTTAATCGAAATAAGTAAATTATTATCCATTTAATACAACAAATAACACGATTAACTCCAAAAATCCTCAAACTATCGTAATATTTACGATCGGGTTCGACCTCCCGCAATTACGACGACCAAGTATGTAAACAATTCCTGTCAGTTTACAACAAGACAATAACCACCGAAAATCAACTGAAAACACGTTAAACTACAAGAAAACATGACTTCATCTATTAAGCTATGGTTTATTTACTACAGAAGACCAATTGAAAGTCCCTTACATATTAAGTAAGCAAAAATATCACAACTCTACTACAGCTATGACCAGCTGATTTTTACTTAACTCAAAACGTGTGCACAAACTGTATCAACACACACAAATCTCTTAAATCTGTCAATAATCAACTATCAATTACATGAAACGCATAAATTATACATATTCCTGCAATGTCAAGTAAATATACACGTCTACCAGCTCATTTTAACTTTCCAACAAATGTCAACAATAATCAGGTTCAATAACTCTGTGTAAACCAATGTGTCAAATCACTGGACTGTTACACAAGTATTTCTATATATAAGAAAAGAGAGGTAATTATGACCATCGTGAATAAACCTAATTACTTTGTTTTGAGTCTCTTTTTCATATTTTCTCCAAACCTTCAAACCAACAAGAACAATCATAGTCAAAATGACAATGGATTAAAATAAAAATAAACTTCCTTTGGTTATTCCACATCACTTCACATATATGAGAATCTGTATTGTTGGCATTAACAAGTTTCTCATATAGTACTTAATGGTCAACGGTATCAAATGCGCTTTGTAGATCAGGTAATACCATTCCTTTAGAAAAAAAAACTTTGCTATTTTACCCTTTATAAAATCTGTTCAATGTATAAGACAAATACATGTATCTGTAGAAACGAGCTCCTGAGGCCAGATTGTAATTCATACAAGATTTTGTTCTTAGTCAAATAATGTTCTATCTGTGTATATGCAGCTTTTTTTCTTTTTTCAGAATTTTGGAAACAATGCAAAGTATGTTAACAGGTCTATTATTTCAAATGTAATGATTTAATTTTTATTGCTTTTGAGTTTTATTTAAAAAGTCCATAAAGTAATTAGATTATAAAAATAAGGAATTTACCAGGTAGTTAAAAACATCATCACATTATGCTTGACTTTTGTTTTAATCAATATTTTAATCGCAAATGATCTGATTCGTTGTGAAAAAATAAACCGTATACCAATGATTGGAACTCTTCATGAAATAAAAATCAAATCACCTAAATGCATTGATTATACCTCAATTAATTCAAACATTTGGTTAACATTGATTATCAGCTGTTTTAAATAAAAACATGAATGTTATGAACGAAATAAAAATGTCCATGTGCCGATATCCCACTAGCAAAATGGCTGGAAGACGATCCATCTCTTGTGTGTGAATAAAATGAGTTCAGTAAAAGTAGAAGCCTGATCACCTGTAAGGGGTTATCAAAAAATACTTAAACCTGCGCCATAAAATTAAAACCCCTTTCAGAAACATCAATGAACTATTTCACATTTATTCAACATTCGTGATTTCTATATACAGAATAAAATATATCCTTCTGTGTTTAATAATTAAGAAGTAAAAATAATTAGATAGACTACACGATGAGTATGTACTGGTCCCAGCTGACAAAGCTGGTTATTTGTCTTTGTTTGTAAGGCTCATTATTTTAATTGTATTTTAGAGAGCTGGGATTTAATTCTACAAGTGGCAATCTAACTTATAACCATAGCTCCCTTTCTTTGGAGTAAATTCTTCAAAATCATATGTCAGTTTTGAGTATTTTTAATATTCCCAACAACCAAAATGAATTTGAAATACCATATTTATATTAGATTCCGAAACTTCATAAAAATCCTTACAATCAAAGAAACATAGCGAGTTCGAGATAATGTTTTATCAAGCTTTTTTCTTTACTTCCCACTAACATATTAACAGCAGTGCTCACTAAGATATTAACAGCAGTGAAGGAGAAATTTCAAGAGTACTGTGCAACAATATATTCGAGAAGAGGTGTAAATCAGAAATGGATACTTAAAAATTCCAAGGAACTTTTGGAAAATTTGAAATCACAAAATTTTACCAAAATCAATAAAATAAAAACATTTTTAATTTTCCCTACAATCAAATTGAATTTGAATTACTAATACCTATTCTGGATTCCTAAACTACATAAAAATCCTTTCAATCAAAGATACATTACCAGGTTCCAGTATAGGCTCTAGCAAGCCCTTTTCTTTACTCCTCAGTAAAATACGAGGGTTGTCCGGTAAAATCATGGACAAATTGTCTAGAATTAAAAATTAATCATCACTGCGTTCTAAAATTTTCAATACACTTCAGTATATTTTTTAAAAATATACCTAACAAATTTCAATTGGATATATGCTCAAATAAATAAAATATGAGATTTTATTTATATGTGTGGTATCACCTTACGGCTCACGGATGATAACGTCACAGTGTCTAAAGCAGCTTGAAGATTCTTCTTTGCTAAAAATAAGATGAATAAGTCCACTTAAATTCGGGAATTTCATTGATGCACAAGCTCGAGTTTCCCTTTATTCCTCAAAAAACAGTCGAGTAACCAATCTCACACACATGGGACCTTCTGAAGATTTATTAGTAAGTTATGGACATTACTCTCACTTTCATTCAAGTAAATAGGCAATCTTATATCGATCTACAGTGACAGTGTCTTTCATTATTTGCAGTGGCTGTTTTTCTTCTGTAGTCATTTAAAGTCTCAAAGGGCGACATTACAACATCCAAATCAAACTGAGTTGCTCTCCTTGCGCCGTAATGTCGTCAAAAGTCGCAATTTTTCGTGCGTTGTGTTGACCACTTTCCAAATGCTCGGGAAACTTCCCAAAATTAAGCAAATGCCCTGAAATTTTCAAAATGACGACATAATAGGTAGTGGATATAAAATGTGATAATTTTTAACCTCAATCATATCTATATAATACTTTTGTTTCGAAATGATACTCGCGTGTTCTTTATTGAAATCTGGATTTTTTTATCTTGTGCCGTAGGACCGCACTCTGTACACATTCAAGTATAATAAAATTTTTATTTTTATCTACATAGTATCAAAAAAATTAAGATGTACTTAAATATGATAAATAAACATTTGCTGAAAATTTCAGCTTAGTGCGCCCATTATTTAACGATAAAAACGCTTTGTCCACGACTTTACCGAACAACTCTCGTAGAGCAGTGAAGAAGAAACTTAAGGAGTAATATTCGAGAAGTGATGTAAATCAGATGTGGATACTTAAAACCTCCAAGGAACTTTTAGAAAATTGAAAACCAAAAATTTTACTAAAAGCAATAAAATCAAATCTTATAACTTGTAAACACTTTATACAACCATTCCCCACGATAAATTAAAGTCCAGGCTGTTTGACATTATACGCAGCTGTTTTTTCAATAAAACTGAAACTCGTAAATTAACTTACCTTGTCATTGGTCATTTACAAAATTATTTTGTTAAAAAACATTTGTGTACACGCAAGTACTCCAAAATTAAAATTAAGAAGATGCTCGAGTTTCTGATTGACAATGTCTATGCAGTTTTTGGAGATCAAGTCTTCCAACAATCCTGGAAATCCCATGGGTACTAACTGCGCCCCGTTATTAGGAGACCTATTTTTGTTTTCATATGAAGCAGAATGTTCATATAAAGCAGGATTTATTCAAATACTTCTATATAAAAAGAAGTCTCTCTTTTTGGCCTTCAATTCAACATTTAGATATATCGACGATGCTTTATCAATTAACAATATTCATTTTCATTCCTAATTGATTCAATTATCCTTTGAACTTTAAAAAGAAGATACCACAGAATGTGACACATCTGTTTCATATTAGATTTTTTACTAGGAAAAAAACGCTAATGGTAACCTTACAACAAAACTTTATGATAAACATGGTGACTTCAACTTTTCTTTGGTCAACTTCCCTTATTTTTGTAGCAAAATACCGTTTTCTTTGCTATGGAAGTTATGTCTCCCAGTTGATGTGTAAAAGTATACTCTACGTTGACCTTACCAATACAATGTATCATTATATCGAATGTTGACTGACGTTTTTCATACAAATTGTTAGGTCATTCATTTCACACTGAATTGTCTACGGATTTTTCAGTTTGCCAGATCATGATGAGGAGCACACGGCGGGTGTGACCGCTCGACAGGGGATTCTTACTCCTCCAGGGCACCTGTTGCCAGCTCTGATGCTTTTAGAGGTCCGTATATTCCTGATCCAAATTTATATTGTTTCAATGGACTTTTGAGCCTGATTACTGTTCGTTATCTCCTTATTTCATAAAGTAAGCTTAAAACAACACAAAAATATTATGATAACCTTCACCTAAATTCTGTAATGTTTCTGATTTCCTTAGCTTGGGATGTTCTAATTAATATTTCAATGTATTTAATAGTGCATTTGAAGTCGCAATACGTTAATTCCAAATTAATATTCTGGTCACACAGTTCGGAGCATTGTCTAGTCTACCATATTGTGCCAAAATTATTTTCATCCATTAGTTTTACAACAGTTTTTTATTCATATTGAATTAATTTACTAATTATCATCAAAAATGTATTACAAAATTATCATGACTTGACATTAAAAAGAAAATGAAATTCCAAATATAGAAAAAAAAAGAAGAAATATTTACTTCGATGAGTTAATTAATATCATTGTGAAATATTTTCATGAATTACGCTAAACAGACAAAGCAACTCGTATATTTTCAATTTTAAGAAGAGAACTGAAGTGAAATATATGGAGATAACGAACAGTATTCAAGCTCAAAAGTCCATTATACAATACAAAATATGAGCAGAGCAAACACGGACCTCCAAACATCAGAGGTGGGATCAGGTGCCATGGAGGAGAATTCATGAAGTATTACGGAAACTTTTGGCCTTTCATTTTATCCTCAATTTAACTTCGGCAAATTGAATCTGAATTTAAATTTAAAAAAAATATATTAAAAACAGGAGTTAATTTGTTAAGAACGGTCTTTCATCATCTGTGTCATTAATGATTGAACAAATAAAAAATTTCAGGCAAAGAAAAATGCTTGAGTGTGTATATAAATGCAGATATAACTGCGTCGCAAGTTTACATGTTGCCAAGGACAGTCCCTACATAAATTTAACTTGAGCAGCCCATGCCTGTTTTTCTCTGCATTGAATAAATTTATAGCAAAATTACATTTACTTAAAAAAAAAACCCAAGGCCTAACAATTGGTATGATACAGGTCAGCCAAAATACGGCCTAATGATAGCTTATATTTGTTAACAAGGTCATTTTAGCGACCATTGAATTTACGAAATGCTGACTTTAAACGAAGTTATTGAAATTCCTGTTACATCAACTACAAATTGTTGGACTCGTTTGATTGACACAGAAAAATGAAAAATTGTTTTAATGAAAAATATTAAAATGATTATTCAGAAAATTCAGATTCACCCCTACCAATGTTATTGTTATTTAAATTTACATCACGTGGTTTTTCTTGAACTAGTCAAAGGTCATTAGGTTCGCAGTGAAGGAAAACCTTCACACCTATAGTCTGTTTTCTGTATAAAACTCATGACATACCAGTTGCGAGTAATACGGCAGACCTTTACATATATATTACTATTAATTAAGGATGGCAATCGAATACGGAATTGCAAATCGGTTAACCGCAAAACGTTCCGACCGATTAACCGGTTAATCGTATCAAACTACACAGTGTCATTTTCTTGACTTTTTTCAAGTAGCTCTATTCCTATGCACAAGAAGTCTTTAAAAAGATGTATGAGGTCAAAATCATTCTATTTGTCTTTAGTCAGAAAACTACGCGCGTATTTTTTTTAATAGACAAGAAAACATTCAGAAAACCATGAACCATGCCTGAGATATCGTGGATAATTTTCCAGAGCGGATGTCACACAAGTCAAGTTACCATAATCAAAACTAAGTCTAAAATATATCACTTAATTTACAATGTTTGTATTATAATTTAATTTGATAGATACATGTAACTGCAAAAGATACAAACACCATTTCACGGTGCTCAACGGTGATTATTATCATTAAAGAATTAGATTACAGTCGGGGTAACGACATGATGTTTTAACAGTAATTAACATATCTCAGACTGACCAATTACCCCGCAATTTTAATTTGGAGAGCCATAATTACCTCCCAATCAGCCTAAATAAATATATGAAAACGCTAACTTAAACGTTTAGGTAGGAATTTCTATTTTGAAAATGAATTTCAGAACATTGCCTTCAATTTTACATATATTATAAAATTTATTTCGACTAATCGATTGCAGATTTTCTAACCGATTGCCGTCGTTCCGACCGAGTAATCAGTTAACCGGTTAGAAATTGCCATCCCTACTATTGATATAAACAATTTCATCCAGTTTCCGAAACAGATCCACGCAAAAGTCATTGTCACCATTAACACACAATATACCAATATACATGTATATATACTTCATCTGACTTTCAGCATTCTATTCATTTGCATTTTCTACCGTAATGAATATTATTTAATTCCTTGAGAAATATACATCAAACTTAATATACATGTTACAAATTTAAACAAGATTTTCCTCATCTAATAAAACGGTTCCAATATCCCCTTCCAGGCACGGGGGTGCTTGGAGATCCCTGGAATTTTCAGAGCTATTTGAAATTTAATGAATTATATAAAGTACATGTAACTTAAATGACTAGGATCCTCCTTGGAACCATGGTGCCCTTCACATGACATGTTGGTTAGAAGTAATTTACATGGAGGAAATTAAAGCACCTTGTTCACGCGCGGGGGGGGGGGGGGGTATTAGGGCTCCCTGGATAATTATGGCTATATATGAAATGTAATGAATTTTTTTAAGTTAATGTCACTTAAATGACTAGGATCCTCCTTGAAACCGTGGTCCCCTACACATGGCAAGTTGGTTAGAAAAGTCATTAACATGGAGGTAGTTCAAGTGAGGGGAGGGGGGGGGGGGGGCTTGGAGCTCCCTGGGATGTTCAGAGCTATCGGGTGTTACATATAAAGAGTAAATTACTTAAATTGCGCCTATTGTATAAATACATTAATTGTTCTTTGTTTGTTTGTTTTTTTTTTTTTTATTATGGATTGTATGGCTTGACCCATATGGGTGTATTATGCAATAAAGAAGTATATTATATATAAATGAAATTTAATGAATTATAAAGACTTAGTACGTATAACTTAAATGGCTTGGATCCTCCATGGCAAGTTGGTTAGAAAAGTCATTAACATGGAGGAAATTAAGCATCTTATTCATGAGAAGTGCCCCCCCCCCCTTTCCAATATTTTTTTTCCCATCTTTTTCCCCCTATCTTTAGGGCTTTATAAATTTCTAGGGCATCCAGGCTTTTTATGGAAGGCACGGACTTATCCAGGAATTCTTCCCCTACGGGGGGTTCGAGGTACATACCCACACTTCCTAGGAAGAATTATAAAGCCGTAAAAATAGGGAGTAAAAAATTAAGTATGAAAATGCCAAAAAAAATATATCGGTTTTTAATTGGCAAACTTTATAGTTTTTAAGAGAGATCGAGAAGGGGAAAAGTCTTTAGAACTCATACAAGCCTTTTCTGGATTTCCAAAATGAACTCGTCAATTCAATGGTCTGTCTTTGATTTTGAAAAAAAATCGGGTACATTTGTATTTCTAATGAAACAAGAGGCCCATGGGCCACATCGCTCACCTGAGTAACTTTAGCCATGGTGTTCTAGATTTCCCCCTTGTAATACTATTGTGGCTCCGCCCTACCCCCCGGGGGTCATGATTTAAACAATTTAGAATCTACACTATTTGAGGATGCTTCCACATACCTGTAATTGTCAGATTTTTTGGCCCAGTTGTTCTTGAGAAGAAGATTTTTCTTACATATTTCAATGTAAAACTTGGATTCCCTATTGTGGCTCAGCTCTACCCCCGGGGGTCATGATTTGAACAATTTAGAATCTACACTACTTAAGGATGCTTCCACATAAGTGTCAGTTTTTCTCGCCCAGTTGTTCTTGAGAAGAAGATTTTAAAGATTTTTCCTATGTATTTCAATATAAAACTTGGATTCCCTATTGTGGCCCCGTTCTACCCCGGGGATCATGATTTTAACAATTTAAAATCTACACTATCCAAGGATGCTTCCACATCAGTTTCAGCTTTTTTGGCCCAATGGTTCTTGAGAAGATTTTTAATGACCCCACCCTATTTTTGTCTTTTCTTGTTTATCTCCCCTTGTAAGGGGACTTGGCCATTTATTTTTACAATTTAAACTCCTCTTCACCCAAGGATACTTTGTACCACGTTGAGTTAAAATTGGCCCAGCGGTTCTGGAGAAGAAGTTGAAAATGTGAAAAGTTTACAGACGGACAGACAGCTAGACAGACGGACGGACGGACAATGGGTGATCAGAAGAGCTCACTTGAGCTTTCAGCTCAGTTGAGCTAAAAAGTATCAAATGAACATTTTGGCAGGAAAAAAAATTGATGCTGAAGGAATGGTGCTTTGAAAGTAAATTATTTTCTGCAAGACACACAAAACAGCTTTAAATCTGGAGGGCTGGGGTTCTTGGGTTTTGCAATAAATCTGACAAGGTCAGATAAGATAAAATTATATGTAAGTGTCAGTTGATCAAATGATCCATGATCCTACTCATATCTTTCTGAATATATCAAAATACCCCCCTCCCTCATGTCAAGGTGAGCAGAGTTCTTCACATTTCTATTAAAAGGAATCTCATTGTGCTTTTACCATACAACTAAGAGCTGTTTAAAGTTAAAAATCTAGAATATATGCATGTAGGGTTCATTCAATAAACATTAAAATGAGGTCATACTTGGGAAAGGATCCAAGAAGATGACTTGTTTTCTAAATATTACCATGCATATACAATTTTTCTACCCATTTTTCCCACTCTGTGAAATATTCTGAACCCATTGCCAAACACTGACCACAGCTCCAATGAACAGGGTTCAATATACATGTATATGATGATATAAAAATGATTACTGTATAATAATGGCACAGTTTATTTCAACATAACTTAATAATTGAAAGTAATTGGGTGCTTTACACAACGAGGACAGTAAATATAAATAAATTTAAGTTTTTAAGCTTTTAGCATAACAGTCATACATGTCATTTACACTAAAAGATATTTTTCCACAGTGAACAAGGGAAATAACCCTGGGAAGATCAACAATTTGTGTAGAATACATATATGTCTTGTTGTCTTGATAGTAGCAATTTCATTTGTGATATAAACATGTATTTAGGACATATACTATGCTTGAATTAAAATCAACAGAGTTTAAAACAAATTTTAAACCTTTCACACTTTCTGAAAAAATGTTTACAAATAACGCCCTACAAATCTATCAATGATTAAGGGAGATAATTCAATAAAAAGCAATATGAGCTGCAATCTTCATGTTAAAAAATTTCTTTTTTGTTGTAAGATTATAGTTTATTACTACAGTACAGAAAAAAGAAATAACTATAAACTTTTATTATATATATTTACATTGGAAGGACTTTTTGGAAGTTCTGGTTGAAGAAAAAATTACATTGTTAGGCCTGTACAAAAAATTGATTCCTATATATAACATCTATACTTTTGGTGAATTAAAAATAAATTTTCTTTGAATAAAATTTGTAATACGTTTATATTATCATTATTGTTAATCTTACTGATCATAAAAGTTTAAGCTACATGCAAATTAATTATAATTCCATATTTTAAAATCGTAGTAAAATTCTTTGAAAATACCTCATATTGCTTATGCACTTGTGAAATTATTTTAATTATGTTTCTTGATGGTAAAGACATATAGTACTATAACAGGCAAATAGATTTAAAATCCAGAATTAAAATGTGCAACTCCTTCTTCTGAAAGTGTTTGATTTTTTGGACTGTTAAGTAGTTAATTAAGGTGCATTAATGAAAAATAAAAATATCACATGATGTTTTCTATTAACAAGAAGCAAATGAAGAAATAGTAATGATATTAAAAAATAGATAACAGGAACAATAAATTAACTTTCTGAGATTAATTAAGTAACCCCCTTCACTATCCTCATTATGCTAGCAGGGTACTAAAAACCATGTACTAGGTAACAGCTATTACAATACATGTACATTCAATGAGAGGGCAACCCCCCCCCCCCCCCCAAAAAAAAAAAAAAAAAAAACCATTGCAAACTTTATATCCTTAATAAGCCATGTAAACAAAATACATGTATTTAGAATTCATTGTCAACCTCTTTTAAAATTGATCAATATCATTTCAACTAGAGGATAAAATCATTCAAAATTGATCACCATATTCTGGATTCAATTAGATAACTGTCTGCTAGCATGTGTTTCATTCTGCTATTGTCCTTTTTAAATCTTCTGACTGTGTACACAAATAAAGATCTCAACTGGAATCTTAAGGCAGTGCTGATGCTGTCTTCTTTCATAAATGCATGATCTAGATTTAAAAAAAAAACCAAAATCTTTACCAATTCAAAGATTATACATTTATCACATCAGTCTGTTCTTGTATTACTCAAATCTAGTAGCATAATATCTCCCCAATAAGTCTATGGACCATGATGCTCACCTGAGACATATCAAATGAAGATGAAATATGACCATAAATTTAAACAAAAAGACCAAGAAATGGGAGGATTTCCACATTTTTATTCACAAATCATTCATGTATCCACCCTTACATACTGATCTGACATTGTCTACATATATATTTCACAAAGAAACATAATCTTACCTAATATTATGACTTCTATTTTTGCAAGACTCTGACCTAAAGAAGTAACAAATTTAATTATCTTAATCTGCAAGTTTTTGCATATTAGATTGTAACTGTGGCCATTTAGTCTGACCATTCTTCTGAGATTGTTTTCCTTTCAACATGTTCAAGTTGGATGATTTATGACCTCAGCCTTGCACTTAACCAAGGATTTCAAAGTCATTAATTATCACTTAAATTCTTGAAGAAAATTCAGATATCATTCAAAACCTAAATATTAAGACATCCTGCCCCATTTGAGAAATAAATTTCACATCCAATTAAAAAACACTGAACATCCTCTACACATACTTTTAAAATGTTCATTATGGAATTAAATGAGCAAAAAGTGAAGCATTATGCCAATTAAGGAAGCTCTAAACATTGCACGCTAAAGAGTTCTATTTGTAGGGTAGTTTTATTGAGTTTGAGTGATCTGCTCTTAGAAGAAAAATAGTATAAATACTTATTTATTATTAGTATCTCCCCTTTAGGGAGCATTGCCCTTCATTTGAACTTTAATCCTCTTCATTCAAGAATACTATAATTGTGCCAAGTTGGTTGAAATTGGCCTGGTGGATCTGTAGAAGAATTACAAAGATGACAACAAGGGCAACAATACTCACATAAATACCGACACACCAATACACAAAAAATTTCAATTAGAAACTCCCTTGAGCCTCTGGCTCTGGGGACTTTCCTTTTAACAAATCTTTCATATGTACATTGAAATTACCTCTGTATCTGATGTTAGTGGGATATGTCACTTGAACTTAGGGTTTTCTTAACAGTTATCTGACTTGTGCTGAGGCATCTTGTAGATGACCGATTGTCTAAATCTATGTAAAACAACTGTGTTTTAACATAGAGGTATGGTGCGATCGAGGTGCAGCTCCAGAATCTGTGAAATAACATTGCTGTAGAGACCTGAAAGTTTATGCTCAATGTTAAAATATTATCAACATGAGGGCAAAAGTTGTACAACATTACATAAAACCCTTTGATATAACTTGACAGTCAAGATCTAATAAAAATAATACCTTTTTGATGCTAGGTCCATTATGACATCATAATTTTTTCTCTACTTTATGGCTATAATAACTACATGTAGAAAATGAAACATTTTCATGGATTCAAATTTGAATCATGTCAAAAGTAACCATTATACCTATATACATTTTAATATCATTTTAAAGCAGAGGTGATGAAAATATGGGAAAAAAAATTTTCTGAGAGACTTCATGTCGGCAATCTTGATACATTTCTCTGGTCTGAGGTGGAAAAGGAAACTTCCATACTTATACCTGATTTTCTTCATTTTTCATTGAAAATGGCAGTTTGAAATATGTTTTATCGCTAGTTGAGTTTACATAAGTTTTGTCCCAATACACCTTAATTTACCGAGCTATAGTTGTAAAGGATCATTAAAAGATTGAACTCATTTCTAAAGGGAACCTTTCATTTACTAGATCTAGACCTAAATAAAATCTGTGAAATAGCACATGAAAAATCAGTACCAGAAAAACAGCTAGCTTGTGTAGAAATTTGCATAATAGCTGATGTCAGAAGTAAATTGGTGCAGATTTTATAATCATCACAGCTGAACCCTTTGAAATTAGTTTCTTAAGTGTACAAACTTTACTTGTTGTAGCGCAGGCTGCGCAGCCAGTATATAATGCTTCAAAACAGCTTACACAATTTAAGAAAAGTCTACATTATATTCATAGTTTTGTTAAAGTTAACTTCAGAGATGATAGTTTTTTAAATAAATTTTATAAAATTGTACATGTATTGTTATACAGGATTTGAACATGTTAAAAATAATCTATTGGCCGTAATCTTTATTGTGCTCTTCATTGCTGTGTAAAAGATTATTTTCCTTTTTATTTACTTAAATAACTACAAGCACATAGTTACATATACAGTCAATCCTCGTTATAACGAACTTAATAAGACCGAGAAAAAACTTCAAGATATCCAAGGATTAGAGATATCGAGGGTAAAATACTTAAAGAATAAGTAGTTGGGACTTCCAAATTACTTTGACATATCCATGGTATTCTAGATATCAGTGATCCAGATACAGAAGTTCAATTGCATTTATCACTAAAATCATAAAACCTGTACAAGCACACAGATTCAGGTTGGGGCACTAGCCCCCTCTAAAGTGTTTCACATATGTTATATACATATAGTTTTCACTGTCATATCAATGATGTAATAAAGGTAAAATTAAAGTCATTTATGTGTCAAAATAAGGTTCTCTAATTGCTTATTCTCATGAGTTTCAGGGGCTTTACCCTCTTGGGATATAAGTTGTCCCAAGACCCCTCCCTTGCTAAAAGTGCCTCTCTTACTAATGGAAAATCCTGCATTTGTGCCTGTAAAAGTCAATTATTTTAATGAAAACTCAGATAATGATAAGTAATACATGTAATGCAGATTGTAACAGCTGTGAGAAACATCTTTTAGATTCAAGTAATCATATTCTCCTCATTACTTTGTTCACATTTAATGTCTGCTGCTGGTTACCGTACATGCAAATATCTAATTTATTGTAAATATTATTTAGGACGGTGCAAAGCTAATTAATTAATATGGTATTTGATATAGATGGGATATGGAATTTCCAGAATATTAAACCTTACCCCTCAACAAAGAAACTAGAAAAATCATTATATATTGAGAGAACAATGTCTGCAAAATGTTTCAGGTTTAGAAATAAGTGTGATAACAATAATACATGAATTAATTAAAATATGAATCTTATTCTTTAATATGAGAGTCTTTATGATCTAATTTTGAGTTTACCAGACTTTATCACATTTTTGTTATATACCTCTAAAAATTATTTACTATATAAATTCATCCTAAAGAAGTCTAACATTTCCAAAAAAAAAAAAAAAATACTGAGCAGTCTGTCGAAAATCGATGTTGGACCGCAGAGTGAAATATTGGACCTGTCGATTAGATATTCGACTGCTATGTCAGATAAATCTTATTTGCATTCGTTGGTGTTTGACAGAGACGAAATAGACCAAGTTAAACTGCAGTGCGGGTAAAGGAAAATTACATCGTAGAAGCCAGAATAAATTACATACATGTTAATGAAATAAAGGGTAGAACAAAACATTATAATTATTATTGACTGTGTTCTCAGGCAGAATGCATTTCGTTGACCCTCAAACCAAACTGTCTGCCTTCAGCCTAACGGCCTCAGGCAAACAGTTTGGTTCGAGGGTCGACAAAATGCATTTTTCCCGAGAACACAATCATGAGTCATGTTCACTGCATTATGATGTCTCTCTGCTGAATATCATATGGACAAGTGGGCATAGTCTGGAGTAAGCTTTAGCTTAGCAACTAAAATATTACTATATAATTTTTCATTTATTTATTTAATTTTTGAGAGAGAGACCAGCTAGTGTTTATTTATATGTTCACCAGCTGATCACTTGACAGAGAGATGTTTACATTGGCCACTTCTTGCATTTTTTAATGTAACACTCATTTTGTATTCATTTAAGCATTTTTTAAACTGTTATTCCTATTACATGCAATCAGCTGAGAAATTGCATTTACCAGTATAATTGTGTGTATCAGCTGTTGCAAAAATTAAAACAGACTATAACATTTTCTGCACATTGAATCAGTTTTCCCTTTTTCAATACTGTGGTAAAATATTTCACAACACCAAGAATAATATCAATTATTTTAGTATTATATTTAAAAAAAAATTGAAAAGCCCTACATATTTTTATAGCTCAAAAAGATTTTTCTTCTTCCACCACGTGGAGGCATGTAAACAAAGGACGATAACTCTAAATGTATCTGATTTAACGTTTCTCGCTCCAACTGTTTGAGGCGATAGAATGCGAGAAATAAAGACTAAATGAATCAATTTTATGTGCAAAAGAATGTTAAAGTGATTAAAGATAAATAAAATGAGCTATACTTACGTTGAACGCATAAAACCAAAACCACAGATCCAGTTCCTGTCTAAATCTTACAGGAACTGGTGCAGATCTCGTACAGTCTCGAGGCTGGTCTCGTTAAAGGTCAAATCGCACCCTCGGATGTTATGCTTAACTTAACAACGATAAAGATTATCATCCGAACACATTGGTAGGGGTGAGATCAGAAAGGTGAGAAGATAAAACCAACTCACCAGTATTGTCAGTCCGTGCTCAGTGATGTGCGCAGTGAAATAAATTGAATACACCCAGTAAAACTTAAACATTAACAATAAGAGAGATCATGCCCGTGTTTACAAACATAAGTGTTTGACATGATGTAATGAAGATTTTTTTTTTCTTTTAATTTAAAGATTTTCATGTACTTTCAAGTCATTAAACTGAGGCTATTTTTTTTTTAGAAAAATAGAAATTTAAAATTGTAAACAAGGATAACAATGAAACTCTGCACAGGCCTGTTTAAAGTTATGCCCCAACAATTTTCATTTAAAACAAACGTATATTTTTAATATCATAATTGTTTTATTTTCCTCTACAGAATTAAACACTACATAAATAACATGCAAGGGGGGGGGGGGGGGAAGCAGAAATATGCCACCATAAACATGATATCACAACGTCGATATCTTAGATTCCTTATTTCATTGTTCACAGACACATCCAGTATAGGAAAAGAGAGATATATAGAATTTGTTGAAGATTTGCTTAAACATATGTTGATTATAAACAAGACCAATACCCATATTGGACATAATTATTAATAAAAATTACAATAGTTATTCACAATAGTGAATGGGATTTGATTGCAGGCACAGATTTTTTAAGCTCTCTCAATGTATCCTATGTTGGAATCATAAAGATTTTTGGAATAGTTCTGATCAAACAAAGCCCAATCTGCAGTTTTGATCATTGTATTGTTTAAAAAAAAAAAAAGATGAACACTGCCACTGTACAAATCGTTATGTTTAAAAAACACAGATAAAATTGCATCCATCATCTTAATGATCGAGTCATGATACCTATCAATTTGATTGTTGAGATTAAAAAAAAGAAAAATGTTATGCAATATAAAATATTTTTTCTCCAACTTTACATGAAATTAACTTTGAAAACAAAAGGCTTACCATCAAGAACTATTTAATTTGGCAAATGCCATTAATTCACTTAAGAGGTCACATCGTCAATTTCTCTGCCCAGTACCCAAGCATATGGATAACACCTGTTTTATCGGAGATGCTCTTATAGAAATAATTAATGCAACTTTCTTACATCAATCTCTTCTATTATTCTGACCGTAGAGAAGGGTTTGACACACCTTCTGCTTAAGATGCTTAAGAGAAGTTTGATAATTCTAGAACATAATTATAGTTTTTTTCCAGCTATGAAACGGACATGGTTTTGACATCTCAGACCATATCATCTGAATTAAAGGTCACAGTGTCCTTAAAATAGAGTGCAACACTTCTTCGACCTAAGATGCATTTTCTTTCTAAGTTTGAAGATTCTAGGTCAAATGATTTTCCAGTATTGAGTCGGAGAGGGTTTTGCGAATTTTGGCAATATCATCTTAACTAAAGGTCCAGTGACTTTAATGAGAGCATGACAAATCTTCTACGTAAGATGCATTATCAATCCAAGTTTGATGATTCTGGGCAAAATAGTTTTCAAGTTATGAGCCTGAAAGGGTTTGCTTTATTTGGTCATATATTTGTTATTAAAGGTTGAAGTGACCTAAGTTTTAAACCTGACACACTTTCTACCCAAGACGGATCAGCTGAAAAAAAGCTTGATGATCATATACCTCATAGTATTAGAGTCTGTCACGAAAATGTTAACAGAAAAACAGACGGACGGATATAATCGCTATACCTTAATGATAAACATGTTTGCAATACTACTTTCAAGGTTCTTAAAATTTATTCAAACAGTGCCAAACTTATGGTCAAATTTACAGGTCATATTGAAAAAAATCCTATCTTCTCATCCAATTCCTTTGAGAAATTATTTTGAGAGCAGAATTTGATCTTTTTTATTGTTTCATATTATTACCATGAATTGATACAGATTTATCTTTTCTACCCGGACTTACGTCATGGAAAAATCAACGTTTCATTTGACAGTACAATTTTTTTTTTTTAAAAATCGTTAAGGTAAGTATCATTTGGTTTTCCAAAACATTCAAAAGCATTGACATCACCTATCTCTTCTGCCCAAGATTTCTAAGAAAAGTTTATTTAACAAGAAAATTGTTTTAAACGCATTGATTGGTGGATTTAGGTACTCTGAGAGTATATAAGAGAGAGAGAGAGAGAGAGAGAGAGAGAGAAAGAGAGAGAGAGAGTAAAAAGAAAGTATAAAGTAAACATACCGGTTGTCAGCGCTACCAGGCAGAGAACAGAAAATACAATGAGGAGTTTTCCCATGTTGATTATATAAGGAATCTGCAGATAACTAGACGACCGAGATTGATGCCTCTCTCTCTCGTGAAATTGTTCCTTTTACACAATTAATCTTGTTTCCGTGTCAGTTTTAGAATTTTAATCAAATCTGTGAAAAATCAAAAAAGAACTTCTTAGGACTATATATTATTTAATCTTCAAGGCCTCTTTAGCCACGGATGCAACTAATTTTTACTTTTTTTTTTAAACAAATCTAATATGTTATGAATAGAAACGTTATTTATAGCATCAATGTATGTCTGATCTTATAATGTAAATCCCTTTTTAGTCGCAAGAACTTTATTTTGCGGGACAGTCTTCTCGCTAAAAATTCTTTCTCGTTTATAATTGTATTATTATAGATTATGGCGGACAAAACAAGAATTCGTGAAAATTTACTCTTGCTTATATATATATATATATATATATATATATATATATATATATATATATATATATATATATATATATATATATATATATATATATATATATATATTACCTCGCGATGAATAAAGAATAAAAATATGATTCTTTACAGTGATTTCAAATTATGACCCAGAAGTCGTTGTGGTACAAAATGAAAACATCGTGTTCTATAAAAAAAAAACCAATGCTGTAAAATACGATCTCTCTAAAGGTAGCATCATTTTCTTCCATATAGTTTTTAAGGATCTTATAAAATTAAATGCTATAAAATGAATGAACTCATTCGAAAGCGCATGTATCTGCATAATGCAGGTTTATTTTTAACAGAAAAGTAGTAACAGTGTGGTGCTTTAATCAGTGTTTTAACATGAATAAATCGTTAACTAAATAAATAAATAAATCACGCATTCTTCATTTTTGTCAAATTTTCAATCTGCAGATCGAATTATTTAAGATAATTGAAGATTTAGAAAAGTTAATATTCATTCTACAAATGTTCTTAATTTCAGCTTACTGGTCTCCTCCTGGCGGAGACCAACAATGTGACTTTCATCGCAAATGTCGTAATGACAACTGTTGTTACCATGGAGAATATTGTCAAATTATGCCCATTACCCATTAGGTAGTGGCTACTGCTGTAGACATTGTAAGTATCTGTCCATGTGTATGATGTTAACATAACAATGAAGATATGTTATGTTTAATCTCTTCATTATAATTGACTTTACTCTAAACATTACTAATATGTCAAATGTTTTACAAATCCCTTTTTCTAATCATCCCTCTATTCACAGAATTAATAGTGTTGACTATCAATATAACAAGAGTTGTATTGCAATATTATGATTATTACCATTACTAATATGTCAAATGTTTTACAAATCCCGTTTTCTAATCGGGAAATAACGGAAAAATCCGTCGACAATTCAGTGTGTAAATAATGGCCTAACAATTAGTATGAAAAACGTCAGTCAGCATTTGACTCAATGATAAATTGTATTTGCTGACAAGGTCATTGTATCGACCATAGAACTTACGAAATGATGACTTTAAACGAGACAGCTGATATTCTTGTTTCATCAACTTATTTGTCAATAATTTACCTCGTTTTAGAAATTGTACATACGTAGAGCATGCTCTTGCGTATCGAATCAACTGAGAGATATATACCCCGTATGCAGGTGATGAAGGTATATTGCTGCATAAGTAAGGGAAGTTGACGATTGAAAAGTTAAAGTCATCACGTTTATCATAAATCTTGGTTGTTAGATTACCATTAACATTTTTTTCAAGTAAAATATCCAAATATGAAACAGATGTGTCAGACTCTGTGATATCTTTTATCTCAAGTTCACCAGGATATATCGTATCGACATGAGAATGGAAATACCCATTGTTAATTGACAATACGTCGTCGATAAATCTAAATGTCGAGTTGAATGCCACAGCAAGTGTTTTCTTCTTTTCACGTACAAGATTTTGGACAAATTCTGCTTCATATGAATACAAAAAAGGTCTGCTAATAACGGGGCGCAATTGGTACCCATGGAAATTCTAATAGATTGTTGGAAGACCTGGTCTCCAAAAACACATAGATATTGTCAATTAGAAACTCAAGCATCTTTTTAATGTCAACTTCAGAGTTCTTGTGTGTACAATCAGAATGTTTTTTAATTTGTGTTTTGTTTTTTTTTTTTGTGTATAAAGTTGAAAAGTCGTAAGTTTTTAAGCTGTTGATTTTTGTAAAATCTTGTAATTTCAAATTTTCCAAAAGGTCCTTGGAATTTTTAAGTATCCACATCTGATTTACACCAATTCTCGAATATATTGTTGCACAGTGCTCTTGAAGTTTCTACTTCACTACTGTTAATATCTTAGTGAGGAATAAAGAAAGAGGCTTGGTTGAACATTTACTGGAACCCGCTATGTATCTTTGTTTGTAAGGATTTTTATGAAGTTTCGGAATCAAATATAAATATGGTAATTCAAATTCATTTCATGAACGAAATAAAACTATCGATATGCAGATATCCAAGTAGCAAATTGGCTGGAGGATAATTCATCTCTTGTGTGCGAATAAAATGAATTTCAGTAAAAGTAGAAGCCTGATCATCTATATGGGGTTTTCAAAAAATACTCGAACCTGTGTCATATAATTAAAACCGATATGAAAAAAAAAAATCAATGACCTATTCAACATTCGTCTTTTCTATATACAGTTTAAACTGGTTCATCCTTGAATAAATTGTCAATTTTTCGTAGGCAATGGTATGACCATGTGACACAACCTCAACCTCAAAATACAACGTATTTTTAACGTGAGTACTAATCTAAGGAATATTTATCGTCCAAATTTCACGTTTATTCTCTCGAGTTATTTTTCACAAATTATATATTCAGTGAAATGTATACTTTTTTAAAATATTTTTTTCAGTTTCATGAGATCTGATCGTGAATGAAATAGAGATGCTAAAAACATTAGAGGTTTAAAATGATGCCGGGAAAAAGGTGGATACTTTTGCTGCAATTTAAAGTTTGTCTTCGGAAATACGACGCATAGATTTTAATAATATTTGAACAGGCTAGATAAAGAATAAAATAAGTCCAGATTACTTTTTTTAATGGCACAAAAATTTAGAAAGAGGGATTCGGATTCGCGGTCCGGGTGTCCAGTCAGTCATGTTGAAAAAATAACGTTGCTTGTTTTCGGTAGAAATTGAACTACGTCGAGCCAATTAAGCTCAAGTGAAGATACTAGTTTTTTCATTAATCTATTAACAATCTTTTCATTTGAAATCAGCTGAAATTCTAGTCATATTTATCGATGAAAATGGGTTTCAATTAGTTTTCAAAAACAGAACATCGAGTCAGAAAGGGATTATTGAGGTAGAGGACGCGGACGTTGAGGTTGAGAGGCAATGTTGTTGTACAACGTCCTTTTGACTCAACAGCGACAGCACCGGGTGTAATGTCTTTTGTATTAAGTGATGAATAGGAAAAGTATACATGTATTAAGCTAAAATTTTCAACTTTTGAAATATTTGTTGTTTAATATTTTTCTACAGTTGTAAGCACAGTCTACAAAGTATTTAGTTTAATATTGTAAAACCAATGTATATATTAATCTATGGAAGGAAACATATATATGTATCTATGCTACAGTGTAAAATACGACTTTTCAGACTTAATATAAATTACTGTGTTAATTATTAATCCAATTGTCTATTTGTATATATGATGCAAGATTATTTTTTGTAATGTTACAAAATGTCAGAATTATTTTAAGTCTGCCGAGGTTATGATGGTCCTAAAAGAGCTTCTACAGTACCAACCAGACCAAAGCAGAGAAAAAGCCATTCCAGATTTGGGTATGCTCTGGAACAGCTTCACAGCAGTCCCATATCAATCCAAAAAACACAGTGGGCAAGGTGAAAACATTTCATGAATAGAGTTCAGTCCTCTTTAAGATAAAACTTTATATCAATTGTGATCGATTAATAATGATTACTCTTTTCTGACAATCGGTCGTGTGCTAAAAAAGAGATAACCAGAAGCTTTCTTTAAGCACAATAACTTTTTTTGAACAACAAGTTTCTTTGTTTCTGTCAGAGTGTTAACTGTTTTTACTCCAACATTGTAAATACTAATGAGAAAGGTGAAAAATGACAGTGATCGATCTCAATATATCTACGAGGGTTGATCTAAAAGTAATGTCACAACTGCTATGAAACCTTTAATTATCAAATGTTATCAACAAAATTTCACATACAAATACCCCTATCTATTTTAAGTTTTGCCTTAAAATTTCATTTGATTATATAAGATATTTTTTTAAAATATAAAGAAAAACACGGCATTAGGTTTTGTCTATCGCCGCACGGCAAGAATGTTATTGACGTCATTATGCCTTTACTTTACGGCTTGAATTTTCAGTTCAACCAAAATATCTTTTTGACCTCTTATGCACTTCTTTTTAATAATCTTTACTGCCATTTTTGTTTTAAAACATCTTCTCCAAATGTTATTTCTAAATTCGTTCCTTTTTGCGTAAATCTTATATATCATCAGATTTGAAATGAGTGTATAAGAGAAACGTCATAACTACGTCGGTACATTCTTGCGTTGCGGCGATAGACGAGACCCAAGGTTTCTTTTTTAAAAAAATTTATTAAGTATTGCATACATATTAATGGAATTTTTTAAAGGACAAAGTCAAACTAGACAGAGGTATTGATATATAAAGTTTTGTTGAAATCCTTTGATTATTAAAGATATTATAGCAAATGTGACATTACTTTTGGATCAAACCTTTTACAAAAAATATAAGTCTGAAAAGGGCATAAAACACTGACCCGCTGAAATTCCACAGTTGGAATTAGGTGCCCAGGTGGAGTAAACATCCCCTGTTGACAGGGCACGCCTGCAGTAAGCGATATTTATTGATCAAGTGGACGGAACATTCCCTAGTTACATTAGATATAAAAAACAAAGACTAACAATAGGTTTGAAACACTCAGCCAAAATAGGACTTAATGATAGGTTATATTTGTTAACAAGGTCATTATAACGACTATGGAATTTACGAAATACTGACTATAAACGAAGTTGTCATAATCCCTGTAACATCAACTAATCTCTCAGTAGCCCGCCTCGGTTTGAAAATTGTTCGTATACAGAACATGTTCTTCAGTATCTGGGAGACGTAAGCACCGTTTGCAGTTGATGGCGGAATGTAACTACATAAATAAGGTGTTGACGATAAAAATCTTTAATCATCTCTTTTGTCATACAATTTAGTTATTTGACCATTGTCAGTAGTAAGTAAACAATTTAAATATGAAAAAGATGTGCGAGAGTCTAAGACGTCTTTAACTTCTAGTTAACTGGGATATATCGAATAGACATATGAGTGAAAGTAATTATTTCTTAAAGTGATAAAACATCGTCGATATATCTGAATATCGAGTTGAAGTCCACATCAAGTGTTTTCTTCTCATGTAGGAGTTTTTGAATAAGTGTTTGCTTTATTTGAGTATAAAACATGTCCTCTAGTAATAGAGCACAATTAGTGCGCATTTGGATTCTATCACTGTTGGGAGATCTGAATCAATTTCAGTTTGGAGAGATAGGGTAGGTACAGGAGTTCAAGTGAACCGCCTGGGTTTTGTACATTTAGAATCTATTGCTATTCACCAAATCTTTACCTTATAGCCTTAAAAAAAAAATTAGCAGAAGGGAAAACATTCCCAGTGCTGTTTGAAAAATGCATATTTATATGTGATGGATGCAAAGACAAGATAGCACTATGTTGCGAAGTTTAACTTCAGGTGTTATAAGGTTTATGGTTTTAAGCGGTAAGTGTTGAGCGCTTCTAATTAATGTACACTTTTCCTTTCGTGCTTAAATAAACAATGTTTACTATCCACCCAGCACTAATTGTCCTAAATATGATAATATAGACATATTAGAGATATATGTATCACTGAATCATACATGAAAAGAAAAGTTAATTAGTCATCTACAGAGGAAGCAACCCCCACCCCACCGCGCCTCCCCAAAAGCTCATCTCACAATCATATGTTTACTTATGATCGTAAAAAGGTAACGGGATTACAGGTTCTTTCTGTTTAAACAAAGTTGGATGATTTTTTAAACCGGTATTAATCAACTCCAATCAGGACTTTCAATACTTTGATTATAATTTCCCTCAAACAAGAACAAATCTAAAAATGTTATCTAAGGTAAGAGAAAAATGTTGTCTGTTTGTATAAAATATGGAGATTACGAACAGTAAACTGTATTCAAGCTCAAAAGTCCATTCAAACAATACAAATGAGGAGCAGAGAAAACTCGAACCACTAAAACATCAGAGGCGGGATCAGGAACCATGGAGGAGTGGGCATCCCATGCCAACCGGTCACACCCGCCATATACACAATTCAGTTTGTAAATAATGGCCTAACAGTTAGTATGAAACGTCAGTCAGAAATTTGGTTTAATGATTGATTGTATTTGCTGAAAAGGTCATTGCATAGAACTTGCAAAGTAATGACAAACGAGACTGTTTTTATTTTTGTTTCATCAACATGTTTGTCAAAAGCTTGTTTCATTTAGAAATTGTTCGTATGAAGAACATGCTTTTGCGAATCGAATCAACTTGGAGACGTAAACCCCATATGCAGGTGATAAGGGTATATTGGTACATAAGTAAGGGAAGTTGACAACAGAAAATTTGAAGTCCTCACTTTATCATAAAGCTTTATTGTTAAGTTACCATTTAAGTCTTTTTCTAGTAAAATATCCAAATATGAAACAGATGTGTCAGAATCTGTTGTATCTTTATTTCAAGCTCATTGGGATATATCGAGTCGACATCTGAATGGAAGTAACTATTGTTAATTGATGATACGTCGTCGACATATCTAAACGTCCAGTTAAGGGCAACAACAAGTGTTTTCATCTCATGTATAAGTTTATGAATAAATTCTGCTTCATATGAAGACAAAAATATGTCTGCTAATAACGGGGCGCAATTGGTAACCAGGGGAATTCAGGCAGATTGTTTAAAGAACAGATCTTCAAAAACTATATAGATATTGTCAATCAGAAGCTCAAGCATCTTTTTTATGTCAACTTCAGAGTGCTTGTATGTACAATCAGAATGTTTTTTATAAAATAATTTTGTAAATGATTATTGATTAGTAAGTTAATAAACGAGTTCTATTTCTATTGAAAAAGCAGCTTTTAACCATGTCAAAAAGCTTGGACTTTGATTTATTGTGGGGAATTGTGGGGAATCGTTTTTAAAGTGTGGAAAAGTCGATCGTTTTAATGTTTGTGATTTTGGTACAATTTTGTGATTTCAAAATTTCTAAAAGTTCCTTGGAGTTCAAAAGTATCCACCCCTGATTTACACGACTTCTCGAATATTTATCGAGAATATATCGAAGTTTTTCCTTCACTGCCCTTAGTAAAGAGGAGTAAAGAAAGAGGCTTGGTACATATAGAACATTTGCTGCTACCGGCTATGTATCAGTGATTTTAAGGATTTTTATGTAGTTTAGGAATCCAGTATTATTACGGTAATTTAAATTCAATTTGATTGTTCGGAAAATAACTTACAGACAAAAATGTATTCTTTACTTTATATTATATTGATTACATTCTGTTACCATGTAAGAATGTAAAGATTTTGTTATAAGTCTATTATTTCATATAGGTATTATCTTACAAATCTATTCAATCCTTGAACTTTTAGAACTTTGATACATTTTAAGTTTTAGTTTTCTCGTAAAACTGTAATCATATGTGCTAAAAGGGTTAGTACATTTGTAAAGGTTTGTTATATAAATTTTTCACGATTAATACAATTCTTGAAAAATTAGGATCTTTGAATCATTTTCTTTATGTTTTGATTCTTATTAAAATGGAGACATGCATAATTATTATCAGAAAACTGAAGTTATACTAAATGTGTTTCTTTTTCTGGGAAACGCAATTCGTGTATAATAATGATCGATTATTGCACCTTCCCCATATATCAATCACTTTTTTTTTAATTTTGGAATATAAATTGAGTTTATTAAGCCGTTTAATGCAAATTTTTTTCTAATCCAACACAAGAAAATCAGACTATTTTAACGAAGAAATCAAAATTTAAATTCCATATTTATCCAGAAGTACACTGTATATATATCGCTTTTCCTATTAAACGTTTATTTTAGACATTTTATCCACCGTTTTATTGGAGAAATAAACTGTATTTGTTAATAATAAATTTGACAGTTTTCATCAGCTACATTCAAATCAAAACACATTACAGTTGACACATTTATCAATTTTCATTGCTTTGTGATGTTTGATTTATTTTGACCTTGAATGAGAAGTAAGACGTGCAAACAAGGAATGCTCAAAATAGAGAGAGCATTTGAAATCAATTAATTAAGAATGTACAACACATCTACTTAAAGTTATTAACGTCGATGCTTTATCTTTGTTTGCTTCTTTTGCCTATATTCTATACAAGACTAAATGTTCTATGTGTTTGCACATTTTGGACAGAAATGTACGACAAGAAGATCGAAAAAGTTACCACCCTTTGACTACAAAAAAGATGTGTCGGGGTGCGGGTGGGGGGTATGAAGATACTATCCCAAGTCACTTCCTTCAGATATATAATTCTGCTTACAAATATAAAAAGGTTCCAAGTTCTGGAGGGGGATTCAAGGTTATTAATTTGCTACTTTCACTCTGGCAATCCCAGAGGGAACCATCTCCCCTCGACCACCTTCTAGATCTGCACATGGAAATTGCAATGCATTAATCTACTTCAAATTAATTCACGATGTTAAAATGTTACAGTTTCAAAGTGATTCAATTGCAAATATAATGTAATTTACATTTATTATTTGCCGGTTATTATTTTTTACAGACCTATTAAATCAGAACTTCTATCAATAATTATTTATTTATTTATTGGTTGTTTATGTCCCTGATCAGCAGAAACGAAATACAGTACTGTGTCATTATCTACTTGCACATTCATATACAACCTCCAAATAGTAATCATCTGTTTATAATTCCCTTGTCCATCAAAAATGCATTGCTAAATCAGATATGGAGATAACGAACAGTAATAAACCTCAAAAGTTCATTGAAACAATACAAATCGGGAGCAAAGGAAACAAGAACCCTGCCGACCGGTCACACCCACCATATCCTCCTTGTCAAGATCGGGAGAACTAAAAAAATCCGTACACAATTCAACGTATAAATATTGGCCTAACAATTAGTATGAAAACATCACTCAGCATTACATTTCCAAGTAATGTGCATTCAACCTGGGTAAAGGGATTATATAGTAAGGCTACCTCAGTCATATTGCTATTCAGCATATAAAATTGTTGTGAGTAGATTCAAGTATACATACTTCATGGCCCATTGAAGCTAGGTTAAGGTAGAGGCCCAGTATAATCTCAAATGTTTCGTGGGAATAGAAATGGGGACTCATATACTGAATCGTCTTTGGTTATCTTTCGCCGTAATTTTTAACATATGAAAGAATTGTGATCCCTTTCCATTACCCTTTAAGATGGGATATAGTCAGCGCGTTGACCAATTAACCTGCCGGTTGGCATTTCGGTGTACATCAAAACACTGTAAATGTACAGAATAAGCAATGCGTGTTTATGTACAGTTTAGTTTCACTTTTGTTAATGTACTTAATATTTAAATATTTAATTCTCTAAATAAATTTAAATATTCATATGATTACATGGTTATTTATTTATTTATTTAATTGCATAAACAGTATGAATCAATAATGAAAAACACAAAAATTAATGTTGACTTACTTATGTAGAAGCAGTCAACCCCCTTTCAAGAACTGACCAGACTTAATATTTAACATGATGGCCTGTTCTTATTCTTGATAGAAACTTGATATAATATTTCAAAATTAATTCAAAGTGCTGTTATTTCAGTCATCTTAAATTTCATTTTAATCGTCATTTAATGTTTCATTATTATATTAAATTTTGTCTTTAAGTCAGGTATCATTTAATTCAATCGTTATTTAGAATGAAGTTTAATCTAATGTCGCTAATGAAGTATTGATCGTATTCCTTACTATTATATTTACTATAATGTTTTCTTTTTGTCCCCCGGGAAGGGGGAAGGGATTTGCTATTGAACAATCACAATGAATAAACTCTGCCTCAAGAAGAATCATTATAAATTGCATTTTATCAGTTTTTATCATTGTTAGACTTAAAAAGAAACTCAATAAGTAAACCAAATAAAACCAATTTTCTTAAGCGCAACAAGCAAAATTGTTATACTTAGGTCCTTGTAAATCATAACAAAGAGTATTTAACAATTCTTTTTGGAAGTTTGATGCAAACTTTTATTCGAAAGCTTTTATTATAATTTGATTAAAAATTTATCAAATTTCGTTGCAACGTTTAACCATTTTATAATGCGCAGATTGATAAATATCTGCTTTTTCATCTTGTACCAAAATGTTTTGCATCCATGGTTATCTGTCTATCTCTCTTTCCGAATCCTCAGTATCCTGTCCAATATCCTTCTCCGCATCCTCCCCATATCCTCTTTTTTATTATATACCCAAATGTTTTCACTCACTTTTACTGTTGAATTCATGCAATCACGTGACGGTGTGATCCGACGTTCCGGATCACCACACTGTGGTTTTCTGAATCCATATCTCCCCTCTCTGAAACTGATGACGTAGTACACAGATAAATGACGTTTTTATTCTCGCGCATAATAAAGTTCCTCGACAAAATGGTTTGTTTAATGGATAAAAGGTATGTAATTGATCCAAAAAGTTTCCTTTTATTATATTTTGCTAGTTGTAAAGGGGTATATAATAAATTTATCATTATAACAGTAACTTGATCCGAAGAGCCGTATCACGTCTCGTTGACAGGCGCGGATCATCAGATCAAACTCGATGTTTCGCGTCTCGTTTGATCTGATGAATCGCGCCTGTCAACTCGACGTGATACGGCTCTTCGGATCAAGTTACTGTTATAATAATATATATGTATCCTCCATCTTCTCTATCCTCCCCAATATCCTCCCCCGTATCCTCCATCATATCTTCTGTCCTCTTCTATCCTCCTCTACCAATACCAGCTTTAATATGCACACGCACAAATAAATATTTTGAAATGGTGACGATAAGGAATAGGGATTGATCTAAAAAAATCTATAAACAAAACAAATTTGTGAACGTGACGGTGTGATCCGACGTTCCAGATCACCACAATGTGGGTTTCTGAATCCATATCACCACTCTCTGAAACTGATGACGTAATACACAGATAAATGACGTTTTTATTCTCGAGCATCAAAAAGTTCCTTGATAAACGGTTTGTTTAATGGATAAAAAATATGAATTGATCCAGAAAGTTTCCTTTAATTGTATTTTGCTAGTTATAAAGGGGTATATAATAAATTTATCATTATAACAGTAAATTGATCTGCAGAGCCGTATCATGTCTCGGTGACAGGTACGGATCATCAGATCAAACGAGACGCTTCGCGTCTCGTTTGATCTGATGATCCGCGCCTGTCAACTTGACGTGATACGGCTCTTCGGATCAAGTTACTGTTATAATTATATATACTTATCATGAAAGATGGTTGTGTGAAGTGTTGAAATACATATTCTTCAGACCAAATTCGTGGAGTTCATTGATGGAGGAAAGAGGGTCAAATTTATGTTTCATTAAACAGTTCACCGTATGCGGCAAAGATGTTTTCTGGTTTTCCCTTGGGATTGTGTACCTTGTTCCTCCAAAAACACATTTTAAGAAAATGATGGCACTTGATATCAGATAACACGTACGATTAGTCTGTTTTTGAACAACAAGTTCTTTGTTTCTGTCAGAGTGTTAACTGTTTTTACTCCAACATTGTAAATACTAATGAGAAGGGTGAAAAATGACAGTGATCGATCTCAATATATCTACGAGGGTTGATCTAAAAGTAATGTCACAACTGCTATGAAACCTTTAATTATCAAATGTTATCAACAAAATTTCACATACAAATACCCCTATCTATTTTAAGTTTTGCCTTAAAATTTCATTTGATTATATAAGATATTTTTTAAAATATAAAGAAAAACAAGGCATTAGGTTTTGTCTATGGCCGCACGGCAAGAATGTTATTGACGTCGTTATGCCTTTACTTTACTGCATAAAACACTGACCCCCCTGAAATTCCAGAGTTAGGATTAGGTGCCCAGCTGGATTAAGCATCCCTGTTGACCGGGCACGCCTTCAGTAATTAAGCGATATGTATTGACCAAGACGGAACATTCCCTAGTTACATTAAATATAAAATATAAAAACAAAGGCTAACAATAGGTTTGAAACACGTCAGCTAAAATAGGACTTAAAGATAGGCTATATTTGTTAACAAGGTCATTATAACGACCACAGAATTTACGTTTGTATAAAATATGGAGATTTCGAACAGTAAACTGTATTCAAGCTCAAAAGTCCATTCAAACAATACAAATGAGGAGCATAGCAAACTCGAACCACTAAAACATCAGAGGCGGGATCAGGAGCCATGGAGGAGTGGGCATCCCATGCCAACCGGTCACACCCGCCGTATACACAATTCAGTTTGTAAATAATGGCCTAACAGTTAGTATGAAACGTCAGTCAGAAAGAGCTAAGCTCACGAAGGGTCAAAAATGGCCTCATCTTAAAAAGTAATGACATTTTGATTACAGATAGTGTAGACTTCAAGCTTTATTTTACTCTTTTTCTTTTTTTGATATCTATTTTACTTTTTCTTAAAGAGATTTTTTCAGTATGGCAATGTTTTACAAGTAAATTGCAAAAGGAACGTCATAATTTGTTTAACGTAACGTAACGTCATAGGCCAATAAAAATTACCATGTGATTGAATAAACATAAATGACTTGAAACTGGCTAATTGAGATTAGTTATTTGTCTTATCATTTAACAGAATCGGTTGACAAAAATGTTATTATAAGCAGACAGGCGGTGATATCATATTGCAGTTACTATATATGTAAGTATAATTGATTACATACTGTATAAGCCGAAAATTCTAAGTATGTTCCAAAACAATTTAGCCCTGACCACCGGGAAGGACAATATAAGTTAAATAATAGAATACGAAGTACATGACCATTCATATTTTGAGCGATGCTAGCAATTGCAGACCTGTATATGTAGCAATTTTTTTTAAAGTGGGGGGGGGGGTCCACACAAAAAAAAAATTAACAAGCAAAAAAGAAGTCGAAAATTCTATTTCGTGGTGGTGGTAGAGAGAAGGGGTGGTTATAGGCTTCCTCTTACTTGCCAGTGTCCAACCGTTTTCGCAATAGGCAGCATCTTAATGGAAATTCACATATCAAAACTACAGCAAAAGACTATTGTCAGAGAAAAAGTGACCCCCCCCCCCCCAAAGGTAGAAAATAAAACAAAACTTTAAACATAGATTATTCACAGCCATTAAGTACACGCCGTTTACATTCACCTTGTGTGTTTACAATTTTGTAACCCCTCCCTCGATAGCGCGAGGCAAAGGAGGTCACCTAGGATCAATCGTCGTGTGTACCAGCGACCTAAGGTCATACACAAAACAAACCATAGAATGGCCATTCCAAATACATTTTGTAAACTAAGTGATGAGTATATAAATCTGTTGAATCTTTCAGATTATTTCATAATATCTTCGATTAAGTCGCTAGTACATTTCAATTTATATTTTATTCGCTGAATTACAAGAAAGTTGCATATTTATTTTTTAAACATTGTATTTCTCGATATCGAGATAATTGCGCTTTGTGGAAAATTACTTTAAAATCATTTTGGATCTTTCATATGATTTCGTCTTACTGTTTATCACTCGCTCGTTTTAATCAGCTAATCTTAACTGCCTTTCACTTATTCACTTCAAATTCAATGCATTTTGAATGCCGAAAAGACCACTTTGTTTGCGTATTAAAGAAACAGTTCATTTATCTCTCTAATGTTATTATTTAACGAGTTGCTATTTCTTTCATGAACATTAAACAGCATGTATATAATTATCATGATAATTGTACGTAGAGGTCACATTTTTAATTGTCAGGAAAATCAAAAATAAAATTAAGCACTTTTGAGTTTGTATTATTTTCTATTGCATGCAAAATACTAGGTCGGACGCAAATAACCTAAATATTTCACTTGTATTTGAAAATTCTATCGAGCGTCGAATGAATTTTACCCGTTAAAAAGTGTACAAAAGAAGTTCCTATGCAGTTTTCTTAGGGAATCAATTGGCTTAGATAGTCTACTCCGACATGTGTTGACAAAACTCATGCAATGAGAAGCCATACATTTCAAACTTGTGACCTCTTGGTCAGTGCATGTGAAGATTAACGCATGGCAATTAGTGTCTGGAAAACGAAGTATGTTTTATAAATGATTTGACTGGTTAAGATTTGTTCTCATTCCAAATTAAATACAAACACAAACCCGTTATTTTCTTTGTTATTTTATACCATCAGTTATATTAGATGTATTATTTTAAAAACGTGTTGTTTAGGAAGATTAATCTTATGCATTTGTTTTATTTCATCTAATAAACTGAATTTACCCATGATACGATTTACTGGTACATGCATGTAAGTACGCGTAAATGGGATTTAATTCTTTATGTGGAAGAGCGCCCAAAATAAATACACTTCGAACTCTGAAATTTCCCTATTTTAATGTTTGAATCATAGGTCCGCTCAGCTGACGAGTTGTTTTAATAACTGAATAACGGTAATAAATTATATTCAAGTCCTGGCCAGCGATCGTTAGGGTTGGTGACATTGCAGTTAAACAGGTAGATACTAAGGTACTAAGATACTAACGGGAATATATATTTTCACCTAATATGTTTTCATTGAGTGTTTTCATAAGAAGTAAATTGCTGGAGGATATCATGCTCTCCCTGATCACATCGATAGCGCGTAGAAACAGAGGTACATGAACACACGCTTTTGTGTACAAAGCAAACGTGTAAATCAAAAGGATGGGGAAAAAATTGAAATAAAAACATTTCTCTTTTAACTGAAATTACTGTCTTTAGACAGATAAAAATAAATGAACATCCGCCTGAGAACATGTGAAAAATATACCCAAATACAATGTAACGAAGGATTTTGGGTTTAATCCGACTACACAATAGCAGAATACCGCTTTTTTTTATCATTCGTCCATGTATTCCTCCTTAACGGAAAAATATTTCAGTGAATTATATTATACCGAACGAGGTTGAAAAATGCCGAAGTTTATTTCTTAAATTTAACAACAATTATACTTTTCTCATATCACTGTAAAAATGCTGTAAAAACTAAAACCGCCTGGTTTGACTTTGTCAACGCGTTTTATATCGGGTTCGAGATTTTTATTAAATGTCTAGAGTATTTCGCTTAATCTGCAAGTCTTTATAATGAAAAAAAAAAAAAAACAAAACAAAACAAAACAAAACACTGGCAGATTTAGAGGGTCAGGGGGCCTGCCCCTTTTGTATCCAAAATATACACAAGATTTAATAAATCATTTTTTATGTGGCTTTGGGTCCCCAAACCGACCCAAAACTGGTCGGGCCCCCTTTTCAAGATTCCTGTATCCGCCACTGAAAAGAATGAGTTGTTCTCTTGGATGTCGATATCTGAATTATATTTTAATTAAACATCCTGTCTAATATATCATGGGCGCCCATAATAGGGCGATTATTTGTTTGTTTTTTTTTTTTTTTTTTTTTTGTTTTTTTTTTTTAAATAAAGTGGTTCTTACAGATGTTAAAAAAATCTTTTATAAAGGGCTAAATAATTATTTATTTCATGTAGAACAAATGTTAGTTTTAGTTCTTTGCTTACATAATCTAACTTTTATAAATTAACACGAAAATCGTGCGATCGTATACAAATACTCAGAAGCAATCTTTCATATTTAATGAACGTATAAGTGAATAAATTTCCTCTTATCACTATACGTACACCCCCGAAATAAATAGAATGTTTTCCTTCGCAGTCGGTTGATTTTACCAGGTACATGTAAGTACAAGTGAGGATGGAGCTTTACAGAAGCAAGTGAAGAATTCCGAGAGAAAGGCACTGCCTATTTTATATACATGTACATTCCTAGGGACCTGGTTTTCTGAACCGATGTCACTGTTATTCAGAGACCTAGCTAGAAATTCTCTCTCTCTCTCTCTGAAATGCAGGCCCGTCGATCGTAAAAAAATGACAGAATAATTTCAATTTTTAATAAGTATCTCACCTCCCAAGTCAAAGGCCCAAGTAAGCTTTTCTGTTCATAATTCTTCATGTTTGTTTGCTTTCTTGGTGTATATAAGTGTTATCGTCGTTGTCGTTCTAAAGCTACTTATAAATTTTTCTCATTTTTATCTTATCAAGTACCACTGGGCCATAGCAACGAAAATTAACACAGAATATTTTTGGTAAGGTTTTGTTCAAATGAAGAGTCACATCCTCTTTTAACGGATACATGTAGTAAAAATTAGATGGGGTCCAGGCGCTGATCAAGGATTTTTTTTCCACGGGGGGGGGGGGGATCCCAATAAAAAGAAATATTTCAACCAAGAAATTTCTTGACGAGCCAAAAAAAGAAACTTTTCCCAAACGCGGAAAACCTATTTCGTGTGTGTGTTTGTATGTGTGTGTGTGGGGAGGGGGGATTCGTTGACTTTTAAAGCTTCACATACCGTTTTAAAACACAGATCCGCGTTTTCGAGGAAGGGTCCACATTTTCTAGGGGCGGGAGAGGGGGTGGGTGCATGGTCACTTTTACTTGGTTTAGTATATACATTTAACTGCCCCCAACCCCCTCTAGATCCGCGCATGGGGTCATTTGAAAATTGTATTCCTAAGAACCCCTGGACTAGGATGAGAAAATAGCAACATAGCATACATTCATTTTTTTCAAATCTTGATTCCAGTGAGAAGGTTTGGGCCGGAAAGAGTGTTCATAATTTAACATAGGAATTTATATATCCCTCCAAACGAAGTATGTGGGTTTGGGGTGGGGGTGTTTTGAGTCCTTTGGAATCACACTGTCCGTCTGCCTAGCTGTCCGTCTGTACGTAATAACTTGCCCAGGATAAAACTTTGTTATGAAGAAACTGAAAGGTCATACTTGGTACAAAGATTAATAATGATCCGAAGGTGTGTCATGGTTTTGATCCAACATCATTCCGGCAAGTTCAAGGTCACTGGAAAAAAAACCCAAAGTTTTGTCCGACCCATTTATTTGTAATAGAGAGTCACTGGAAGCTCATACTTGATACAGGAATTGCTTATGACAAAAGGGTTTGCCAAACCTTCATCCAAAGTCATTCCTGTAAGTTCAAGGTCACTGACAGAAAAGTGTAAGATTACTGTATATGCTATAATTTTGGAAGCTCATACTTGAAACAAAGATTGCTTATGATCCACCGGTTTGAGATAACATAGTATTAGACTGGCAGAAGAAGTGGCAAAATTCGTGCCCGGATTATAAATCTATAAGGAGTGGGAGGAGCACAGGAAACTTTTTCTCTGATTGCTTGAGATGGTTTTGTCCTGCCCTTGAACAAAGGTTTTTCCGGCAAGTTCAAGATCACTGGCAGATAAATATCAATTTTTGTCCATGCTATAACTTTGTAATATAAAATCACTGGAAGCTTTCACTTGATACAGAGATTGCTTGTGATCCAAGGATGTGTTTTGACCTTGATCCAAGGTCTTTCTGGCAAGTTCATGGTCACTGACAGAAAAGTGCAATATCCTTTTTCAGGTATATCGTTGTCATTGAGTATCACTGGAAGCTCATAATTTGATCAAAGGTTATTTTTGACCTTAACATAGGTCATTTAAGCAAGTTCAAGGTCACTGATATAATAAGTGTCAAATTCAAAAAGGTCTAGTCGCCCACGTGGCGCAGTGGTAAGAGTGTCTGCTCTAGAGTCGTGGATTAAGGAGTTGATCCTTACGTCGCAGGTTCGAATCCCACTGTGGGACGCAGAGGCCGATCCTTCGGATGAGACCGTATAAACTGAGGTCCCGTCTGGCAGTAGGTGCTGGCACGAAAAAGATCCCTCACTGCTCAATGGCCATGATTGCCGAGTATAGGTCAAAATTTGCACATCTCCATCGGCAAATGGTGGCGTCTCCATATGATTGAAAAAAGAGACGGACGTTAAACAAAAAGGTCTATAATTTTGCAATAGAAAAATTTGCATGCATTTGCATTTCACTGAAAAGATGATAAATATATCATAAAGAGTGTGTTCCGAAATACCGATTTCGTAAAAATTTCCGTCAACAGTTTAGATGTTACTTTTGACGTAATATTTACTTCCGGGGATTTCAATATACCAATATTTTCTCGACGTACCATGTGTTTATCATGTACAAAGCGTGGTTACTGGCTTGAAGATTAAAAACAGGTGAGTTTTACTGTTTTCCTTTAAATATATGATTAATTTAAGCATTTCATACTTTGGTGTTGATCAATAGAAGCTACGTTTGTTTGAAACGACAGATATGGGGGGGGGGGGGTGTAGCATGTCGACAGTGGTCGATGCAGAAAAAGAAAGTATTCTGGTTACATGTTTTTTTTAACGCAGTTTACAAAAGTGTTAATTATTATTTATTTGATGTGTAGAAGTTATTGTTCTCAACTGATAAAACCAAATACATAAGTGATTAACTGATTAGTCATTTAATAGTGAAAATTCATGAAACCAGAAAACTTGTAAATAAATATTTTCCTGACCTTAAATTAGTCTACATACTATGTAGATAACACTGTTTAAACCTTGAAAATTTGCTCAAAAACGTATTAGGTTGTAAATAAAGACATAGCCAAATGTAATATGTTTACAGTTTCCTGATTGAACTCTGTGTCAGAAGATATAGGGCTGAAAATGAAGAAACCTTTTTTCAGTGGGTTTTTTTTTTTTATTTTAGTCATGTCATCTGATTCAGACACAGAGAGTGAATACTGTGATGCAGAAAAACATCTGTCATTGGATGAATTGAAGTCATTAAGAGTGGCAGAACTGAAGGAATGGTTATCACAAAGAGGATTGAAGAGGTCTGGAAACATAGAAGTTCTTATAAACAGAGTCTACAGGGCAATGAGTAATAGTATAGACTCAGATGAAGCTAGCGGTACCAATGATTCTCCTTCAAAGAGTGATGAATCCATTGTTCCAGTGCAAACATGTCCAAAGATTGGAAATCTATTGAAAGTGAAGACATTCCTGATATTTCAATCAAAGATATTGATGCCTACTTTTTATACCATAAAAATCCCACAGGAGGAACAACAAATTTTGAACGTCAAATGAAGAAGGCAAAGAAATTGAGTAATGAAGGATTTGTCAAGGACATTGCATTCAATGAAGTGAAAGAAGAATGTAAATACTGTTATATTAGTTGCAATTGTATGCCTTCAATGAGACAAAATGTTATTATTGGAAACTTTGGTAAAACTGCAATTTTTATTCATTACATATTTGTACTATGAAAACATCTGGGCATATTCTTCAGGCAGAGTGTAACTGTAAAGCAGGAGCAGCAGGACTTTGTGCACATATAGGTGCCTTATTGTACACATTAGTAAAAACTAAAAGGGCATGCACAAGTAATGAATGCAGATGGGATCGGCCCAGACCACTGCGGAGGAAACCTAGTCCAAAGCGAGTATGTGATATAAGCTTTTATAAAACTGATAAAGAGAACCCAGTGGAAAAAGTGAAGCCTTATCCTGGTGTTTACCAAGCTAGACCATGCCAAGATGATAGTGAATTTTTTTTAAATGAGATTTTAAATGGTTTGAAAGATCTATATCCCCAAAGTGTGATTTATCAAACTCTTACTGCAAAACCGGCAGATATAAGTTCTTTTCTAAATCTTTTCATTCCAGATTTCATGTACGCAGATCATGTGGACTTAAATTCCAAGAACTGTATAGATACTTTTTATAATTTTCTTTCAAATTTGATGGTTACTGATGAAGTAAGTCTTAATTTGGAAAAAGGAACAAGGGGTCAACATATCAACCAAAACTGGAGAGGGGCAAGAAGTTGTCTTGTTACAGCCTCGGTTATGGGCGAGGTTGTGAAACATTTAACTACCAAACCTGACAATCTTGTTAAAAAAAATTCGAGGGTATGTAACTATTCCAAATACTGTGAAAAGCTTAAAATATGGTCGTAATTATGAACCTGTGGCTGTGGAACATTATGTTCAGAACCATATGGAAAAGTGCAAGAAAGTTCAGATAGAATCCAGGGGTTTGCTTGTTAATCCAAAATATCCATATATAGGTGCAAGTATTGATGGCCTTGTCATTTGTGAGGATTGTGGGACTGGGTTACTTGAAGTTAAATGTCCATTTGGCTCTTTAAAAAGTAAAAAACCATGGAGGCGTATGGTACCTACAGAATGTGGGAAGGATGGAATTTTTTTTTTGTACAGAAAGCAATGAAAATCTGTTTCTGAAAGAAAAACATAATTACATGTATCAAATACAAGGACAATTAGCTATTTATGAACTTGAATGGGTTGACTTTGTTGTATGGACAAAGAGAGGAATAAGTGTTCAGAGAACAACTTTTTCACCTGAAATTTGGAAATATATGTTACCAAAATTGAAAGCATTCTATCTTAGTGGAATTATACCAGAACTGTTTACCAGTAGAGTTAAACGTGGTATTTCTTTATACTGAATGTATGTACAAATTTTAATGTTTATATTTGGGCAATTTGAAACTTATTTTATGCTGAAAACCAGGCCTGAAATTGGATATATACTGTATTAAATTAAAAAAAAACAAAATTTTGTTATCTTTATTACCCTTATTCTAAACTTGTACAGAACACAGCTCTCTATATATTTAGTAAACAACAAAGGGTGGATCACAAAGCTAATGGTGATGTTGAATAACATTTATATTTTGGGCAGTTCAACTTTAATTTCTTTAGCTCAATATATACATGTATACACATTATTAAGATTTTATATAAGCTCATGATGTTTAACTAATACATGTAATCCTGAAGCCTCATATTGAATATCCCTAAATAAAAACTTCACAACTACTGTATATAATGTTGTGTCATAGGCAATACTATTCTGTACAAGTATTAAACAGTAACTGCATAAATTTATTTTTTACTGTAGAAGAGGTGGTAACAAGTTGGTTAATGACACACATATAACAATTAATTGTTCCGACAGATGTGCTTCCGAGAGAGGTAATACAGAATTCAGAATTTGAAAATTCTTAATTTGCTTCATGTTCATCTCTACTACTATTCTAGCTGAGGCAATATGTGCAGTTTTAAAAAAACTCTGATGAAGACATTTGACTTTTAGTTGACACCCGAGGAGGAACATTCAAACCAATATCATGCAGGCAGTAAATCTTCTATGGTAAAACCCTTGTCTGCCATAATAACGTCACCCGGGGACAATTTAGGTATTAAGTCATCATTTTGAACTATGTGCCTATCAGATGCATTCCCTCCCCATAACCTAAGATACAAATGATACCATCCCATTTGGTGTTACCCCTATAAGTATTTTGAATGTATTGTGATGCTTATACTCGGACCAAGTTAACCACTGAGCTACAAGAGATGATGGTCTTTCCACAAAAAATTCAGTGCAATCGACTACTAGACGAGTATCTGATTGATCGTTAAAGTGTCTCGGTAAATTAGCAAGTATCTGTTCCCTTGTAGGCCATGCAATTAAACCTCTAGTATGATCATATATAAAGTTCACCCAAGTATTGAATATTCTTGATACACTAGTTTTTGAAATTCTAAATATATCAGCTAAATGTTCTTGATTCAGTCCAAGTCGGAGTCTCATGCATGTTAGTAGGAATTCATCTATGGGTCGTAGAAATCTTTTTTTTCCCTGGTTTCTGATGGCCGTCTTGATGATATTGCTTGTCACCCATTGAACGTCTTTCACCTTCCCAGTAGTTTAATTTCTCTGCACCATGTTTTAGAAGGGTTAAAAAGAACCATAAAACTTGGAATGTAGGGAAGCCTGTATAAAAGCGAACTTTTTCATCACTGTTCCTGTTGTCTTCATAAACCATTCGAGGCAAATCGCACTGAACAGCAGCATCATTGGTTGAGCAGAAAGAGTGACCTGCTTGTACTCCCACATCAAATGTGATGTTGTAGGGACTTGTACTGGTACTTTTATGTGCTGTGTTTGCTGTTTCATGTAAAATGTTTTGTTCAGAGGTATTTTCTTTAACAGGTTCATTTTCATTACACTCAACTGATGTACCTTTTTCCTCAGGATAAGTTCTGTCACTGGAACTAGTCTCTGAATTAGTAATGTTGCTAGTAGAATCAGTGTGCTGTGTCAATGGTCTTCTTTCTTTAATTTCTTTTACTGGTTTTGATGGAAAAATTGTTGGAATGGATTCGTCTGTGAAAGGGGTTTTAAAATGAGCACTGAATATTCTTGAACTATCGCTTATAATAAAATTAGCCCTAACAGTTTTTACTTTGCTTATCCATTGACGTCTGATATGCGCTTTTTTCTGGGACATGGGAAATCTATGGAGAATGACTTTTGAACCGTCTTGCTGGACAGAAGTAGACGTATTATGGCACAGTGGAACGCAACAATACTTTTTACCCATGCTAAAAGAAAAATAACAAATATCATGAATATAAAGTGTATTTTTTTTTTCTTAAATCAAACATGTCGATCTATAAATCAGGAAAAGATCAGGTCGGCAAGGTATGAAACCCTCGTCCTCGACATAAGTCGATAATATTTAAACGTCCTAGGTCATTATTATCTATAAATAGCGCTGATCTTACCTGTGTATTTCTGTGCACTAACGCGTTAAGGTAAAGCGTGAACTCCCCGGAAGCGCCATGCGCATTATAAATATCAAACTCGAAAACGGTTTTTTACGTAAAATAACCATTGCGGAATCGGACTTGATTTAAATTCGAGGTCACTTTAATTTGAATATGATGTTTTGGATGAATAGTCTGAAAGAATACGTGACTGATTTTTTTTATGTCGGTGACATACAGATAGTGTTTGCTCTTAACCAGCTGCAGAATGTGTCAAGGCTTGACGCAAGGTTATTTCGTCAAGTTCACAAGTTCACTGACAGGGAAATTTTACATTCCTTTACTGTCTTTCTACTATTGAAACATTGCAAGTTGATGCCCCTTACAGGATTGTTTATAACCTTAAAATGTTGCATGACCTTGACTCAAGGTCACTATGTCCTGTCCGGAGCTCCGACGGAAGACCTATTCGTTGCATTGCAACGAGCTCAGCTCTAGTTATATTTATGTGTCCTCCTGTGCACACTTTTCCTCTGGGGCCTTTATTAACAATGACGAGTACCAGGACATTTAAAAAGAAGAAAAAATAACTTATACTTTTAGTAAAAAAAAATACAGCAATAACTCTTTACTCTGTCCTAGAAAGAGAAGAGACACCTACCAACAGGTAAAACTTCTGATTGGATCTTTGGTGAAGATAAATGCTGTATAGTTCGTCAACGTCCCATTTATCTGCGTACTGGTGAGGTTCCGATACAGTTGTACATGTAGATTTGGTCAAATTTACACTTTTCAAAATACTTTTCCACTATCTTCTCTGTCTGAAG
The DNA here is from genome assembly GCF_033153115.1 of Saccostrea echinata. Lineage (NCBI taxonomy): Eukaryota > Metazoa > Mollusca > Bivalvia > Ostreida > Ostreidae > Saccostrea > Saccostrea echinata. Next base: position 15,274,233 of record NW_026889772.1, on the reverse strand, counting down.
CAGCGTTTGATACTCTAAAAGACTACAGTTTTTTAGAGTGCTTTCACATGTTTCGTAAATAGTAAAATATAACGGAGAAGTTGTTTCATCTTCGAAGAATAAACAATGTTATAGGAATCCTCAAATAAGATGGTGATGATTCAACACAGAAAACGCAGATAAATTCTAGCCAAACCACTTAAATGTTGCACCACTTGAAATGTAAATCCAAGAATATAATTACATGTTCACTAAAGGATGTACGTGCTCCTTGAAATTCACCTAAGTGACTATTTCAGCTCCCTAATTCTCAATTTTTACTCAATCTATATTTTATTTTCAGGGAACAGAATAATTTACCGAATTAAATCCAACGATATGAAGTATAACCTTTTACAAAAATTGTCTGACATGAAAAAACCAGGAACTATGAAAAGTTTAATGCAGCGTCATGGATATGAATTCATTTTAATGGGCTGATCTAAATGGGGGTCTCTCCTGGAATCTGTAGAGTTACTACATGTATATACTAAAGCAACTAAAAGTGACCTTGGACACCCCATCCCCTTAGAAACGCAAGCCCCTGTTTAGTTGGTTAGAAAACTTATACATACTGACACATATGAAGCTTAAGATTTGATCGCCTCCACCCATGAAATATGTTTTTCACGTATGGAAAGGAATTCACGTTTTTGACTTGTCAAGGAATTGCAGTGGTTTTTTTTTTCGGGGGGGGGGGGGAGGGGGGACCCCCTTCGAAAAAAATTCCTGGATCCGCACCTGTTTTCCTATTTTTTTTTATGTATGGTATATTGATGTGGTGCTTCCGCAATGGTGTGGGTCCTAGTTGGCACCACGTGGATCCAAAATCCCGGGAGAGAACAAGAACACGTCTGTCTACTTCAGAGTTTAATTTTGGAACAACATAATTATTGACACATCGAACCCGACGGTAAATACGCAATTACACTACATTACTCCCCTCTTAAGAAAGAAAATGTTACGTTTTCAATAAACATATAAAAATGAAAGAATACAAAGCAAAATGTTCAGTTTAGTTTTCATATCTCTGTGGGCGTTTTACTGTTCTCCCACTCCTTGTAACTACTCCTTGGTCCAGCTTCTCGGTCGTTGGTTTCTCCGTAACAGGGACTACTGCATCATCCTTCTTGGATGCCTTCCCCTCATTCTGTAGGCTTGATTCTGTGGACCAAACATCATCGTTTCCTTGACTATCCTCCACTTCATCTGTACATTCTTTGAAAAGTTCGTCAAAGTCCATACAATATTTTAACTGGCGACGAACTTTGGCAATCCATCTTGGCAGTGTATCAACTTGACATGGCTTCAGGCGATCATGATGAAGAGTGGTAGAACCTTTTTTCGTTATTATATTATACAAAACTGGCCTCAACCTTTTGGAAACAACTGCTGGTCCTTTCCAGAGAAGCTGAAGTTTTGGACTCTTTCCTATTCTTTTAGCGTCATCCTTGATATAGACGAGGTCACCAATACTATATGTCCTCTCATACAGCCTTAAGTCATGCAATCTTTTCTGACTCTTGGATGCCTTCTTCAAGTTCTGACGAGCAAGATCCTCGCACTTCTTCATAGATATCTGTAGTCGTTCGACATAATCTGACTCATCGTGCTGCTCTGATGGATGTAGCCCAAAAATGACTTCCTGTGGGAGGTGAACGTCATGACCCAGTATTAAGCGGTTAGGTGTCAGTCCTGTGCTAGTGTGTGGCGTACTGCGATATGCCCCAGCAAGGAGCGGAAGATGGGTGTCCCAATCATCTTGGTTTTGACTAACAAAACACCGCATCATTTGTAACAGGGTTCTGTTGAACCGTTCTACCAGTCCGTTGGAAGACGGATGATACGGATTTGTTCTCGTCTTTGCCCATCCCATCAGTGAAGCCAACTTTTTCATTAATTCGCTGTCGAAATTTCGCCCCTGATCTGTATGTATTTTTGAGGTACACCAAAAAGAGCAATAAACTCTTTTACCAGTATCTCAGCTATGGATTCGGCAGTTTGGTCAGGGAGCGGGTAACACTCAGTCCATTTGGTAAACTGATCTACTAATACAAGAATATACTTGTTCCCTTTTTTAGAAATTGGAAAAAGCCCTATGATGTCTAATTACACCCTGTCTAGTGGGGAACCTGCACAGTACTCTTGTAAAGCAGATCGGTTGACTTTTTTACTCACTGCACATTTCTCGCATGATCTCACATAGGTTGTAACATAATCTGTCATGTTATACCAGTAAAAGCTCTGTCTCAGGCGTTGTATTGTACGTTTTATTCCTGGATGTCCAGACAATGGAGAGCAATGGGCGATTTCCAATAGCTCTTTCTTCAGCACATCGGGGACAATAGGTAACTTTCTATTTCCTTCTGGAAGTCTCCAACAGTAAAACAAGCAATTGTCTTCAAGAAGGAGATTGTCTTTTGTCAACCAGTAATGCCTCACTTCAGGTGATTTCGAGAACAATTCTCCTCGGTCTGATGGAAAACCATCCTCCATCTACTTGAAGAGAGTACAAAGCTCAGACTCGCCTTTTTGCTTTTCTTCAAGCTCTTTACTTCCAATGAAATGGCACCTCCATTTTCTTCTTCAAACAAGTTTCCTTCTAGGCAGCGTACTTCCAAACACTCGTCCTCACTGTCGTACTCAGGACTCTGTTCGTGGACACCGTGTCATCCAGAACAGCGGTCCTGAGTATCTTGTTCTGGAATAGACTCTTGTGTGTTTTTGTGGGTCCTGTGCCCTTCAAAAGTCATGTGTGAGTCCATTTTAATTGCAAGGGGTATAACATCATCAACATTTGTGTTAAATTTTGCCTGGTGAACTTTCAAGCAATGCTTACAAACACCACATGGTAAATCTGAAAGGCATGATCCAACGCTATAGCATTCACAGCTCTGTTCTGTCATGGGATACCTGGACAACGCATCAGCATTGCAATGATTTACACCTTTTCGATGCTGGAAGATGATGTCAAATTGACTTAAATACTCAAGCCAACGTGCGAGCTGTCCTTGCGGAGTTTTGAATCGGCAAAGCCATGTAAGGGAGCCATGGTCAGTTGGAACAATGAACTGCCTCCCAAGCAGATAATGTCTAAACTTCTGGGTGAAAGTAACAATAGCAAGCAGTTCCTTCCTTGTAACACAATACTTGATTTGCAAAGGACCCAGGCGTTTGCTTGCATAACTTATCACCTTCTCATTGCCATCTTGCAACTGTGAGAGAACAGCTCCTATGCAACAGTTAGAAGCATCTGTGTTTAGGACAAAAGTACCAGTAGTCATGGGGTAAGCCAGTATTGGTGGAGATACCAGCTTGTCTTTCAGTGAGGTAAATGCTTCTTGCTGTTGACATCCCCACTCAAAGGTCTTTCCTTTCTTAGTGATCTGGTAGAGTGGTTCTGCAATCTCTGCATATTTATCAACAAAACGACGATAGTAATTTGTAAGGCCAAGAAAGGACTGCACATCCTTGACAGATTCAGGTATTGGCCATTCTTGGACTACGCAGGTAAGCTCTGGGTTAGCCTCCACTCCGTTTCCTCTGATTCGGTGTCCAAGAAAAATAACACATTCCTGAAAGAAACAGCACTTTGATGGTTTTAGCTTCAAATTACTTTCCCGGAATCTTTCCAATACTTCTCTTAGGTGAATTATGTGTTCTTCTACTCCGCAACTGGCCACAATGACATCATCTAAATATATCAGAACCATGTCCCACTGAAGACCTTTTAGCACAAATTCCATAGCCCTTTGGAAAGTACCTGGGGCTCCACACAAGCCAAAAGGCATGCGAGTCTACTCAAAAAGCCCATAGCATGTAATGAATGCCGTCTTTCTACGGTCTTCTGGATCCACTTCAATTTGGTGGTACCCCTGCTGTAGATCTATAGTTGAGAAAATAGTAGCTCCTGCCAGGGTATCCAGACATTCTTCAATGTTTGGTAAGTGGTAAGAATCCTTCCGGGTTACGTCATTCAACTTCCTATAGTCGATACACCATCTGACACCACCATCTTTTTTTCTTACCAACACTACAGGAGAAGCCCAGTCAGATCTGGATGGGACCACTATTCCACTGTTAATAAGACCTTGTAGGTGTTGCTTTTTTTCATTCTGGAATCGTAATGGTGTGTGCCGAACAGGTTGACGAACAGGCGCTGCATTGCCAGTTACAATCTGGTGAGATATTGGAGGAAAGCATCCCACATCATTAGCATCCTTAGCAAATACGTCTTGATATTCAACTAGTAAACTTGTTATTTCCCAGACTCTGATTCTGTACGGCCCTTTATGGACTTTTCAACAAGCGCTGCTAAGTGATTTGGTACTTGGCCTATGTATTTTTGGTCTGGTGCCTCTTTGATGATGGGACTCCTATCTCTTACGTCAATTTCTGTCTCAGCTTCAACTAACTTCCCCAAGTGTGTACCTGCGGGTAATCTGACTTCATGTGGTGTTGGGTTGAGGATGCGTACAGGAATGTTCTCAGTCATGCGCAGCTCTGTTAAGGCTGCATAAAGTGGGCGGGGCCTAATTTATACGGGAAAAGTTTACTGTGACATCACACAAGTATAGCAATTCCTCACAATAACAGAAAATGAAATAATCTGCGAATCTAAACTGCATAAGAGTAATGAACTACATCAAAACTTACCACTGCATTCATTTTTGTCGCTAGTTAAATCCCACACAGCAAGATATAAACAAGTCACTGATCGCAATGCACTTGTCGACATGACGTCATCATGGTAAAGTTTGACGCATTTTATATGCAGTGAGAGGTGGGTCAAGTAATTTTTTCACAGTGAATAATGCATTTTATTATTAAACAGAATATTATTTGAGAATCTTAGGTAGACCATTAATACAAATCTGAAACATTTGTTTAGTGTCATTATTTAAAAACTATCGAGAGAATGTATTGAATTAATTCTACCGTGTTTTTGTCTACAGGGTGTGCATGTTACATGCCGAGGTGCCTCATTAAATCGCCTTTTCGCAAGGGCATATACTTAATAGATCTTGACCATTTTTTGAATACATATAATGGACATATTCCTTAACTTGAAAAGTGCTGCTGCTTTCCTAAAATCGATAGCATAACTTAATTAATACATAAAATACTTGGTAAAGGTCACACATATTTCGACATTAGCAAGATAACATGAAATTTAAACTAATAAAATGCGAATTCTATTTAAAGCAGCAGCACTTTCCATAAACTACAAGTTATGTAGAAACAATCTATTACTTTGATTTTTAATTTTAACTAGGGTATGCCCTTGCGATATTGAAATGTGTTTGTGACCTACATACAGTACACATTACATGCATTTATCACGTGACTATCAAATAACGTGACCAAACCAAATTCAGTACAGATCGAGGTATACGATGTTATTTCAAAGAATATTAGAGTCATAAGATGATATAGTGCCTTTACAAAATTAAATTCATTTTAAAAAGGTATGTATTTATACACGTTTATATTCTGTTGATTTCTTCGAAGTACGCCTTAACAGTGCTGCGTGTGTACGAGATCCCGTGTGGGCTCCATTCTTCATAGACGCAGGATCCAACACACCAACCAGCTGTTCGTCTGGTCTGTCCATACAACCTGTGATTGTTGTTTCACTCATGGGGGCAAGGGTGTTTGCTGAACTGACACTTACTCTTGCTATATGTACTTGATCTGAAGTATTGATATTTCCAAGTACAAGTTCCCCCTTTACCAATAAATCACCCTGTCTTGCTAAGACTACAGCATCAACAGCCATCAGTAAATCCATTCCAATTAGTACATCATCGCGAATAGGGGCAATGCACACTTTCCAATTGGTTGTCGACTTGCCCAAGTTATTGCTTACACTGACATTATTTACTGCTATCATCTTATTGCCAGTTTCTGCATTAAGAAGCGTGACTTTGTCAGAGCAGGAATAATCCAAATCTACTCTTTTAACAAAGTCTTCAGACAGGACTGTGATTTCTGCACCAGTATCAATTACTGCTTTTGTTTTATGACTGTTTATTTCAACTGGAACTCTGATTGATGATCCCGCTTCCTCCATTCCAATTTTGAGCATCTTTTTTTCAGCGTCATTCTCAACCGGTAGTTCGGCTTTTCGAGTTGGTGAGCGTGATGGCGGTCTGGGGCACTTTCTCTGAAATTGGCTTGTATCGCCACACTTAAAACAACTTCCTTGTGGAGATGACGATCTCGGCGTTTTTTTGGATATTGCTATTTTCCTCCCTATTAATTTCTTAAGTTCCATGACCTCCTCCTTCAATGTTTTCTCTCCAGATGCAGCAGTTGACAAGGCTCTGACTTCTTCACCAGAATCCCCTTCCTCTTGACTGTCAGTATGCGAGTCGTCATACCATGATACTCTCCTAGAATACCTGCGGTGCTGGGAATCTTCACGGCCTAAAGTAGCCCTGAAATTATGCTGCAGTTGTATGACTATATCCAATGCTGCTGTAATAGTTTTAGGCATTTTATTCAGGTCCTCATATCCTATTCTGGCATTTTTATACCCCTTCAAAAAGGATTCAGCTGCAATTTCCTCTTGAAGTTCAATGCTTACTGATGGGAATGCCCTTGAAACCAAGCGTCTGACTTGTTCAGCAAATTCGTCATCTGACTCTGATTTTTGCCTGACTTCCTCCAATCGCTTTCTTGCAGTAGTCGGAGGGTCTTTTCGATTAAAGCGATCTTCCATATGCTTGAGTAATCTAGCATAATCATTCTGAACAGAAGATGGCAGGCTACATAAAAATTTTGATGCCTGGCCTCTTAAGCATTCAATGAATCGGTCCAGTTTCTCTTCTGCAGACCATCCGTAACGTTGAGCTGCTCTGTGGAAGGGAACTAAGAATCCTTCCCATTCTCCACTGCCATCAAATGTTGGTAATTTCTGTCGAGGCAAATATTCCTGCCTTACTTGTCCTACAGAAGCTGGATAACGGCTAGACTCAAAATTGCTAATAGTGTCCAATACTGGCCGAAATGGCACATCACCTGAACCAGATACAGGAGTAGAGGTAGTTGGCCTTAAGTTATGGCCTCCCAGTGTGCCTGAGCTTCTCGGTTGATATGTTTGGTCTGGTCGTGGCAGTCTGGAGCTGTCCCCTCGACTGCACGTCAGTCCCGACATGAGATTTTGACTATGTATTGGCGCCTGCCTGGGGCTGTCCCCTCGGCACATTGAGCACTCTAGAAGCTGTGTGCAAGTCTCGGTCATTTCGGAGAACAGTCGTACCTGGTCTCGCATCATTTCAGATTGCTTTTCCATTGCTTCATCTTGCCTTAGTAGTAAGGCATTGGTCATTTCTCTGACATGAATTGAGAGACCCCCTAATTCTGATTCAACCCTCTCTAGCACAGCAATGGTCCTTTCTTCCACTAATGGCGTTAATGAGTTTTGGTCTTCTTGCAATTCTTCCATACCAGTCTTCAGTGTTATTGTATCCTACTAAATTGACTCGTTTTTTGACATTTCTACAAGTTGAGCAACTCCTGTGGGTCGACTGAAATTGTTAACACGTCAGGCGTAGGGTCACTCCAACACTCATTGACAATGTCTAATTCTAGTCGTCGTATCCACTTTCTTGATAATAAATGACCTGGATGTATGCCGTCCTTCAAAAGATGGAAATTAATAGATTGTCTACCTTTGCACCTGACCTTCACAATATCCGAGTGAAACTGCAGGGTATTTCTGCCTAATGTGTCATTCAGTTCACAGATACTGCGATTGAGAAGCGTTACTTCCTCTTTGATAAGATTATCAGTACTCTGGAAAGATTCGGGTCGCCTATGACCAAGATGGGAGTTGTACACCTGGGCCGAGTACACGGGTATACTTTAATGATCCTTGTTTCAAAGTTACAAACTTAATCAGTCTTTGAAATTCTTCTAATATGTGAGCAGTTGCTGAACCTACTTCATTGTAACGCAGCTCTATGTGTTTATGCCTGTGTTGTCCAACTTTCTATGTAATGTCACACACTCCTAATAGTACATAAACAACAAGTGGTCTGGTTTCCTGGAATAATTTTTCTAGTTCCGGAATTGCCTTGTCTATGGCTCTTGCAGTTGTTGCCCCTGGATATGTAAGGAACTGTAGTGGAATTTCTGAAGAATTTCTGTTCCTTCTTAACGTGTCTCCAAGGCTGTCTGAAATGAGTACTGGTAGCTTTTCACAGGAAGTTGAAGGCACCTTAAGTGGATTTTTCTCCAAAAAAATTGTTATGTTTTTTGAGCTCATCCAAATGAAGATTATTTATTTATAACACAAAATCTTAAGGTGTAATATATATATGACTCTAGAATACTGTAATATCATTTTTTTTTTTATTCTAACAAGTGAAAAAAAGAAAAGAATGCGGATTCACACAATTCTGATATTTAATAACAATTTATAAATCAGATTGGCCTCACCCATTTACGCGTGTCCAACAGAGAACGGGTTCACACTTCTCTGTAACGCAAGCACGTGGTCTGGCTCAGCACGGAGAAAACAGCGTTTTCTCCTATCAATAAAAAGATACACAAAAATTATGATATTAAATAACCACTTCTGACACCAATGTGGTGCTTTCGCAATGGTGTGGGTCCTAGTTGGCACCACGTGGATCCAAAAACCCGGTAGAGAACAAAAAACACGTCTGTCTACTTCAGGTATCACACCGGTAATTGACCAATCAAAATGAACTTAGTCAATTGTAGTTCCATACATAATAAAGAAATATTTTTTTATTGTGAGAATTTTTTTTAATTTCCCTTATTCTATTTTTACATTTTTGGTATCTGTGCTTAGGATATTTTATGTACTTTGTAAAATATTAAAGGTTTTTGACAGGAACTATTTCTTTCGGGGCATAGGAGGCCACTTCCTGGGGTGCACACAGGATGTTTATAAACACATTGAATACACGTGGTTTTGAGGGTATTCCTGTTTGCGGATGGAAAAAATCAGAAAATGCCGTGTAGGTACCCTATTTTTTGGTGTCGGCTGATGTGACTGGTAACGTTTAACACTTCCTGCTAAATATTTTTTCATGAATTCGAATACCTGATTTTTAATGATTTTTTATTCTATATAGAATTACATAGTGAAAACAATTACCGGTGTGATACCTTCAGAGTTTAATTTTGGAACAACATAATTATTGACACACCGAACCCGACGGTAAATACGCAATTACACTACATTTATATTTTTTTTACAACAAAATTGAAACAATAAATACAATTTGATGCAATTTGATCGTAAAAGAACGGATTGAATATCAAGATTACAAATCAAAGGCCTGAAGGGCCTGAGAATCGACTCGCTCGAGTTTAATGAGCTTTTTCATACAACTGGACATCATACCTTATTTTCAGTTTATACTGCATCTAAAGAGATTGAATATGTATGTTCAATTAAAAAATTAAGGGCTTTAATGCCACCTCCGTCGGATTTTTGTAATTTTTTCCAAGTCTGGGTTTGTAAATACACAACTGTGACAAAAATTTTGAAAAGGGAGCTGAACACATCTGCTTAAATTTGAAAGGGTCTCAATATATCCCATACCTCCAAAAGTAAATAAAGGTTAAGGGTTTATCTCCCACCTTTCTAAGTCAACTGAATTATTAAAAAGACTTCACTTCAGATTTTTTTAATTATAATTATCATAACTCTAATTAGATCTCAGTGTTCCATTAAGAAACAAAAAACTACAATAAAGTGAAAAAAGGGGGAGGGAAAATCATGTAAAACCAAAAAAGAAGAAAAAGTTTTAGCATATGAACATAGCTACAATCTCTAAGAAACAACCAACAGTAATGGAAAACAAACATTTGACATCTATGAGTAATTTTTTTAAGATCCGCCTAACTATATCCATGGATTCTAAAAATAAATTTAGGCACACTAGCTGCAGTGTCAGTGTTATGGAGTAATTAGGTCAATGGTTCAAACTGCAAACCTGTAAATTGTACAAATATATAATTGAATTTTTCTTGAAAAAAAAAAACACAAAAGACATAAATAATGTATCAATATGAAATTTTACACTGTTTAATCGTCTTAAGTTTATGCAATCACTCAAAACAAAAGCATTTTTTGCTAGAACTAACATATTTGGCGTATGAATCACCTTGATGAATGAGTGATAAATTTAACAGCTGTGTTAATATTTCAGCTGTGTTAACAAGGAGTAGCTCGCTCCGCGAGCCGACTCAAAAACCAAAGTCTAAACAATTCCATAAATGAATGAGTTTATCTCTACTTTGGAAGTTTATAATGTGATTTACTTGTTATCTAACCTCTTGGCGTCAGACATTAAAGACTTAGTAAGTCTTGTTGGTCAGATAATTCAATAGAATTATTGCGATAATCAATAGCATGAAGATCATAAGGATTAATGAACCTAAAGGAAACAGAGCATAAGACCTGATATCAATATTATCACATTATACATTAAAAGTTACATAACATTTGAATGCATCATTCATCATTCAGATCCAGCAAAGCAGCACGAATGAAACTGGTCGGGTGAACACTTGGCGGTATAACGTTAAAAGATGTTTATTTTTAATGCAAACTAAGTTTCTTTAACTTAGACTTTTGAAAGTCTTCTCATTGTAGTATTCATATCTTTCAGACCTTTGATTTATTCATGATCAAAACTATAATATTCAAGTGAAAGATATGGATGTTGAATTTTTTGTGCTAAAATTCTAACTGAAAGATGTTAATCCACTTACTAGTAACAGGTTTATTAAAAAAATTATTGCATATCAACCAAAAACAAAAAAGTTATAATTCACATGATTTAGAAGACACATCAATATAAATAAGCTGTTTTCTGTACTACTATTCTGTAGTATACTAGACTAAGTATAATATATCATGATTACTTGGGGGGCACGGTGATCCCCCTCCCGCTCTCACGCCGGGTTCCTACGGCCACGAGAAAAGATTGATTGATTGATTGTATGTTGTTTTACGTCCCATTCGAGAATTTTTCACTCATTTAGAGACGTCAGCATATACCGGTGAATGGCTTCAAATTTTGACCTTTACTCGGCACTCAGGGCCATTGAGCAGTGAGGGGATCTTTATCGTGCCAACGCCTGCCGTGACACGGGGCCTCGGTTTTTAAGGTCTCATCCGAAGGACCTGCAACTTTCACTTCAAAGTGCCGAGCGCATGGCGAAGGAACAGTTGCTACCCATTTTTTATCGACTTAGGTCAGTCGCGGCCGAGATTCGAACTCACGACCTCCCGATCACGGAGCGAGCGCTCTACCGACTGAGCTACCGTGAACGGTGCACGAGAAAAGAAATTACAAGTAACTGTGTATTTAGAATAAATTAATACCCGAGTTTTGATGACAATGGAGTTAAACTTTTTCTAGGCTCTCTAGATTTATTTTGATTACACTGGATTCAAGTTTGATTCTTCGCATAAAAATGAATTTGCCCTAGTAAGACATGGTTTCATAGCGTTATGTGATACTTTCAGATCAGCAGTATCGCTAAGACAGGATTAATGTGAACACTTATAATCGCATCAATTTTCCAACTTGCATAACATTGATCCATTCTATCTCGAGTGAATTATTTTCCATGGTAATGTATTTCATGTCGAGCAAAACAGCAGGAATAAAGCTGGTCAGGTCATCACGTCCCGATTATCCAAACAAGATAAACTCATGGTTCTCTGCCTTGAAAATTTCACTTCAACTTGCGTACAAGTATTTATAGTCCTGTGCTTTCTGTCGGGAGCGATACTCCCATGTCTCTTTTAGAAAAAAAATTCTGTCGAAAAAAAATATTTTAAATAAATCAAAATTATCATTGTTACCTGGTTTGCCAGTTTTATATCACATGAAGGTGTTTTCCCCTGAATGACATCAGTTTCTTACGGAAGCCAGGTAGAAAAATATTTTATCTGGCGGCCGCCTCATAAATAACCGGCGGCCGCCAGTTAACCTTCTGGCGGCCGCCAGAAAATTATATGGCGCCCGCCAAATATTTATCTGTGGCCGCCAGATAAGTTTCTGGCGGCCACCAGTTATTTATGTGGCGGCCGCCAGATAATTATTTTTCTATCTGGCACCAACCGGCTTTTGTATACTCGGGCTCTGCAAACAAATCATTTGTTCTGCGAAATTTTTACATCTTCCATCATACCAATTAACATTTGCAGGGTATTGGTCTTTAATGTCTATATTCAAAACCACTTCAGGCACAGATACTGGCACCCATGTGGCGCTGCAGTGGACAAGGGCAAGCGGTAAATCTAGTTTTCCCGACTCCCGACGGGTCCGGATTTTGGTTTTTTTTTGGGGGGGGGGGCGATTTCTCGATGCACAGAAATTCTTCAAACTTTTCAGGCACCTTTTCTTAGTTTAAATGAATTCATTAATACATAAAAAAAAATTAATGAATATGTATTTAATACTGGATCAGCAGTATCACCTGCCAAAAAGCAGTAAATCTAGTACTATGTTATAACTTCGAAAACCAAAGACGGACATCGATGTTCTCGTAGAATCGCGATTAAATACAACAAATTGAAGTATAAATTCTTAAAGAAATGAGGAAAACCTCATTTACATGCCAGTTAATTTGCATGCACAAAAAACCCACATTTTCCCTTTTTATTCTTATAGAACTTGGCCACAACATGTTTGTGTTCCCAGCTCTACGACGTGAATGTGGTTCTACCTCAGAGCTCCCCCTTTTTTTCTTTTCTTTTCCTTTCAAATGGGAATTAACTTTTTATTTATTTATTTTTAGTTTTTTAATTCTTTTTTTTTAATTATAGTTAATCATACAATCGTTTCTTTCTAAACTCAAAAGCTTTGTATCGGAAGAAATTTGTTATCTAGAATATTTTTATGCAATATTCTATAATTTTCAATCTAATTAAAATATTATATTTTATAATTCATTTTAGCCACATCTTTTGGAATTACGTTTGCTTTTAAATTAATTATATGTGTACCTTAACGGAATGCAATAGATTAAAAAAAAAAAAAAAAAAAAAAAAAAAAAAACATGCATACAATTTATGAATCATCTAGCAGTATTCCCTGGCACAACCAAGTTTTTTTTATAGCTTGGACTGTATAAGTGTATATCTGTTCACTTTGAGCTGTATCAGATGATTAGGAATTTAATTATTTTACCCAAGCTGACACTGCTAAAATATAGCTTTACTTACTGAAGGGATAATTGTAATAAATAAATTTTCTATGATAAAAAATGTCTTTAGGAACCTGACTTTAAAATCACTTTGATGTTATGGATTATTATAGAATTAAAATGTTTTTTTTATTGATAACACTATGCAATTATTCCCGCATTCACTGAAATACTAAATTCATCTTTTTGAGTAAAATATCTTCCCAGTTAATATCAATATTTTTTGATTATCTTTAATATCTTTAACAATATCTACGAAACCTCACGTCTCCGTTATGTATCGATGTCCGTCTTTGGTTTTTTTGGTTTGGAGTAGTTTCACCAAAATTACGTTCATGGTCGGTTTCAGTCTCACGTTCATTTCGATTCTTATTAAGGTGCTTCAATTTCGAGGTCCGTCAAGATTAAAATTTAATATGTATGGAAACTTTGTGTTTTAAACGAGGAATTTTTCTCGACTGCTTAGTCGGTCATCTTGCAGGTGTCATAACAGTAATTCACTTGAGGTTCACCTGATCAAATCATGGCTGACGCAAAATAATTCCTGAATCTTCCCTTCCGATTTGGGCATTTTAACACAAGGCTGGAGCTGAATTTTTTTTTATGAGATAAAAAGCAATATGTAAACTTCCTGTATTGACTAGATTTATTATAATTTAGTATTTGTGGGGAGTGATTCGGTCCTGGACTTCATTTTCAAACATCTGCTCGATTTCGACCGAAACAAACTTGCGTGCCTTGCTGGATGGCTATGTATTTTTTGGTACTAAAATCTTTATAAAGAATTGTTTTACAAGATCTGAAAAGGAAACTTCTCAAAAGTTTGTTTTCAATTAATACCACCTACCCAAAGTTGCGCATTTTTGGTTAGAATATATAGCGAAATTTAACACTGTTGTGCAACTTGCAGTTAAACCAGATTTTATACTTAGAAATATTGTAGTCTATAATTTAAGGTTTAATTTCGTGAGTTTAGACGGAAAATGAGAAATAATGGCATTTTTTGGCCGTCATTGCTGTTCGTTCGCGTTTATTGGAGCATAGAAAATTAGTCCAGATTTCCTCTAAAACAATTTATCTTGACCACACAAGTGCCTGATTTCGATGTATCGAGTTGAGAGAAATGCATGAAAATTAGAGGACACTTTAACAAATACCTTGCCATTTAAATCGTTAACATTATTTACTCATAGACAATTTCAAAATCTTTAAATTTAAAGAATCTAGATTAAACCAGGAGCAAAATAAAAATTCTGAATATGTGTAAATATCGGTTAATTTGGAACACAGTGGTAACAAATAAAGATATCTGGTTTGAAAAAAAGAATTATTTAGGCAAAACAATCGTAATTAAGCAGAAAACGCAATGATATTTCAAAATTATGTATTAATTTAATGCTCTTTTTAACCCCACCCCTTCCTTATGACAAAGACTACTTCTTTCTCCCTGTTATAAAAGGCAAACATATTATAAATAATTGTTAATGCTTATGTGAATCAGTATGCATTAATTAAAAATTTGAGACGAAAAAACAACAAAAGTTCAACGCGCAAGATCATTACATACAGTTCAACTTTTAAATCCGTGTTCACCACGAACACCCCTGTCACCGAGTGTCGCAAATATTTTTCCTACCTTGAGACGGATTTTATGAAACTTGCTTTATTACATTGAATATTCATTACAGATCGTGAAAATAGCATTATACTGGCAAGCAAAAATTGAATTTTAATTGCAGGTAACATAACAGTATTTCACTTGAGGTTCACGTTAATACCACATACTCAAAATTGCGCATTTTTGGTAAGAATATATAGCAAAATTTAATACTGTTGTGCAACCTGTAGCGTAGACAATACCGTGTAAATGAAGATTATTATTTGGCGGTGTTGTGGAATCCAGAAAAACAGCACGTGCTAATATGCGGATTCTATCTATCACGTGATTGCTATCCGTCTCTACCTTAATAAAAAAAAAGCAGGCAGGGGGGGAGGGGGTTAAGGATGGTAAAGAAAAACAACGTGGTGTGAATTTCTGAGTAATTTTAAAATAATTTGATGGTATCATCCCAAATAATTTACAGTCTTTATGACGTCACAATTGACGTATTACTAGTAACGTCATATATAATGGAACTATTCATAGTAAAAACCATACTTTTTACCAGATATTTATTTAAGAAAATGTATATTCTTGATTCTTTTTCACATTTTGCATTTTAAACGAACAATAGACTGCTTTTCTAGCATATTTTGTGAAATTCATAAATTTTTATTGTTGTATGAAGTAATTGTTAACGATTGATTCACAATATTGTGATTACCGGTATCTGATTCATCAAAATGGCCACAGTCACGAACAACAACAATAACTAGATGCTGTCATGAGACAGTAATACCTCCACTTAGGTGTTTGCCTCTAAATTCACACTCCTTCATATTGGGCTTACCAAGGAAAAAGTCAAAATAGTTCTATAATTAACACAGTACATGTATTCGTCAAATCGAGCATAAAATGCTCAGGTGACCATGTTACCTAATCTATGAGCCTCTTATAGGTATTTCCTTTACTTAATTCATTACCAGTCTGAAATAACAGAATTTAATTAGTGATGTAAATTAGGTTTTCATAAAAGGGGGGATATAAATTTTTGGCCCATAATTGGAATTTTTAAATTTATTTTCTCAGCAACAAATAATATTATTTAAGTACAAAGCGTTTTTGATGAATTTATCAAAATGTGCAAACTTTTTTTTTAGTATTTGATTAGGCAAAAACCTCCTTTAAAAGCCATACCCAATCAACTTTTTCACACACCCCCCCTCCCCCTCCAAACACACACACACAATTTGCCTGTTTTTGGAAATAGGCTTAGATGGCAAAGTTATGTAAAACATCGTTTGTTATGATAATATAAAATTTGTTCTTGTACTGTACATGTATGTGAACATCTTTTTGAAAAGTTCTACATCACATTGGGCTTGCGTCACCCTACTAATATTAGTACTAGTTTTACCATTATCATTTTTACATTGCACATGGTGCAGTGTGGTGTACACATCATTACATGTATATCAGTAGAAATTAATTCATTTTGTGTTTTAATTGGATTATATTTCATGAAATTGACATGACCTATGACAGTCGGTAAGTACACGTTTAAGTATAGATTGGGGTAAAATAAACCGAACTGCAAATGGTAAGGTTAAAGTTTAAAAAGGATCAAAGATCATCGGATGCCACAATAGACGAATTTCACCTTCTGAAGAGTTATCTCCCGTTGTCGACATTACATTCAGTTACAGGCACAGATCCTGGAATTTTTTCCGGGGGGGGGGGGGGGGGGGAGGGGGGTTCCACACCTCAGTCAAAAAAATTCCAGCCCAGAATTTCCTGAGAAGCAAAAAAAAAATAAATAATAATAAAAACAACAAACAAACAAAATAAAAACAATGATGGTGGGCTCCATGTTTTTAAGGGGGGGGGGGGGGGAGGGCGTCAAAAGCTTTTTTTAATTTGCTTCTGTAAATCAGTATATGATCCTATCTAAATAACTCTGCAAATTCCAGGGGGGGGGGGGGGGGTCCAATCTCCCTAGCCGCTCCATGTCCCTGAAATGACAAATGATCATGTGATTCCAAAATAGTAGAAAACTTTTCTATTTGACTATACATAATTTTGTTTCTTGTGTTATTATGTTATGTATATCTAATGGTTTAAGGTTATGAACCCCTGGAGGTCATCCCCACTCTCTTAATGAACTGGAAATTTTCACAATATGACTACATCAAATTAAATGAAAGTGCACCAATGATAGGATTGCTTGAAATTTCATTCATGAATTTGGGTCAACCCATGTACCCTCCTAGAATTAGGAAAATCATTCAAAGAGATGGACCATTAAACTATTTGTATATATTCACATTTTTTTAATGTCAAAACAAAGTATTAGTTTGCATACATGAACAAACAGGGGTCTGAGAAGGGGAAGGGGCGAGGTGAAGGAGTTATCTCTTTACGTCTTAATTGTTGAAAATTCCTAAAATGTTAACCTCATATCCGACTTGTATGTCTTCATTATTTTTAAGTGACGGTGTCTCCATATGAGTGAAAAAATTCCCGAGAGGGACATTTAACAACAAACAAACCAATGACTTAAAAAACACAATATACTTGTATATGTTTACTAGTCAACAGATATACTTCTGGTCATATCTCTAGTTCTCCCTTGAATCAGAAATGATGATATAAATATTTTAAGAATGATTAAGAGTTGAAAAGATTGTGCATCTTAAAATTGACTAAGCTCTGGGGTTGAATTAGCTATACCAGTTTAGCTTATTTTGCTACACAAAGCACCTTGATTAACTATTTTTAATCATACTGTTTTCTTAAATGTGCAGTTTTTTTCAACATGGATACAAGTCATACATTTTCAGCTTCTAAAAAGAATGCATGAAAAAAAATCTACTTTTCAAATACTGTAACTCTTTCCAAGTACTTGTGATCATAAGTTTTTAGCTCACTTGAGTTTTTCTGGTTTTCTGATCAAATTTTGTGTGTCATCCATCTATCCCTCTGTAAACTTTTCACATTTTTGTCTTCTTCACTAGAACCAATGTGCCAATTTCAATCAACCTTCCCACAAAGAATCTTCGGGTAAAGGGGATTCAAGTTTGTTCAAATGAAGGGTCACACCCTCTTACAAGGGGGATAATCAAGAATTAGTGAAAATTTGTTGGTATCACTTTAAAAAGAACCGCTGACTGGGCCCAAAAAGTTGAAACTTTCTTTATATAGACTTAGTGTAGATTCAAATTTGTTCAAATTATGACCCACTGGGGTAGGGTGGGGCCACAGATGGGGATCCAAAGATTAACATAGAAAAATGCAGGGGATTTTTCCATCATAAATCTTCTTCTCAAGAACAGCAAGGGCATTATTGTTCCCCTTTTTCGCGAAAGGGACCTAAGGGACATTAAATCTGAGTTGTCTGTCAGTCCGTCCGTTCGTCAATCTGTCCGTCTGTCACAATAAATTTAACCTTGGTCATACCTTTTGAATAATAAGAGATAGGGCTTTCATATTTCACATGTACATTACCTACAAGAACTTTCTAAATATACTATGATTTTTGAACCCATGACCTTGAAGTTTGACCTACTTTTCAAAAAATTTAACATTATTTTAAATTGACCATTTTGGAAAAGAAAAGATGGGGCATTCATATTATACATGTATATTACCTGTGACTAGACCTTTCTAAATATATCATGACTTTTGACTCTGTGACATTGACCTTGAAGTTTAACCTTCTTTTCAAAAATGTTATATTTCCTTATAACTTTTGATTGAGAAGAGATAGGACTTTCATATTTGACATGTACATTATCTTTAACAAGATGTTTCCGAGCATGCTATGATTTTTAACCCCCTTGACCTTTACCTTATTTTCAAAAATTTTAATTTTGGAGATTACTTTTGAATGACATATGATAGGGCGTGCATATTTGAAACAATATGCCATAAATAATGGCATCCCATCCACTAAAACACGGAAAGCAGGGGACCACAATTCTTTGAATTTGCTTATTAGTCATTTTGATATGGAAACATCCTCATATAATGTAGAATCAAGTTTTTTATGCCCCGCCATGAATATGGCCGAGGCATATAGTGTTTGTCATATCCGTCTTCCGTCCTTCCATCCTTCCGTCTGTCCTTCTGTCGCGCTTTGCTTTTAGCTCAGTTCAAAGCTCAGTTTTAAAGAAACTATCCAAGATATTTTTTATCAAACTTCATATGCTGATAGATATTGATAAGAGCTATGCAACTGCATCAACATTTTTTGACCTTGACCTTTCCTTTGACCTTGACCTCTTTTTTTTTTTAAACTAGTGTTTAGCTCAGTTTTAAAGATAACATTAAAGATAGTGCAATAAAACTTCATATGTTGATGCATACTGATGTAAGCTATTCAACTGCATCAACCTTTTTGACCTTGACCTTTCCTTTGACCTCAATTTTCTTAAATTAGTGTCTAGATCAGTTTTGAATAAACAATTCAAGAAATATAAATTTATCAAACTTCATATGCTGATACATATTGCTGAGAGCTATCAATTGCATCAACTTTTTTGACCTTGACTTTTCCTTTGACCTTGATCTCACTTTTTTTAAATTAGTGTTTATCTACGGTTTAAATAACCCATTTAGAATATTTTTATCAAACTTCATATGCTAAAAGTAAACACATACTGATGTAAGCTTTTCAACTGCATCAAAATTTTTGACCTTCACCTCTCTTTTCTTAAATAAGTGTTAAGCTCAGTTTAAATAAATCATTCAAGATATTTTAAAACCAGTGTTTGAAATAACCGTGCGCCCGACCGCCCGAGACGCACAAAGTTTGCAGCGGGCAAACAAATTTGTATGTATTGACGCCAGGCTGGACGTGTTAAAATTTACGACAATTAGACTCATATATTTGATAAATATCTTTCATATCAACTAATAGTATCGGTAGCAAAGTGTAACAAGCCAAGAGGAAGAATTCATCATTCTATGGACTCTGGTTCGAAGTTATGATAACCTGGTTCCAGTCATATAATCGTTAAAAACAAATTTATAAAAGACAATTATTTTCTCGGGCAATAGATATTTGTCAGAGCTGACAACTTTTACATGCAGTCAGCCCTGATGTCTGGCTAATTTTGCAGCATCAAACACTGTTAAAACTGAGGTAAAACTAGTTTAAGAAAAGTGGGGTCAAGGTCAAAGGAAAGGTCAAGGCCAAAAATGTTGATGCAGTTGCATAACTCTTACAGTGCAGGAAACTAATTTTGTTACAGCATCAATGCTGATTTGAATGCTTCCTTTGCTTGCTGATTTGAATGCTTCCTTTGCTTGCTGATTTAATGCTAGTAATCCTTATCCTGATGCTGTTTTATAATTAGGTCAATGCTACCGGAAGTAGCATCATGCTACCGGAAGTAGATAATGGATTTCAGCATTGCCGTTTAAAGCAATAAAAGTGCCTTTTACAATTATTTGATCATAATATCTCACTATGTATCAATAATGTGAATACTTTAACCAATATTCTTTCTTTCTTTTTTTTAAATTTTTTACTGAATTAAAACTCATTGATTTTCTGATGCTAGTAGGATAATGCTGATTTTATGTAGGTCAATGCTGGTTTTATCCTTTGCTTGCTGATGCTGATCCTGGTAATGCTGTATTTTAAATGCTGATGCTGATGCTAGCTCGATCCTGATGCTACTAATGCTTATGCTGATGCTGGTTTATGCAAAAAAATTAGTTCCCTGCACTGTATCAATATCTATCAGCATATGAAGTTTGATAAAAATATCGTGGATAGTTTCTTTGAAACTGAGCTTTGAACTGAGCTAAAAGCAAAGCGTGACAGAATGACGGCCGGAAGGATGGAAGGACGGTAGACGGATATGACAAACACTATATGCCTCGGCCATATTCATGGCGGGGCATAAAAAACTTGAATCTACACTATATGAGGATGTTTCAATATCAAAATGATTAACAAGCAAATTCAAAGAATTGTGGTCCCCTGCTTTCCGTGTCTTAGTGGATGGGATGCCATTATTTATGGCATATTGTTTCAAATATGCACGCCCTATCATATGTAATTCAAAAGTAATCACCAAAGTTAAAATCTTTGAAAATTAGGTAAAACTTCAAGGTCAAGGGGTAAAAAACCATAGCATGCTCGGAAACATCTTGTTAAAGATAATGTACATGTCAAATATGAAAGTCCTATCTCTTCTCAATCAAAAGTTATAAGGAAATAAAACATTTTTGAAAAGAAGGTTAAACTTCAAGGTCAATGTCACAGAGTCAAAAGTCATGATATATTTAGAAAGGTCTTGTCACAGGTAATATACATGTACAAAAATGAATGCCCCATCTTTTCTTTTTAAAAATGATCAATGTAAAATAAAGTTAAATTTTTTGAAAAGTACCGGTAGGTCAAACTTCAAGGTCAAGGTCATGGGTTCAAAAATCATAGTATATTTAGAAAGTTCTTGTCTGTAATGTACATGTGAAATATGAAAGACTTATCTCTTATTATTCAAAAGTTATGACCAAGGTTAAATTTATTATGACAGATGGACAGACTGACAAACAGACAGACTGACAGACAAATCAGATTTAATGTCCCCTAGGTCCCTTTCGCGAAAAAGGGGAACAATAATGCCCTTGCTGTTCTTGAGAAGAAGATTTATGATGGAAAAATCCCCTGCATTTTTCTATGTAAATCTTTGGATCCCCATCTGTGGCCCCACCCTACCCCAGTGGGTCATAATTTGAACAAATTTGAATCTACACTAAGTCTATATAAAGAAAGTTTCAACTTTTTGGGCCCAGTCAGCGGTTCTTTTTAAAGTGATACCAACAAATTTTCACTAATTCTTGATTATCCCCCTTGTAAGAGGGTGTGACCCTTCATTTGAACACACTTGAATCCCCTTTACCCGAAGATTCTTTGTGGGAAGGTTGATTGAAATTGGCACATTGGTTCTAATGAAGAAGACAAAAATGTGAAAAGTTTACAGACGGACAGATGGATGACACACAAAATTTGATCAGAAAACCAGAAAAACTCAAGTCAACTAAAAATTTATGATCACAAGTACTTGGAAAGAGTTACAGTATTTGAAAAGCTGTTTTTTTTTTCATGCATTGTTTTCAGAAGCTGAAAATGTATGACTTGTATCCATGTTGAAAAAACTGCACATTTCAGAAAACAGTATGATTAAAATAGTTAATCAAGGTGCTTTGAGTAGCAAAATAAGCTAAACTGGTATAGCTAATTCAACCACAGAGTTTAGTCAATTTTAAGATGCACAATCTTTTCAACTCTTAATCATTCTTAAAATATTTATATCATCATTTCTGATTCAAGGGAGAAATAGAGATATGACCAGGGGGTCGTAACATAAAGCTTGCTAAGTTTTTCACTTAAGTAGGGTCATAAGTATGTTTTAGGTGCAATCTTAAGACCTGCCTAAGTACTACTTAAGTATGTCTTAAACCGTAACATAAAAAGGACTTAGCTAGGACTAAGTCAAACTTATGTTCAAAATATTTTTTATGAATCATCCTAGTTTTTCAATTTATATATATATATATATATATATATATATATATATATATATATATATATATATATATATATATATATATATATATATATAATGATTTAGTTACATTTTTAATCACACATATATTAAAGTGGACGTCCTTACCTATCGGTTTCAGCTCGGTCAGATTAGATTTCATATTTAAAGCATAATTCTCATTAAATTATTCTGAATATTTGAAAACAAATATTACACGGTCACAAAGTGGCACTAGTGGTTCGTAGTACATGCGTGAATATTGTTTATCGATCACTCGAGACTGCGATGTTTTCAGTTTACCGTTTGTTGTTATTCTTTCGTTTTGATAAATGTTCACTTGCTTTCAGATAATCATTCTCGCAGACATGGTATGATAACCGAACGTCTATCTACTTGAAATTGAAACTATAATAAAAAAGTACAAAATAATAGGGACATTTTGAAAAATTTTCCTCCCAATGTCACATGCAGAGACTGTAGACGTTTTATGATACACTTATTTACAATTTAATGAAGGATGGAAAAGAATTGTTTTCAGAAAACAATTTTTCGTATATCTTCAACTTATCAACAACTCTCTCTCTCTCTCGATCGAACGGTAGTGAAACCTGTCTGAATCCTCGCTTGTTGCCTTCTACATTCAATCAATCTAATTTACAGACAATCTTTATTAGTTTTCTAGTCAACACCCTTTAATTCACCGACAATTTTTAAAATCTATTTGATCTCATTTTTTCACAGTGAACAAACAAATCCATGATTACTGTATAGAATTTACTGACAATGATTAGTGTTTATAACATACATGTAGGTCCCACTTATATTTCGCCGTATCCCAAAAATTACATTTTGGAATTACATGTATGTCATTTAGAGAGTGATATTGGAATCAGTGATGAATAATACACCCCCCCCCCCGGCCCGACGAAAAACTAAAATTCTTATACCAGTATATTAAGTAGAGAAAATTATTCCTTAATGCATAATATAAATAGATGAATGTTTTAACATAGAAAGTCAACCTTAAATAGTTCTAAATATGCGTTGAAGAAAGTTAAGACATACTTAAGTCACCTCTACCGGCCGCCTAAGTTTTGCTAAGAATGTCAAATCTTAGCATGTTTCTAGTTACGGTCTTAAGTTTAAGACTGTACTTAAGTCCTACTTAAGCATGGTCTTAGGCTTAAGTACCCTTTATGTTACGACCCCCTGAAGTATATCTGTTGACTAATAAACATGTACATGTATATTGTGTTTTTAAGTTATTTTTTGTTTGTTGTTAAATGTCCCTCTCGAGAATTTTTCACTCATATGGAGACACACCCATTTAAAAAAAATGAAGACGTAAAAGACGGATTTGAGGTTAACATTCATTTTAGGAGTATTCAACAATTAAAACGTAAAGAGATAACTCCTTCCCCTCGCCCCTTCCCCTTCCCAGACCCCTGTTTGTTCATGTATGCAAACTAATACTTTGTTTTGACATAAAAAAAATGTGAATATATACAAATAGTTTAATGGTCCATCTCTTTGAATGATTTTCATTCCTAATACTAGGTGGGTACATGGGTTGACCCAAATTCATGAATGAAATGTCAAGCAATCTTATCATAAATGCACTTTTATTTAATTTGATATAATCATATTGTGAACATTTCAGTTCATTAAGAAAGTGGGGATGACCTCCAGGGGTTCATAACCTTAAACCATTAGATGTACATGATAACACAAGAAACAAAATTATATATAGTCAAATGGAAAAGTTTTCTGCTATTGTGGAGTCACATGATCATTTGTCATTTCAGGGACAGGGAGCGGCTAGGGAGATTGGACACCCCCCCCCCCCCCCGGTATTTGCAGAGTTATTGAAATAGGACTATATATGATTTACAGAAGCAAATAAAAAAATGACTTTGGACGCCCTCCCCCTTTAAAACATGGAGCCCACCATCATTGTTTTTATTTTGTTTGTTTCTTTGTTTGTTTGTTGTTGTTTTTTTTTTTTTTTTTTTTTTGCTTCTCAGGAAATTCTGGGCTGGAAATTTTTTTGACTGAGGTGTGGACCCCCCCCCCCCCCCCCCCGGAAAAAATTCCAGGATCTGTGCCTGTAACTGAATGTAATGTCGACAACGGGAGATAACTCTTCAGAAGGTGAAATTCGTCTATTGTGGCATCCCTTTTTATACTTTAACCAAACCATTTGCATTTCGGTTTATTTTACCACAATCTATACTTAAACTTGTACTTACTGACTGTCATAGGTCCTGTCAACTTCATGAAATATAATCCAATTAAAACACATAATGAATTAATTTCTACTGATATGTATATGTAATGATGTGTACACTACACTGCACCATGTGCAATCTATGATAATGGTAAAACTAGTACCAGTACTAGTAGGGTGATGCAAGCCCAATGTGATGTAGAAATTTTCAAAAAGGCGTTCACATACATGTACAGTACAAGAACAAATTTTAAATTATCATAACAAACGATGTTTTAAAACGTAACTTTGCCATCTAGGCCTATTTCCAAAAACAGACAAACAGGCAAATTGTGTGTGTGTTGGGGGGGGGGGGGGGAGTGACAAAATTGATTGCGTATGGCTTTTCAATGAGGGTTTTGCTTAATCAAATACTAAAAAATAGTTTGCCCATTTTGATAAATTCATCAAAAACGCTTTGTACTTAAATAATATTATTTGTTGTTGAGAAAATAAATTTAAAAATTCCAATTATGGGCCAAAAATTTATATCCCCCTTTTATGAAAACCTAATTTACATCACTAATTAAATTCTGTTATTTCAGACTGGTAATGAATTAAGTAAAGGAAATACCTATAAGAGGTTCATAGGACACATGGTCACCTGAGCATTTTATGCTCGATTTGACAAACTGTACTGTGTAAATTATAGAATTATTTTGACTTTTTCCTTGGTAAACCCAATATGAAGGAGTGTGCATTTAGAGGCAAAAACCATAATGCAGGTATTACTGTCTCATGACAGCATCTAGTTAGAAAGTGCGGGTATAACAACAGGTTTCAGAGAAAAATATCCAAGAAGGAAACTACGTTGAAAACAATTAAACAAATCTATTTCCGATTCACAGAATTTTTTTTTCTTTGTCCCCTTGTAACTGATTAAGTCTTTTATTCCTCAAAAACTAAGGTTTAATTTTATGCATTACCTGTTAATTGTTTCTACACTAACAATGTTTATCATTCTACTATCTAAAAAACCTTCATTCACTCATGTTATAAGGGATCATCCGATATTGACTATGTCCAAATATTTCAATTTTTTTTTTTGAAAAATAACTGGCCAGGAAGCGCCGAGAAATTTCGCAAAATAAGAGTCCAAATTCGTACAATTAGATGGAGGTATTGCGTGAAAAATAAAATTCGTAATAATTGCTACTAATTTCCTTAAGGTTTCTTATTGTCAGAATTTGTATAGTATTGTAACTTGTAACCTAAGGATTCTTTTCAAGGGATAAAGGATCTCAATTAAGACAAATGTAATTTTCCTTTGGCTCTACCTGAGCTTACAATTAATACCTGGAATGATACTATTAAAAATGATTATTTTTCATTCACTTGGCTACTTGTCCCGGGTTCTATTTTTTTATGCAGCGGACACAAGCCGAGGTTCTCTCTTAAAGGATAGTGTAGAGCTAGTTGCGCACTTTGCACCGTGTTCTATAACCAAGTTAAATGAGAACTCGGTGCCTCACCCTTATTTAGGATTACTGCACCCCGCATCTCACCATCCCCTTGTTTTTACTTTTCAAACGTGCTATTACTTCAACCCTAGCCTTTCTTACTTCTCTCTCTGTAACTGCTTTAATATTTACCTTCTCTACTTTTAAAATTCTTGCCGAATTAACTTCTGACATCAGAATAACCAATATGCCTCTGCAGCGCTTTATATAGCCGACGCTTATACCTATTCAAACTGTGGTAAACATGATCTCGGACTATTCCATTAAATTAGTCCGAGTCAGTTCAGTGTTTGAAGGTATAGGCCCATTGTATCTTCCAAAAGAAAAGGAAATTCAGAGTGTATGTAAATAAAACTAGTCCCTACATTATGGAATCATCAGGAATAAATACGAGGGCATGCAGGCACGTATGCTGAATTCTGATTAGTTAATATTCGGGTTGCTTAAACTTTTTGAGGTTTTCAGTGAAATTCTTGAAATCACATATAGCAGTATCCACTATATGTGCATTGATTGTTATTTCCCAAAATACATGTATTTTGGAAAATAAGTTGTGAAAGTCTATAATCTAAAGATTTTCCCTAATTTAATGAACCTTATAGGGAATTGGGCACCAACAGGGAGTAGGGAGAGTGTTTGGGAATATTTGTAACGGTCTCCGTTGCAATACTAGTTGCAGTATACAATAATAAATCTTATCAACAAAGACACCTAACGTTAGATGCAATATTTTATTCAAATGCTGACGAAACATTTATCACTGCAAGTTACATTTAATTGAAACTTCAGGTTGTGTTGTCAATAAGCCAGTGATCTTCCTTGTTCCATTTTTGGCCTAATAATGTCCATTTCCATTTCTATGTCCATTTCCATTTCCATTATAGTCTGTAATATACATAATTAAGACTGTATTTTATATTTCAGTTAATATTGCAATACAACTCTTGTTATAGTGATAGTCAACACTCTTAATTCTGTGAATAGAGAGATGATTAGAATAAGGGATTAGTAAAACATTTGACATATTAGTAATTTTTAGGGTAAAGACAATTATTATGAAGAGATTAAACATAATATATCGTCATTGTTGCATTTACATCATAGACATGGACAGATACTTACAATGTCTACAGCAGTAGCCACTACCTAACGGGTAATGGGGCATAATTTGACAATATTCTCCACGGTAACAATAGTTGTCATTACGACATCTGCGATGAAAGTCACATGATTGGTCTCCGCCAGGAGGAGACCAGTAAGCTGAAATTAAGAAAATTTGTAGAATGAATATTTACTTTTCTAAATCTTAAATTATAATTCGGTCTGCAGATTGAAAATTTGACAAAAATGATGAATCCGTAATTTATTTATTTATTTATTAAAATAACGATTTATTTCTGTAAAAAACACTGGTTAAAGCACTGTTACTTCTTTTCTGTTAAAAATAATTCTGCATTTATGCAGATTCATGCGCTTTCAAATGAATTCATATATTTTATCGCAATTAATTTTGTAAAGATCCTTGAAGAAAAATATATGGAAGGAAATGATGCTACCTATAGAGAGATCTTATTTTTAAGCATTGTTATTTAAAAATCATGATGTTTTCACTTAAGACTTCTGGGTCCTAATTTAAATACTGTAAATAACCATATTTTCATTCTCTATTCATCGCAAGGTAAAACATTTTAAGCAAGAGTAAATTTTCACGAATTCTGGTTTTTGTTTAACATAATCTATCATAATACAATTATAAGCGAGAAAGATTCTTTTGCGAGCAGACTGCAAAATAAGGTTCTCGCGAATAAAAACGGATTTACATCACCAGATCAAATATACATTAATGCTATAATTAACGTTTTCATTCATAATAATTTATATATGTTCAATTAGTTTTTGACAGTAAAAATTAGTTGCATCCGTGGATAAAGAGGTTTTTTTCAGAGAGTTGATTAAAATTCTAAAATTGATAAGGAAACAAGACTAACAGTGAAAAAAACAATTTAACGAGAGAGAGAGAGAGAGTGTGTGTGTGTGTGTGTAAAAAAAGTATAAAGTAAACATACCGGTTGTCAGGGCCACCAGGCAGAGAACAGCAAATACAACGAGGAGTTTTCCCATGTTGATTAAGGTATCTGCAGATAACTAGATGATGGAGATTGATGCCTTATATACCGTCAGAGTACCTACATCCACCAATCAATGCGTTTAAAACTATTTCCTTGTTGAATAAATTTTTCTTAGAAACCTTGTGCAAAAACATAAATGATGTCAATATTTTTGAATGTTTTGGAAAACCAAATGATAATTATCCTAAAGATTTCTTTTTAATTTTTCAATAGTTTATGACTTCATTAACCTTATCAAGGAATAGTAATAGCAATCTGCCCATCAATTAATAGATTGAATTGGAAAAGAATTTAAAGACGTAGAGCTTCGTAAAACATTTCATAAGCTATTTTACACCTTTAAAATATGGTGATCACTTAATGGCAACTAGTTAATATATATATATATATATATATATATATATATATATATATATATATATATATATATATATATATATATATATATATATATATATATATATATATATATATATATATATATATCGCTCGGTCATCTAGGCAAGTCAGAAGCTCGATGGCGATTGAATTCTCGCGACCCTGTCCTACACTACACGGTTATTAAGAATGGAAGAGGGATACAGTTATTTGGACATAAGTTTTATTAGAGGATCGTTACCGGTACACATTTTAATGAATTAATTTTATTTATAAAGCACATTTGAAAACAACTCTTAAACTATTATTTTTGCCGTAAGTGAAGAATATTTTGATATAGAAAGCACAAAGAAATTCACTTTTTATAAGGATACCCACTTCGGCACCAAGAGATACATTATACATTATTATTAAGTATTGAGTTGGTGATGGTGTATAATAAGAGCTTTGTACTATCAAATAGAACGTTAATTTTTCCATGACAAGTCCTTGAATAAAAGATAAATCTGTACCAATTTATGGTAATAATATGAAACAATTAAAAGAAAAGATCAAATTCTCTTCCCAAAACAATTTTTTCAAAGAAATTGGATAAAAAGCTAATATTTTTTCAATATGACCTGTAAATTTGACCAAAGTTTTTTTCTTTCTGAATAAATCTAAGGAACCTTGAAAGTACAATTGCAAACATTTTTATTATTATGGTAAAGAAATTATGTCTGTCCGTCTGTTTTTCAGTTTATATTTTCGTGTCAGACTCATAATTGTAATACTATGAAGTATGAGATCATCAAGCTTCTGGGGTAAAAATTGTGTCAAGTTAAAAACTTAGGTCATTTCAACCTTTAATAACGAAGATATGGCCAAATATAGCAAAGCCCTTTCCGGCTCATAACTTTAAAATTATTTTGCCCAAGAATCACCAAACTTGGATAGATAATGTATCTTACGTAGAAGATGTGTCATGCCCTCATTAAAGTCACTGGACCTTTAGTTAAGATGATATTGCCAAATGTGGCAAAACTCGGTTCGGCTCATTACTGAAAAAACATTTTGCCTAGAATCTTAGGTCGAAGGAGTGTTGTATTCTATATTAAAGACACTGTGACCTTTATTCAGATGATATGGCCTATATGACAAAATCATTTCCGTTTCATAATTTGAAAAAAAAACTATATGTCCTAGAATTATCATATTTAGACAGATGATACATCTTAAGCAGAAGGTATGTCAAGCCCTTCTTTACGGCCAGATTAATAAACGAGTTTGATGTTAAAAGTTGCCTTAATTATTTCTGTAAGAGCATCTCCCATAAAATAAGTGTAATCCCCATCGCTTGGGTATTGGGCAGAGAAATTTACGATGTGACCTCTAAAGTGAATAAATAACATTTGTCAAATTAAATAGTTTTTGATTGCAAGCCTTTTGTTTTCAAAGTTAATTTCAAGTAAAGTTGTAAAAAAAAAATCATTTGATATTGCATAATATTTTTTTTATATCCCGACAATCAGATTGATAGGTGTCATGTCTCAACACTAAAATGATGGATGCAATATTATCGGTTTTTTCATAAGCATAATGATTTTTATTTGATTCTTAATTAGGCAGCGGTATTGTTAATCTTTTATGAACAAAACAATGATCAAAACTGCATATTGGGCTTTGTTTGATTAGAACTATCTCAAAAATCTTTATGATTCCAACATAGGACACAGGGAGATGGCTAAAAGTTCCTGTGCCTGCTAACAAACCACATTCACTTTTGTGCATAACTATTGTAATTTTTATTGATAATTATGTCCAATATAGGTATTAGTCTTGTTTTATAATTAACAAATGTTTATGCAAATCTTCAACAAATTCTATATATCTATCTCTTCTGCTATACTGGGTATGTCTGCATGTGAACCATAAAATAAGGAATTTAAGATATCGACGTTGTAATAACAAGTTATCCACGTAGTGTTTAATTCTGTAGATGAAAATAAAACAATTATGATATTAAACACGTTTATTTTAAATTACAGTTATTGGGGCATAACTTTAAAGAGGGCGCAGTTGCATTGCCATTCTTGTTTACAATTTTAAATTTCTTAAAAAAAAAAACAAACAAACAAAAACCTAAGCTTAATAAATTGAAATTACATGAAGATCCTTAAATTTAAAGACAAAAACATTTTTCATAACATTCATAACATCATGTCAAAGATCTATGTTTGTAAACGTGCGCGCGAGCTCTCTGTTATTGTTAATTGTACGTTTTACTGGGTGTTTTCACTTTGTTTCACTATACATATCACTGAGCACGGACTGACAATACTGGTGAGTTGGTTTCGCTTTCTCACCTTTCTAATTTTTCACTAAACACAACAAATTTTCCACTGAATTTTAAATATAAATGATTAAATTTACTTCATGAAACTGCAAGGTTCTGTGTCATTTGAACGCGTCCAACAATTCGTAGTTGATGTTAAAGGAATTTCAATACCTTCGTTTAATGACAGCATTTTGTAAATTTCAGTGGTCGCTATGATGACCTTGTTAACAAATATAACTTATCATTAGGTCGTATTTTTACTGACCTGTACCATACCAATTGTTAGGTCTTTTTTAATACTAAATGCAATTTTACTTTAAATTTATTAAATGCAGATAAAAAAAACCCAGGCATGATTCGCTCAAGTTGAATTTATGTAGAGACTGTCCTTGACAATACGTAAACGCAGTTCTATCTGCATTGATATGCACATTCGTGCATTTTTCTATGCCTGGAATTTTTTATCTGTTCAATCATTAATGACACAAATGATGAAAAACCCTTCTTAACAAATTAGCTCCGGTTTTTAATTTTTTTTTTTTTTTTTTTTTTTTTTTTTTTTTTTTTTTTTTTTTGCTTTAAGTTTAGATTCAATTTGTCGAAGTTAAATTTAGGGTAAAATAAAAGGCCAAAAGTTTCTGTAATACTTCATGAATTGTCTTCAATTCTCTTCCTAAAAATGGAAATATAAGAACTGCTTTGTCTGTTTAGCGTAATTAATGGAAAAATTCCACGATGATTTCAATTAACTCATCGAAGTAAACATTTCTCTTTTTTTTCCCCCATATTTTGAATTTCACTTTCTTTTTAATGTTCAGTCCTGATAATTTTCTTATACATTTTTGATGATAAATAGTAAATGAATACATAGGAAAAAAGTAAAGAAAAAGAGGGAAACTCATGAATAAAAATTATTGTAAAACTAATCGATGAAAATAATTTCTGCACAATTTGGTAGACAATTCTCCGAATTTTGTGATCAGTATTTAAATTTGGAATTAACGTATTACGACTTTAAATGCATTATAAAACATTAATATTATAAAATTTTGTAAGTTAATAACAAATACTGATCCATTATTCCTAAGAAAATTGTGTATATTCATCATAATTTCTCACACTCTCTGTCCTCCTGTAATCTTTGCTCGTCCATAATTATTGTAAATATGTATATATGTACCTCTTGTACCATTCATATCGTTTTTGAGAGACTAAATAAATAAATGTTTCATTCTCCAAAATAAATTTGTATTGTGTAATGGACTTTTGAGCTTGAGTGCTGTTCGTTATCTCCATATATTTCATTTTAACCACCGAATATGTTTCTCTGCTGGTGGACAGTTTGTCCCCGAGGATACTTGTCGTTCGATGCCTATTCATTCATGAGTACACAGAATAACGAAATGATACTGGCAGACGCGTCGTCCAGTATAAAAAGGCGTCACTCTTTTGAGTCTATAAGGGACACAGACTCAAAGAGTTCATTCGGTACCCCTCGGATAATCCTCAGGGATATTAAACATATTCATATGTGCAGTCTTCAATTCCCAGTTTTGGTAAAAACCAAATGTTCATACAAAAAAATTGAAAGAATATAAAGTTTCTATTAGAGATATATTTAAAGGATCCTTTTCCAATCCCATGTCTTCTATTTCAAAATGTTCTGCGAAAAACTTTAAAACCTGTGATATTTTGAAAACTAACACTTCTTCTACCAGTAATCTTACTGGACAGAGCTTCTATACTAAAACTTGGACAAATCTGAACTGAAAATCTTCTAATGTTTTCTAAGGAATAGAATGTAATCTTTGTGGACTTGTTTATGTTGGTGAAACCAAGGGTTCACTTAATAAAGGAACATCAGGACACAGATTCCAAATTAACAATGGGGGCCAGCAGCTTCTATACGAGCATTTTAACTTACCTGATCATTCTGTTTTGTCAATGAAAGAGAATTCTAGAAATGATTTACCATCTTACAAACAGTCCATCAATCAGTAAACCTTTCCGTAGACAACGAGAAGAATATTTGATTAGAAAACTAGGCACGGCCTTTTCTATGGATGCAATGACAATGTCGATAGTGTTGGAAATCTTTCCAGTTCACAGTGTCACAATGTAAATGTGATGGGACTTTTTGACCATACATAGAGACGTAAGCGTAGTCATGGGCATCGGTCTTACAATAAACCTTTAATACATGATGTCTCTTTTGATTCATTACTACCTTATGTAAATCAACAGCTAGGTCTTCATCACATATGCATTATACTTTACTCTGTCCCTTTGAAACTTTTAAATAGTCTACTTGAAAAGGTCAAATATCGTCCATTTTTTGATTCCTCGACCCAGAATACAGGCTCGGATCAGTGGTTATGGATATTGCAAATCATAGGCTGTTTAAACCGCAACGTTTTACAGAAGAAAATGCAGCTAAAACAACCCGGTTTTTGTTTAAACTCTAATATGCCAACAAAGAAATTGACGCGGTTAATATAAGTAATACTCTTAATCACAAAAGGGTCCAGTCTTGTATTCCACCATATTTCAAGTTAAACACTATACCTTGCATTTCCTTCAAATATAAATCTAATATTGCTTCCAAACTTTTTAATTACAAGAAAACTTTACAAAGCCTGGATATTGAGCTTCTGATACATAATCCTCCTTCCTGTTAACGTTCTTCTTCACCCTACAACTTAAGTCCTGCTGGACACGTTATTACTGGTGACGTAAATATAGTTAATAATGAGGACTTTAAAAAAATCATTAATTTTAAAAGGGCCACAATTTAGGAAAACCCGATCTTTCAACTCGCGTAAAAATTTCATAAATATTATGGATTCTGTGGAAGATTACTAGAGGCGATGAACCAGACATGAAAAACTAGACCTTGACACGTTGTCAGAATGGATTAAATGTATCAGGTGTATGTTAAAATCTTGCATTAAGTGATTGAGGGGCATAATGAAAACAAACTATCCTTCTGTGTTCAATAATTCAGAAGTGAAATAAGAATTAAATTTGTTTATTTGTTTGTATGTTGTTTAAAGTCCCTCTCGAGAATTTTTTATTCATATGGAAACGCAGCCACTTGCCGGCACTTACGGCCATTGAGCAGTGAGGGATCTTTTTCTTGCCAGCACCTACTGCGACACGGGACCTCAGTTTATACGGTCTCATCCGAAGGACCGGTCTCCACGTCCCACAGTGGGATTCGAACCCGCGACGTAAGGATCAACTCCTTACTTCGCGACTCTAGAGCAGACGCTCTAACCACTGCGCCACGCGGGCGACAAGAATAAAACAGATTACACGATCAGTATATACTGGTCCCTGCTGAAAAAAGCAGGTAACATTTTCTTTGTAAGGCTCATTATTTAAATTGTATTTTAGAGGAACTGGGATTTAATTCAACAAGTGGTAATCCAACTTATACCCATACATCTCCATATAAGGAGGAAATTCTTCAAAATCATATGTCAGGTTTGAATATTTTTAATATTCCCATCAACCAGCATGAATTTGAATTACCATATCTATATTGGATTCCGAAACTTCATAAAAATCCTTGCAAACAAAGATACATAGCCGGTTCCAGTAAATGTTCTAACAAGCCTCTTTCTTTACTCCTCACTAAAATATTAACAGTAGTGAAGTAGAAACTTCAAGAGTACTGTGCAACAATATATTTGAGAGGTGGTGTAAGTCAGATGTGGATACTTAAAAATTCCAAGGAACTTTTGGAAAATTTGAAATCACAAAAATTTACCAAAATCAACAGCTTAAAAACTTACGACTTTTCAACTTTATAGACAACCATTCCCCACAATAAATTAAAGTCCAGCCTTTTTGATATCATTGACAGCTACTTTTTCAATAAAAATGGAACTCGTAAATTTACTTACCTTGTCATCGGTCATTTGCAAAATTATTTTGTTAAAGACATTCTGATTGTACACACACATACTCTGACCGATGATATTAAAAAGATTCCTGAGTTTTTGATTGACAGTATTCTATGTGGTTTTTGGAAACCAGGTCTTCCAACAATCTATTGGAATTCCCAAGGGTACCAATTGGGCCCCATTATTAGCACACCTATTTTTGTATTCATATGGAGCAAAATTTGTTCAAAATTTTGTACGTGAAAAGAAGGAATCTCTTGCTCTGGCCATCAACTCGATATTTAGATATATCGACGACGTATTGTCAAATAACAATGGTTATTTCCATTCGTAAGTCAATACGATATATCCAAATGAGCTTGAAATAAAAGATACCACAAAGGTTGACACATCTGTTTCATATTTGGATATTTTTATAGAAAAAGAGACGTTAATCTAACAACCAAGCTTTATGATAAACGTTATGGCTTTACGTTTTTAATCTTCAACTTCCCTTACATATGCAGCAATATACGTTCATCATCTGCATACGTGGTTTATATCTCTCTGTTGATTCGATACACAAGAGCATGCTCTACGTATGAACAATTTCTAAAACAAGGTAAGTATTGACAAACAAGTTGATGAAACAAGAATATCAGCAGCATCAATTAAAGTCGTCATTTCGTACGTTCTATGGTCGATACATTGACCTTGTCAGCAAATACAATTTATCATTAAGTCAAATGCTGACTGACGTTTTTCATACTAAGTTAGGCCATTATTTGGACACTAAATTTTCGTTGGATTTGTCCGTTATTACCCGGTCATGACATGGAACACATGGCGGATGTGACCGGTCGGCAGGGGATGCTCACTCCTCCAGAGCACCTGATCCCACCTCTGATGTTTTAGAGGTCCGTGTTTGCTCTGCTCCAAAATTTGTATTGTTTAATGGACTTTTGAACTTGAGTGCTGTTCATTATCTCTATACATTTCATTCACATGAAAACAAAAATACGTCTCCTAATAATGGGGCGCAATTGGTACCCAAAGGATTTGTTGGAAGAATTGATCTCTAGAAACTACATAGATATTGTCAATTAGAAACTTGAGCATCTTCTTAATTTCAACTTTAGAGTACATATGTGTGCAAAATGTTTTTAACGAAATAATTTTGCAAATGACCAATGACAAGGTAAGTAAATTTACGAGTTTTATTTTTATTGAAAAAGCAGCTGTCTATGATGTCAAAAAGCATGGACTTTAATTTATCTTTGGGAATGGTTGTATAAAGTGTTGAAAATGTATACGATTTGATGTTATTGATTTTAGTAATTTTTTTTTATTTTACATTTTCTGAAAGTTCCTTGGAGGTTTTAAGTATCCACATCTGATTTACACCACTTCTCGAATATATTGTTGTACAATACTCCTTAAGTTGTATTTTAGTTCGAAGTAAGAAAAAGGCTTGCTAGAACCTCTACAGCAACCTGGTAATGTATCTTTGATTTTAAGGATTTTTATGTAGTTTTGGAATTCAGTATACGTATAGTAATTCAAATTCAATTCGATTGTTGGGAAAAATTGTAATATTTAAAGCATATGATTTTGAAGAATTTCCACCGTAGAAAGCGTATCTTGAGTATAAGTTGGACTACCATTTGCACAATTAAATCCAACGTCCTCTGAAATACAATTAAAATTAAGAGCCGTAAAGACAAATGCAATTTTGGTACCTGGTAAGTCAGCTGGGACCAGAACATATTGATCGTGTAATCTATGTAATTCTTTTTTCATTTCTCAATTACTGAAGACAGAAGGATAGATGGTTTTTATATTGCTCCCTAGCCGCTAAATGCGAGATTTCAATATCCATCTGATTCTTTTAATGCATACTGACAAAGATATTTATGATTTTGAATGACTTTATTCTTTATTGAGATCTTCCGACTTCCTTCGGAAGATCTGTTTTCATTCTGTTTTCGATTATAATTACTATCCTTCGGCTTCAGCGGCTACACGCTGACGCTCGGAACTGTCCGGTAAAAAGCATATCGCAAAATTTGATTTTTGAAGACTTTTTTTGCAATAATTTATTGCCTAAAATATTTTGTTATAACATGTAGAATAAAAGTTGTTCAAAATGATAAGTTCCTGTGTTTTCAAGAAAATAGAGCCTGCCCCTCTAACTAGGAATCCATAGGGGCCAAACTTTTTTTTTCGTTATTACAACAAGTAATAAAATCATATATAAAAGCAATTTTGTTCAAACTAAGTAGAGCTGGTGAAAAGAAGTCAAATAAAATCATTTCCTGTTAGACTGGAACTTATCAAAAATGGCTCTTTTTTGATGACTCGGAACTTTATTTTAATTTTTTTTTTTTTTTGGAAAAAATTACTCCCTGTCGCATTTTTTGTTCGATTTTCATAGCTGTCTACGCCTTTTCTTTAAGTAATTAAGTCAAATGCTTACTGACGTTTTTCATACCAATTGTTAGGCCATTATTTACAGACTGAATTGTAGAAGATTTTCCCGTTATTACCCGATCATGACAAGGAGCACACGGCGGGTGTGATCGGTCAGCATAGGATGATCACTCCTCCAGGGCACATCACCCAACTCTAATGTTTTAGAGGTCCGTGTTTGCTTTGCTCCAAAATTTGCATTGTTTAATGGACTTTTGAGATTGAATACTGTTCGTTATCTCCATACATTTGATGATATTTTCGGGCAAGATAAAATGTCTCCTTTAGTTATGCATTACGCTTTTTGTTTTTACATCCAGTACTTATGGTCGACACCGGAAAGGATTTTAAATTTAGCAAAATTAACTGTTTTAAATAAAGGCATATAAAATAACATGCATATTAAAATCGATAATCGACCACAAAAACAACCCATCGGAAGTGCTTCCGGTGTAAACCCAAAGTAGTAAAAACTGAAACCTTTCTCTGAAATAACTAAAAATGGTATTAAATAATTTGTAAATAATGTTAAGAATTTTTTCTGGCCTTTGTGACATTCGACCTCAATTGAATTGAGGTCTTCAAGGCAGGAAATGTCGGGATCGAAACCGAAACCCGAAAAAAAAATAGTTTTATATTTTTATTTTTGCAGCTGGGAAGGGGGAATTGAGGTGATTCCAAAATATGCATGCATTACAGACTCATCAGTTTATGTTAGATACATTTATTCTGATTAGATTTTAATAATATTTGCTAAAAAGATGATTGATTTAACTATAAGCGTGGCTAGAATAAAATGAGAAACGCATAGTTTTAGTAAGGTTATTTGTGGTCAGTATTCATTGAAAACAATGGAGGAAGCAGTCATTTAAATACCGTTATACTTTTCAGCTCTCAGTAAAATCAGTGTTAAAGGTACAGATTTTCCTAGATATAACTTCTCTCAATAAATTTTATTACTCTCGAATCCGTGATCGCAGGCTTTATATAGTGAAATGTACATCAATCTACATGTACACATTACATTTTGTCTCTGAAGACTGTTAAAACCTGAAAGAAAATCGACACTTTGATAAACATGTATATATTTTATTTTAAAAAGTTTGAATATGAATGGGTTTTATGGTTAATTCATTATGATAAATTTTGAAAGAAAATTTCTTCCCTTTTCACTTCATACTATTAAATAAAGTCGAAATTTCAGATAATCAGCATCTCAAGATAACTGTCTCTAGCTTTATAGTTGCAAGTTTACATATTTGAAATCCTCAGCTCAGCTGGTAGTCACGTGGATTGTAGAGATGATATATTAATTGACTTCCTTAGGTAGCTGACTCAAACCCACCGTGCAGGATTGTACTCTCTTGTGAGTATCTAAAAAAAAGTCTTTGTTCTGTATTGCAGATATAAACTCAATTTAATGGCCTTGTTTGGAAATACGCCTGTTGAATTGGATTTTAAATGACATGATTCATATCAAATGTTAGGCCAAAGTTTTATATTTAAACTAAAATTACTCTATTTTTACATGATCATAACAGAGAGTTCACGGAGAGTGTGACCGGTCGACAGGGCATGCTTACTCCTACTAGGAACCTGATCTCACCTCTGGTATTTCCAGGGGTCTGTGATTCACCCTACGTATTGTTTACAGGACTTATGAGATAAACCATGGTTTCTTATATAATCCTGTTTCAATAGACTTTGGGTGAAAAAAGTCACCCCCTGAATATTAACAAAAAGATCTACCTGAAGAAAACTTACAATTCCTTGTATCATTCACATAAAAATACTTCACCTTGTGGATGCTTTCATATTCACAAATTCATATATATATATATATATATATATGCTTCCTTTGCTTGCTGATTTGAATGCTTCCTTTGCTTGCTGATTTAATGCTAGTGATCCTTATCATGATGCTGCTTTATAATTAGGTCACTGCTACCGGAAGTAGAAAATGAATTTCAGCATTGCCGTTTAAAGCAATAAAAGTGCCTTTTACAATTATTTGATCATAATATCTCACTATGTATCAATAATGTGAATACTTTAACCAATATTCTCTCTTTCTTTTTTAATTTTTTACTGAATTAAAACTCATTGATCTTCTGATGCTAGTAGGATAATGCTGATTTTATGTAGGTCAATGCTGGTTTTATCCTTTGCTTGCTGATGCTGATCCTGGTAATGCTGTTTTTAAATGCTGATGCTGATGCTAGCTCGATCCTGATGCTACTAATGCTTATGCTGATGCTGGTTTATGTAACAAAATTAGTTCCCTGCACTGTATATATATATATATATATATATATATATATATATATATATATATATATATATATATATATATATATATATATATATATATATATATATATATATATATATGATGTACCTTATGATATGTTACGAGCATATTGTTCTCTTTCCACTGTAAAATATGTTAAAATTTGTAAACAATTTAAGTACAGACAAAATATACGATAATTTCTTTCATTGTTAATTAATTTAAAGTAGCATTTATGAATCACACTTCCATTCAATAGTAGAATTCCAAAATTATTTCTGATGAGATATTGAAAAAACATTTTGACTTTAATGGTATTTAACATCGACTATCTTCGGGATCTTTTAATATGCAATAATAAATTTCTTTTACACAATGAATTGTCGACGGATTTTTGGTTATTTCCCGATCATGACAAGGAGCACACGGCAGGTGTGGCCGGTCGGCAGGGAATGTTCACTCCTCCATGGTACCTGATTTCACCTCTGATGTTTTAGAGGTCTGTGTTTGCTCTGTTCCAAAGTTTGTATTGTTTAATGGACTTTTGACTTGAATACTGTTCATTATCTCCCTATATTTCATCATACAATTTACAAAACGAATTAAAGTGTTCTTATAATATAATAGCTCATAATACATGAAATGAAATTTTGAAATCCCAAATATTAAACCTTGTTAATTAAAACAACTGCCAAAAAATAAAATTTGAAAGAAGAATAAAAAAGGTTTAAGAAATGGAAGAACATGTAACAGTTAATCAGGTATTAAAATTTGATTTCCATATTACAAATCTTGATTGTGTTGTGTGTAATTCGAAGAAAAAACAGGTTTTTCTATGTAGGTTAAGACTTTCTTACCTCATTTATATTTTTAAAAATGAATGATTTACAATTAGGGACGTTAAACGATTTATTTTGATTTGATATAACAATTATTTTCAATTGTCAAACTTCTTTTTCCGAGAAAACTCCTGCAGGTATACACGTTTATTGTAAACAGGGCATAAATCAATATAATAAAAAGACCTATTTTAGAAGATACATTACTTCATTATTGATTGTCTCATATGCACATCAAATGACAAAACTTTAATTTCGGGCCTAACTTTTTACCTTTTAAGTACACAGCCACTTTTTCTGTAATAATTTTTACGCCATAGTTCAATAATAACATAAGGTATCGAACTCAAAATTACATGGAGTACATCCCTACCTATATCACAATCATTTACGCTTTGAGAGTAAACGCAATGGCAAAATTTAACTGTTTATGTCCATTCCCTTTTACGATAATTTATCTACAAAACTATTCAGCAGTACAATTGAGGTGCGCAATGAAAAAATAGGCGATTTTATTGTGATAATTAAAATATATATTCTTAATCAGGATGGCCATTCTCTTTAGTAATTAACTGATATAAGACAAATGTTGTGTGGTAAGTAACTATGCATTTAAATTTCAAAAGTGCAAGGACATAACAGGGACTTAAAAAAGTTAAATTCTTAAATTTATTTTATAAATATTTTCAACATCCATATGATTGTAATTTGCAAAACTTTCTGCAATCCTGTATAGATTCTACTATTTAATTAAATTTATCAAATCAAATATTGTTTGCTGGTCAACTGTATCCGATATAGAAGTAATCAATTCAATTTCAGGATTTCAACATGATCAAAGCACTTTTCAAATAGCTTAAGGTATGTCACATCAGCTTTTGAGAACAGTTTTGCCAAAACTTCTATTGTCAAAACTATTCATTACAATTCAATTTCTATACTATTCTGTATTAGAATTAAACAATGCAAATTAAACAATAATCAATTTAAAAACTGCTCACAAAATCGTAAAAAGAAGATTTATTTCTTGTAGTGGAATAATATTTAGAAGAAAATTCTTCAAATCTACACATTTATTTAATTAAATATTTTGAAGCTTTAGCCCTATAAATTTTTACTCAGAGAATTTTTTTTTCTTTTTATACGCTTGGAATATTAGAAATAGGAATGTCAAAAATAGGTTTTGTGAGAGCGTTCCCTCTAGCTCTAGAGTCGCGGAGTAAGGAGTTAATCCTTACGTCGATGGTTCAAATCCCACTGTGGGACAGGGAGACCGGTTCTTCGGATGAGACCGTATAAACTGAGGTCCCATGTAGGTGCTGGCTGGAAAAAGATCCCTCACTGCTCAATGGCCTGAGAGCCAAGTATAGGTAAAAAAATTGCAGCTCTCCAGCGGCAAGTGTATAGCACCGGCAACTCCATATGAGTGAGAATTCTCGAGAGGGACGTTAAACAATAAAAAAAAAAAAAGCAAAAAGCAAACAAACATAAAAATTAAAAAAACATAAAAATAGGTTTGAATTAATATTTTTACAACAAATTTTGCAAGGTAAACTTTGCTAGGAAATGAAGATATATTGAAGAAGTCAAGATAAAATTTACATTTTTAGGTCTTTCCACCTTTCTGAGGAAAGACCTATTGATTTTCTTCTGTTTATTATTATTAGGTCTTTCCACCTTTCTGTGGAAAGACCTATTCATATTCTTCTGTTTATTATTAGGTCTTTCCACCTTTCTGTGGAAAGACCTATTGGTTTTCTTCTGTTTCTTATTATTAGGTCTTTCCACCTTTCTGTGGAAAGACCTATTGGTTTTCTTCTGTTTCTTATTAGGTCTTTCCACCTTTCTGTGGAAAGACCTCTTGAAATGCTTATGTTTATTATTATTATTATTATTCTTCTTTTTCTTCCCGAACTTTTGAAACCTCAAGACTTATCGAAAAACTTTATAGTTCATGATACTGGATATTAAAAGTTATTCCGAAAAACGACCCCCCGTGTTTGACCCATGACCTCTTAGGAAGTTATTGCCCCTTTCGCAAGAATAGCCTGTTATCGCTACTCCTTCGAAACCGTAAACCGTAGAGGTACGAAACCTTCACCAATGTCTTCGACTAATTGAGGGGACTCTTCAATCTTTTCATTGCGAAAGTATTCGTCAACCCCTTTTATGAGTTATTGCCCCTGAATGTTTATGAAACTTACAAATAATTAAAAATTTTAAAAACGATAAGTCGTAGAGACATGCAACCAACTGCATAAGATTCATTGACCTTTGACCTTAAAAATATGCAAAGGTCAAAGGTCAAGGTCATTCAAAATATGAGAAATTAAGCTCTTTTTATATCTCTTTTGTCTTTCAACAAATCCTAAATATCTTTGCATCAATAATATGTCCTCTTAAAACTATTTCAAAGATTTCATACTTGTCCCCTAAGATTTACCCCTTTAAAAGTTATTGCCCCTTTTACTGAAAACCTTGTTATCGCTACTCCTCCGAAACCGTAAACCGTAGAGACACAAAACCTTCACTAATGTCTTAAGGGTCTTTAGACACAACTTCAATCTATTCAGTGCGAAAGTATCCGATGACCCTTTATATGAGTTATAGCCCTTTAACATCTTTGTGCTTACTATTAAACCTTATAACTTTAAAACTAAAAGTCGTAGAAGCATGGGGTGAAGTGCAATGTGACCCTTGACCTTTGACCTTGAATATTTGTTCAAGGTCAAAGGTCAAGGTCATTTCAAAATTTTTAAAATTTTCATTTTTTCTATCTTTCAAGCCATTTATGGATTCTTTTTGTATAAAAATTAACTTTAGAGAGTAAAATATGAAAAATTTATGAAATTCAAAGAAGGTGGAAAGACCTCTAATTGTTCGAGAACAATTAGTCTACTAGTTAT
Organism: Saccostrea echinata; assembly: GCF_033153115.1. Lineage (NCBI taxonomy): Eukaryota > Metazoa > Mollusca > Bivalvia > Ostreida > Ostreidae > Saccostrea > Saccostrea echinata. The sequence goes on along the minus strand of NW_026889772.1, from coordinate 15,230,906 downwards.
TCTTCTTATTTTTCCGCCGCAAGATTTTGAGTTTCAAGATTTATCGAAAAGATTTATAGTTCATGAGAATGTACTCCGTAAAAGATTTTTGCAGTTGACCCTGCGTATATGAACTTTGACCCCTTGAGGAGTTACATCCCCTTTCGCAATAAAAGCTTGTTATCGCTACTCCTTTGAAACCGTAAACCGTAGAGATACGAAACCTTCACCAATGTCCTCGACTAATTTAGGGGACTCTTCAATCTATTTATTGCGAAAGTATTCGTCGACCCCTTTTATGAGTTAGTGCCCCTGAAAGTTTTCGATGTTTACAAATAATTAAAAATTTTCAAAACGATAAGTCGTAGAGACATGGGACGAACTGCATGAGATTCATTGACCTTTGACCTTAAAATATATGCAAAGGTCAAAGGTCAAGGTCATTCAAAATATGAGAAATTAAGCTCTTTTTATATCTCTTTTGTCTTTCGACATATACTAAATATCTTTGCATCATTTATATGTCCTCTTAAAACTATTTCAAAGATTTCGTACTTGTCCCCTAAGATTTACCCCTTTAAAAGTTATTGCCCCTTTTACTGAAAACCTTGTTATCGCTACTCCTCCGAAACCGTAAACCGTAGAGACACAAAACCTTCACTAATGTCTTAAGGGTCTTTAGACACAACTTCAATCTATTCACTGCGAAAGTATTCGATGACCCCTTATATGAGTTATCGCCCTTTAACGTCTTTGTGCTTACTATTAAACCTTATAACTTTAAAACTAAAAGTTGTAGAAACATGGAGTCAAGTGCAATGTGACCCTTGACCTATGACCTTGAAGATCTGTTCAAGGTCAAAGGTCAAGGTCATTTCAAAATTTTCATTTTTTCTATCTTTCAAGTCATTTATGGATTCTTTTTGTATAAAAATTTACTTTAGAGAGTAAAATATGAAAAAATATATGAAATTGAAAGAAGGTGGAAAGACCTCTAATTGTTCGAGAACAATTAGTCTACTAGTTATTATTATTTTTCTTCCCGGACTTTTGAAACCGCAAGACTTATCGAAAAACTTCATAGTTCATGATTCTGGATATTAAAAGTTATTCCGAAAAACGACCCCCCATGTTTGAACTTTGACCTCTTACGAAGTTATTGCCCTTTTCGCAAGAATAGCTTGTTATCGCTACTCCTTCGAAACCGTAAACCGTAGAGGTATGAAACCTTCACCAATATCTTCGACTAATTGAGGGGACTCTTCAATCTTTTCATTGCGAAAGTATTCGTCAACCCCTTTTATGAGTTATTGCCCCTGAAAGTTTTTGATGTTTACAAATAATTAAAAATTTTCAAAACGATAAGTCGTAGAGACATGGGACCAACTGCATAAGATTCATTGACCTTTGACCTTAAAATATATGCAAAGGTCAAAGGTCAAGGTCACTCAAAATATGAGAAATTAAGCTCTTTTTATATCTCTTTTGTCTTTCAACATATACTAAATATCTTTGCAACATTAATATGTACTCTTAAAACTATTTCAAAGATTTCATACTTGTCCCCTAAGATTGACCCCTTTAAAAGTTATTGCCCCTTTTACTGAAAACCTTGTTATCGCTACTCCTCCTAAACCATAAACCGAAGAGACACAAAACCTTCACTAACGTCTTCAGGGTCTTTAGACACAACTTCAATCTATTCAGTGCGAAAGTATCCGATGACCCCTTATATGAGTTATCGCCCTTTAACGTCTTTGTGCTTACTATTTAACCTTATAACTTTAAAACTAAAAGTCATAGAAGCATGGGGTCAAGTGCAATGTGACCCCTGACCTTTGACCTTGAAAATTGTCAAGGTCAAAGGTCAAGGTCATTTCAATTTTTTTAAAATTTTCATTTTTTCTATCTTTCAAGCCATTTATGGATTCTTTTTGCATAAAAATTAACTTTAGAGAGTTAAATATGAAGAATATATGAAATTTTAAAGAAGGTGGAAAGACCTCTAATTGTTCGAGAACAATTAGTCTACTAGTTCTTCTTCTTATTTTTCCGCCGCAAGATTTTGAGTTTCAAGATTTATCGAAAAGATTTATAGTTCATGAGAATGTACTCCGTAAAAGATTTTTGCAGTTGACCCTGCGTATATGAACTTTGACCCCTCGAGGAGTTACATCCCCTTTCGCAATAAAAGCTTGTTATCGCTACTCCTTTGAAACTGTAAACCATAGAGATACGAAACCTTCACCAATGTCCTCGACTTATTTAGGGGACTCTTCAATCTATTCATTGCGAAAGTATTCGTTGACCCCTTCAAAGAGTTATTGCCCCTCCAAGTTGTTGATTTTTAGAAATAATTTAAAATTTTTAAAACGATAAGTTGTGGAGACACGGGACCAACTGCATAAGATTTATTGACCTCTGACCTTAAAATATATGCAAGGGTCAAAGGTCAAGGTCATTCAAAATATGAGAAATTAAGTTCTTTTTATGTCTCTTTTGTCTTTCAACATATACTAAATATCTTTGCATCATTAATATATCCTCTTAAAACTATTTCAAAGATTTCATACTTGTCCCCTAAGATTTGCACCTTTAAAAGTTATTGCCCCTTTTACTGAAAACTTTGTTATCGCTACTCCTCCGAAACCGTAAACTGTAGAGACACAAAACCTTCACTAATGTCTTAAGAGTCTATAGAAACAACTTCAATCTATTCAGTGCGAAAGTATCCGATGACCCCTTATATGAGTTATTGCCCTTTAACGTCTTTGTGCTACTATTAAACCTTATAACTTTAAAACTAAAAGTCGCAGAAGCATGGGGTCAAGTGCAATGTGACCCTTGACCTTTGATCTTGAATATTTGTTCAAGGTCAAAGGTCAAGGTCATTTCAAAATTTTTAAAATTTTCGTTTTTTCTATCTTTCAAGCCATTTATGGATTCTTTTTGTATACAAATTAACTTTAGAGAGTAAAATATGAAAAATATATGAAATTTAAAGAAGGTGGAAAGACCTCTAATTGTTCGAGAACAATTAGTCTACTAGTTAGGTCTTTCCACCTTTCTGTGGAAAGACCTATTGATATTCTTCTGTTTCTTATTTTTTATTATTTTTCAGCCGTGTGATTTTGAGATTCAAGATATATCGAAAAGATTTATAGTCCATAAGAATGTACTCCGTAAAAGATTTTTGCAGTTGACCCTGCATATATGAACTTTGACCACTCAAAGAGTTATTACCCCTTTTGCAATATAAGCTTGTTATCGCTACTCCTTCGAAACCGTAAACCGTAGAGGTACAAAACCTTCACCAATGTATTCGACTAATTGAGGGGACTCTTCAATCTTTTCATTGCGAAAGTATTTGTCCACCCCTTTTATGAGTTATTGCCCCTGAAAGTTTTTGATGTTTACAAATAATTAAAAATTTTCAAAACGATAAGTCGTAGAGACATGGGACCAACTACATAAGATTCATTGACCTTTGGCCTTAAAATATATGCAAAGGTCAAAGTCATTCAAAATATGAGAAATTAAGCTCTTTTTATATCTCTTTTGTCTTTCAACATATACTAAATATCTTTGCATCATTAATATGTCCTCTTAAAACTATTTCAAAGATTTCATTATTGTCCCCTGAGATTTACCCCTTTAAGAGTTATTGCCCCTTTTACTGAAAACCTTGTTATCGCTACTCCTCCGAAACCGTAAACCGTAGAGACACAAAACCTTCACCAATGTCTTCAGGGTCTTTAGACACAACTTCAATCTATTCAGTGCAAAAGTATCCGATGACCCCTTATATGAGTTATCGCCCTTTAACGTCTTTGCGCTTACTATTAAACCTCATAACTTTAAAAGTAAAAGACATAGAAGCATGGGGTCAGTGCAATGTGACCCTTGACCTTTGACCTTGAATATTTGTTCAAGGTCAAAGGTCAAGGTCATTTCAAAATTTTAAAAATTTTCATCTTTTCTATCTTTCAAGCCATTTATGGATTCTTTTTCTATAAAAATTAATTTCAGAGAGTAAAATATGAAAAATATATGAAATTTAAAGAAGGTGGAAAGACCTCTAATTGTTCGAGAACAATTAGTCTACTAGTTAGGTCTTTCCACCTTTCTGTGGAAAGACCTCTTGAAATGCTTCCGTTTATTATTATTATTATTATTCTTCCGCTACGGCTTTTTGATCCGAAAGACTTAACGAGAAACTTTATAGTTCATGATACTCGACTTCTTAAATTATTTCGAAAAACATGTGGCCAGCTATTTAACCCTTGACCCTTTCGTAGTTATTGCCCCTTGTACAAAAATCCTTGTTATCGCTACTCCTTAGAAACTGTAAACCATAGAGGTATGGAACCTTCACCAATGTCTTTGCCTAATTGAGGGGACTCTTCAATCTTTTCATTGCGAAAGTATTCGTCAACCCCTTTTATGAGTTATTGCCCCTGAAAGTTTTTGATGTTTACGAATAAGTAAAAATTTTCAAAACGATAAGTTGTAGAGACATGGGACCAACTCCATAAGATTCATTGACCTTTGACCTTAAAATATATGCAAAGGTCAGGGTCATTCAAAATATAAGAAATTAAGCTCTTTTTATAGCTCTTTTCTCTTTCAACATATCCTTAATATCTTTGCATCATTAATATGTTCTCTTAAAACTATTTCAAAGATTTCATACTTGTCCCCTAAGATTTACCCCTTTAAAAGTTATTGCCCCTTTTACTGAAAACCTTGTTATCGCCACTCCTCCTAAGCCGTAAACTGTAGAGACACAAAACCTTCACTAATGTCTTCAGGGTCTTTAGACACAACTTCAATCTATTCAGTGCGAAAGTATCCGATGATCCCTTATATGAGTTATCGCCCTTTAACGTCTTTGTGCTTACTAATTAAACCTTATAACTTTAAAACTAAAAGTCATAGAAGCATGGGGTCAGTGCAATGTGACCCTTGACCTTTGACCTTGAACATTTTTCAAGGTCAAAGGTCAAGGTCATTTCAAAATTTTTAAATTTTTCATTTTTTCTATCTTTCAAGCCATTTATGGATTTTTTTGTATAAAAACTAACTTTAGAGAGTAAAATATGAAAAATATATGAAATTCAAAGAAGGTGGAAAGACCTCTAATTGTTCGAGAACAATTAGTCTACTAGTTATTATTATTATTTTTCCACCCCCTGATGTGATTCTATGTTTCAAGATATATCGAAAAGATTAATAATCTATAAGAATGTACTCTTTAAAAGATTTTTATAGTTGACCCTGCGTGTATGAACTTTGACCCCTTAAGGAGTTACAACCCCTTTCGCAATAAAACCTTGTTATCGCTACTTCTTCGAAACCGTAAACCGTAGAGGTACGGAACCTTCACCAATGTCTTCGACTAATTGAGGGGACTCTTCAATCTTTTCATTGCGAAAGTATTCGTGCACCCCTTTTATGAGTTATTGCCCCTGAAAGTCTTTGATATTTACGAATAATGAAAAATTTTCAAAACGGTAAGTCGTAGAGACATGGGACCAACTGCATTAGATTTATTGACCTTTGACCTAAAAATATATGTAAAGGTTAAAGGTCAAGGTCATTCCAAAAAAAAATTAAGCTCTTTTTACAGCTCTTTTGTCTTTCAATATATACTATCATTCTTTGCATCATTAATATGTACTCTTAAATCTATCTCAAATATTTCATTCTTGTCCCCTAAGCTTAACCCCTTTGAAAGTTATTGCCCCTTGTGCGAAAAACCTTGTTATCGCTTCTTGTCCTTAACCGTAAATCACAGAGACACAAAACCTTCACTAATGTCTTCAGGCTCATTGGACACAACTTCAGTCTACCAGTGCAAAAGGATCTGCTGACCCCTTATATGAGTTATTGCCCTTTAACGTCTTTGCGCTTACTATTAAACCTAATAACTTTACAAATAAAAGTTGTAGAAGGATGGGGTCAAGTGCAATGTGACCCTTGACCTCTGACCTTGAATATTTGTTCAAGGTCAAAGGTCAAGGTCGTTTCAAAATTTTTAAAATTTTAATTTTTTCCATCTCTCAAGCCATTTCTGGTTTCTCCTGTATAAAAATAAACAGTAGAGAGTTAAATGTGAAGAATATATGAAATTTAAAGAAGGTGGAAAGACCTTTAATTGTTCGAGAACAATTAGTCTACTAGTTATTCTTATTATTATTATTTTTCTTCCGCTGATTTTTTGTTTCGACATTTATTGAAAAGATTTTTTGTTCATCGTAAAGGTCATAAAAAGTTATGAGCAAATTTGACCCAATGCATACAACCTATGACCCCTTTCGCAGTTATTGCCCCTTTTGCGAGAAAACTTGTTATCGCTGCTCCTCCGAAAGCGTAAACCGTAGAGATACGAAACCTTCAACAATGTCTTCGACTAACTTAGTACTTGCTTCATTCTATCTTTGTGAAAGTATTCGTCGACCCCTTTTATGAGTTATTGCCCCTGAAAGTTTTTGAAGTTTACGAATACTGAAAAATTTTCAAAACGATAAGTCGTAGAGACATGAAACCAACTGCATTAGATTTTTTGACCTTAGACCTTGAAGTTTATGTCAAGGTCAAAGGTCAGGGTCATTCCAAATATGAGAAATAAAGCTCTTTTTACAGATCTTTTGTCTTTCAACATATACAGTATATCTTAATATCTTTAATATGTACTTTTAAAACTATTTCAAAGATTTCAATTTTGTCCCCTAAGCTTAACCCTTTTAAAAATGATTGCCCCTGTGCGAAAAACCTTGTTATCGCTACTCCTCTGAAACCGTAAACCGCAGAGACGCGAAACCTTCACTAATATATTCAGGGTCTTTAGACACAACTTCAATCTATTCAGTGCGAAAGTATCTGGTGACCTCTTCTATGAGTTATTGCCCTTTAACATCTTTGCGCTTACTATTAAACCTTATAACTTTAAAACTAAAAGTCATAGAAGCATGGGGTTAAGTGCAATATGACCCCTGCCCTTGAACTTGAATATTTGTTCAAGGTCAAAGGTCAAGGACATTTAAAATGTTTAAAATTTTCATTTTTTCCATCTCTCAAGCCATTTCTGGTTTCTTTTGTAAAAAAAATAAACAGTAGAGAGTTAAATGTGAAGAATATATGAAATTTAAAGAAGGTGGAAAGACCTCTAATTGTTCGAGAACAATTAGTCTACTAGTTTTTCATGAAATTGTATATTTTGACCAATATCTCAGAATTTAAACACTAGCCCCAACTTTTTCTTTCATTATTTTAAACTACACGATACGTTCAACCAATCAACACTAAAGTCATGAAAAGCTTGCACAAGAAAATGTTTTATTTTACTGTTAAGATTTTCAATACTCCAAGAATGCTATTTTCTAGTGGAAAAAGATCACACAATAATAATTATTCATGTGCGTGAATTTGCAAAATTTTTTGCAATATTATTCAAATTGTTTTACATAAAATATATTTCATCTCTTTCTGTTAAAATATCAGAACAAGATGCTTCCATAGACCAAACTGAATGAGTGTGAGTGAGAATGTGAGAGCGAATGGTGTGTAGAAAAAAAGAAAAGAATTTAGTATTTCATACTGTAATATGTTTGTATTTAGAGGAATAAATAATTATCAAAGACCTAAATTTATTTAAAACAAATGTCTTATTTATTTTATATGTTTTATTCTAGTTGGCAGGTATTGTCCACAGTGGTCTACACAACAGTGGAGCAGCCGGCAAACTGGCACATCCCCCAACATCAACATTTAAGTTGTGCCCACCCTGGCGGGAAAAGTAGCACGCTGGGTTGACCTCAATCGTACTACGGACACATTTCAATACAAAATATCTTTAATTATATCAATTATAATTAATTATATCAATTATATTACATAATTTTGCTTTAGATTTACTCTACATAAGATTTTCAAGGTCAACATCACATATTATATCAACATAAACCACAACAAGTCAAGAATATAAACAGTTCAATGGTTAAACTGAAGTGATGATTTCGCCACATTGGCACCGCAGGTGCCCACCGCCACCTGGTGGGGGGCCGGCAGCTTCAATTTAACCACGCACCGTGGACCCCTAGCCTACTCAAAACCCTCAGCACCCCACCCACTGTGAATACCACTTTCTCAGTAATTAAAAGACCCATTTTAGGTCTGTTTTAGGTTTCCACTACCCATTGTTTCTTTAATTAATACAAAATTAAATCAATTCTCTATCAGCCATCCCTGCTGTATTAAGATAATTGATCAGGTTTCCCTACAAATTCAGTGTGCCTAACAACACCCCACTCCCTCCCTGTAATCTAGTACAAGTTCTTGTTTATTCTGCTTTGTAAATTGTAGAATAGATTTAGTGATACCTATCTCCCTGTTATCTTTATTACCTAATCTGGAAAACCATTTTTGTTCAACAGTAGTTGTGCTGGTTCTAAAGGAATGATGTTATACCACTTATTTTGAAACCAAGCTCTGCCAAAGCCTATCCATTCAAATTTGATTAAAACTTATACTAATTACCTTCCAACCCAAGAGACACAATGGAGGACTATGAAATGTTTCCAAATATTTGTAGATGTATATGCACTGCACCAGACATGAAGTACCTATATGACTAAATTCTATAGTCCAGAACCTTGCCCAGCTGATGCTCTCTCAAAATCTGCAACTTGTCACCATAAACTTTTTACTTCAGGAATACTGAAACTGTAACATAAATTCAGAATGGGTTATCCCCAGCTCTCACCCCAAGGGAAAAATATGGTAAAGACTAGGTTGGGGGAAAAAATTGTGGAATTCAAATTTGTTTTAAAGTTGTAAATATGCATATATGAAGGCCAGCATACAAATTAATTGTCCAAGTATGAGCTAAGGCAATGGCACCTATCCTTTTTTTAATACCATAAAATGCTAAAATGAATCATCAACTCCTTCAGATTTGCATTTGTACCCAGCAGCTGATGCATGGATGTAAACTATATATGCATTGACGATGCATCTGATTCACCTTTAACATTAATATATAAACATAAAGTACATGTATGCTAAATGCTCAGTTGAGGGATGTACACCAATGACATACATATAATTGGCACCTGGGTTTGAACTGACATTTTTCAATGGAGAAATGCCCATTAGATATATGCATGATATGTGTCAGCAGTTTTTGCAGAATTGCTGACTTTAACAAACCAGTACCCTCATTTCTGAGAACATACAAAACATTGCAGGAAATGGATCAGATTCTATTCAGTTCAGGTCTGTGGAACAATATGTGTCTAACCCCCCTCCCCCTTGAATACCAAGAATTTGCATCTGCTAACATAGCAGAGTAATAGTAAATCTTGCCTTATGCTTATTTTGTTTTTAAATGTTTTATATTTCATGATGAATAAAACTAGTTTCCCAAATATATTACCTCTTGTGAGTTTAAGAACCGTGGATTAAAATTTGAACTAAAGCGATTTTTACCTGAGTTAAATTATAAATCTTTTTATATTTATATTTTTATTTTCCCACTTAAAGACACAACAGAAACCATCAATGACCATAAATTAGACCTCAATTTAACATAATGTTTTATTTTAGCCTGCTTGACCATTGATTAATGTTCCTTCCCAACCAAAATACACCAAAAAAAAAATCACATCCACAGCCCGTTCCGATATGCCTGCATTGACTGTAACAATTTAAGAACCCTATAATTTATTTATCTGGCCAAACTAAGTTACTCGAGTAAAATTGTAAAAGGTCAGGAAATTTAAGTTGCATAATTATCTTATTTTAAGGTTCACTAACCCTCTAATAAGACAGATAACTCAGTGGATTAAATGTGCTTATTCCTACCGGTAATAAACTTGTCAAGTTAAAATGTCTTTTATGACAATTTTATCCTGAAGCTATGCTAAAATTATTTGCCTTTCATTTTACCTATTTAATTAATTAATTAATCTATTTTTTTATTTATTTATTTACTTAGACTTGTATTTGTAGAATTTTATTTATATTTGAACCTAAAAGGCCCTTGTATGCCTAAAATATCAAACAAGACCAGAAGCTTTTATTACATTGCAAGAAAACTCTCATGATGAACTTAGTTCCTAATACTTCCTACATGTAAAATCAAATACTTTCCCAAACCTAAACGAGAAATATTCTATATAATGTGATAATAATCTAAGTTTATTTGAGTTTCTGATGTTAACTTGAGAAGGTACAAAACTTTTACTTAACAAAACTCTATAAATTTATGTATTATATCCAAGGGGCCTTAGGGGGCAGGAGAGAGAGGAAAGGACAATAAACGTGTTATCATTAAGCCTTCACTCAATTAAAGTACAGGCTCTATTAGAGAAATCATTATTATGTAAGGTGGATGCAGCTTTGAAAATGACCCAATAGCCCGAACCTCCTTGATTTCCTTTATAATCTTAACTGAACCAATGAGCAGACACAGAATATATATCTGAAACGTGTCTTTGACGCCATCTTAATTAATCTGAACCCATCTGATATCCCGACAAGCAAAATAGTAGCTAGCCTTGATAGAAATTTAGTTAATTATTAAAAACATGTTGAATCCTATCTACCCTTACTGGTGAACGATTGTGTTTTTTAAATTGCGATGCCCTTCTATTATTGGACTGGTGGAGGTCAAAATTGTTCTCCTTGCCAAGCCCTATAAAAGAAACGATATCTTGATAGGTGAGGATGCTGCTGGCTCAAATTTGACTGCAATGTAAATTTGGCGGACCATGTACAATTCGACTTAGGGTGCTTATGCCCCCATTTTAAATAGCCTGAATTGCTCATTGTAATGCTTCCATCCAATTGATATTTATGTCTCAAATATATCAAGTCATCATTCATGCATTCATTTTTACCTACCTAGAGTTTTGTCATTGCATGTGACAACAGTAAATATGTTGTACAATTAAATACACATCTACTTCATGTTTTATTTTTATATATATAATGCATTACTGTAATACAACATTGTAAAGCACAACAACTTGCTCTGCATGTATTTTACTTTACATGCAATTTTATCTCACAATTAATTTCTGCCTTTATATACAATTGTATGTTTTTCATGCCTCTCTTGGGGGGGGGGGGGGATTGAAAATAAGTTATTCTCTATCATATAAACTTAAAAATAAATAACGTACTTCCCTTTGTGAATTCTGCTATATAACATTTGGATAGCTGCAATAGATTCACTGTATTTTAATTAATTTCCAGTCTGTATTTATTTACTTACTGCTTTAAAGGTACAGGGTAGCACTATCTTTGGACAATACCCTTTTTTCTGTCACTAAATGTTTTTAAGTAAACTGATAAATATATATAATAAATCTATTTTACAAAAGCCACTGTGAGAATTATATGGATATTCTCCTAAAGATTGTGGCCAAGGGACATAAGTATCTAAATATCCAGATAGGTTTTGACCTTGTAGAAAGGGTACCGAATAAATCTGATGTTTAATAATCATCATTTTCCCACTGGCTCACTTTTTATGATAATTTAACTAAACAATCTTTTCTTTATTCAAAATCTGTTGATGAAATTGGTTATTGCCATTGTTATCCCTTGAAACATCTGCAAGTGCAATGGAAGGAGGGGGTGGCAAATCGATCTGTTTCCATCAAATCAAATGAAATATTTGGAAATAACGAACAGTATTCAAGCTCATAAGTCCATTTAACAAAACAAAATAGGAGCAGAGCAAACACGGATCGGACCTCCAAAAGATCACAGTGGAATCAGGTGCCATGGAGGAGTGAGCATCCCCTGCCGACCGGTCACACCCGCCGTGTGCTCCTTGTCATGATCGGGAAATAAAGGAAAAATCCGTCGAAAATTCAGTGTGTAAATAATGGCATAACAATTAGTATGAAAAACGGCAGTCAGCATTTGACTCAATGATAAATCGTATTTGCTGACAAGGTCATTGTACCAACTTAGAACTTACCAAATGATGATTTTAAACGAGACTGCTGATATTCTTGTTTCATCAATTGTTTGTCAGTAATTTACCTCGTTTTAGAAATTGTACATACGTAGATCATGCTCTTGCGTATCGAATCAACTAAGAGATATAGACCCCGTATGCAGGTGATAAGGATATACTGCTGCATAAGTAAGGAAGTTGACGATTGAAAAGTTAAAGTCATCACGTTTATCATAAAGTTTGGTTATTAGAATACCATTAACGTCTTTTTCTAATAAAATATCCAAATATAAAACAGATGTGTCAGACTCTGTGGTAGACTCCTGGAAGACCTGGTCTCCATAAACCACATAGATATTGTCAATCAGAAACTCAAGCGTCTTTTTAATTTCAACTTCAGAGTACTTGTGTGTACAATCAGAATGTTGTTAACAAATAATTTTGCAAATGACCAATGACAAGATAAGTAAATTTATGAGTTCCATTTTTATTGAAAAAGCAGCTGTCAATGATATCAAAAAGCCTGGATTTTAATTTATCGTGGGGAATGGTTGTGTATAAAGTTGAAAAGTCGTAAGTTTTTAAGCTGTTGAAATTGGTAAAATCTTGTGATTTCAAATTTTCCAAAAGTTCCTTGGAATTTTTAAGTATCCACATCTAAATTACACCACTTCTCAAATATATTGTTGCACAGTACTCTTGAAGTTTCTCCTTCACTACTGTTAATATCTTAGTGTGGAGTAAAGAAAGAGCCTTGGTTTAACATATACTGGAACCCGCTATGTACCTTTGTTTGTGAGGATTTTTATAAAGTTTCGGAATCCTATATAGATATGGTAATTCAAATTCATTTTGGCATATGATTTTGAAGAAATTCTTCCTTAGAAAGGGAACTATGGGTATAAGTTGGATTACCACTTGTTGAATTAAATCCCAGTTCCTCTAAAATACATTTAATATAATGAGCCTTACAAACAAAGACAATGTTGTTACCTGCTTTGTCAGCAGGGACCAGTACGTTCTGATCATGTAATCTATCTAGTTCTTTTTTCACTTCTGGATTACTGAATACAGAAGGATAGATGGTTCTCATATTGCCCCTCAATCTTTTAATGCGCGATTTTAACATACATCTGATACATTTAATCCATTCTGACAAAATGTCAAGGTCTTCTTTTTCATGTCTGGCCCATCGCCTGGCATAATCCTCTACAGAATCCATAATATATATGAAATTCCGAAGCCAGTTGAAGGATCGGTGTTCCCTATATTTAGGAGCTTTTCAAATTAGTGATTTAAAGTCCTCATTATTAACTATATTAACGTCACCAGGATTAACGTGTCCAGTAGGACTATAGGTATAAGGTGAAGAAGAACATGAACACGATGGAGGATTATGTTTCAGATATTCGATATCCAGGCCCTGTAAAGTTTTCTTGTAATTAAAAGTTTGGAAGCAATAGTTGATATATATTTGTAGGAAATACAAGGTGTAGTCTTTAGCTTGAAATATGGTGGAATACAAGACTGGACCTTTTTGTGGTTAAGAATATTACTTATATTAACCGCGTCAATTCCTTTGTTGGTATATTGAAGTTTAAGGGGAAAACGGATTGTTTTAGCTGCATTTTCTTCACTAAAACGTGGGGGTTTTAAAAGCCTATGATTTGCAATATCCATAACTACAGATCCGAACCTATATTCTGGTGTTGAGGAATGAAAAAATGGACTTTTCAAGAAGACTATTTAAAAGTTTCAAAGGGACAGAGTAAAGTTTAGAGCGAATGTGATGTAGACCTAACTGTAGATTTAAGTAAGGTAGTAATATTCGCCATCGAACGATATAAATGTCAACAAAATAATTAATGCAACTTATTTCGACTGAAAATTAACTTTAAAAAAAAGAAATTGTGATAGATTACTTCAAAATAAAAAAAAAATAAATCAGATACTTTCATCACCCACCTTTCACTTTCATTGATGCATAGAGAATGGGAAATAACCCGGAAACGTAGTGACTAAGTACCGACACTGTATGGGTGGATAACTAAATTCCGACTTTACTCAATCATTAGTTTCTAACAAAATATGAGGCGAATGATGACATTAATAACGGGGTAGAGCTTTGATAACGACGCATATTGTGAGACGAACTCAAGTATGCGGTAATAATAAAAAAAAAGATTATATTTTTTAACAAGATTACCTCTTGTGAAATATGATATACGTTAAATTGATTAACTTAAAAGTTACAGTTTTAGTGCCAAAAGGTCAAGTTAATGGTACCGTTGCCCAGTAATCTGCACACTGACCCCTAAATTTCTTTGCGATTTTGAGACATGTTATATGAGTACTTATCTAAAATAAACTTCGAAAGAAATCCTTGATATAGCTCATGCCAAGAGTGACATACCTTAATACTTAGTGCCTGCATACAAATAAACGACAGTTTCAGTTCACGAGAGAATGCAAAGAAAATAAATGAATACATTCATAAAGAAAAAAAATCAATTTAATTAAACGGACTTTTAAAATCTTCAAATAATATCTTATTTAATTAAGAATTTTGTTGTTAAATTTTTTTTTTACTTGATTCGCCTCCCACTGCATACAAACTGCTTCAAATTTTACTTGACGTCACATCGACAAGTGCATTGCGGCCAGTAAGATGTTCATACTTAACTATCGACAAAACAGCAAAATTACGTTTTACTATAGTTATATGCTATCCTACAGTTTAAAACCTAACATCATTTCATTTTGTGGTATTTTTAAGAATAGTAAGTTTTGTATGGTTTCATAGCTAATATTTCTCCTATAAATTAGGTTCTACCTATAGCTAAGTTAGAAATGAAATCTAGTACATAAATGTTTAAGGGAATGCAGATATCTTAATTTCTTCTGACTTTTTTCTTGAAGTAAACCATAATCTACACTGACTGTAGAGAATAGTAAAACCTTACTCTGTAAGTAACCTTTATTCATTGAATGTAAAATATTTTAGAATATGAGACAAAATGATCTAAGTCAGATGTAAATTACTGTATATTCAGAATCTAATCTCAAAAAAAATTGCAATCCCAAATTCCTCTATTTAAACTCAGACTGACACTTAGAAGCTTTATCGGACTAGAAGAAAGGCCAAAGAATACAGACATTACTAATGACATACTTTTAATATGTTCTACTTGGAATTAATATTAAAATGTACAACATATGGAAGAAACAGTCATAAGTATTGAAAGGAAAAAGAAACGAAGGTAAAAATTTTTAGGTGAAATAAGGTTATATTTTTCAGACGTATTTTTCAGTATTCCTATCTAGCATTAAATTTCATCTTTAATAAACATGTAACCAAAATCTCATTTGATTTTCCCCAATAATTCATGAGTTATTGAAACTTATATGACGGTACCCCCCAAAAGTGAAAATTGGAAATTCTCTGTATCTCACATGTCTCCCTTGCGCATCTGTCAAAGCCTTGATTTTCCCATGCAGGGAGTTCATCAGCGTGTTTATCCTTCCAATAGGGATATTATTCAACCCTTCAGACAAGGCAGCCCTAAACTGATTGACACCAGCTTGGGCATTTTGAATCCTATCGTCCCAAAGATGTTCGATGCGGAAAAGATGGACTTAACGGAGACCAGTCGAGTGGATGAATGTGATAGTTTGCGAGGAAGTCGACAAACCCAAGCAGAATTTGGACGAGGGCTTAACATACCGAATAAAATAGGCAAACGATGCACG
Organism: Saccostrea echinata; assembly: GCF_033153115.1. NCBI lineage: Eukaryota > Metazoa > Mollusca > Bivalvia > Ostreida > Ostreidae > Saccostrea > Saccostrea echinata. The sequence goes on along the minus strand of NW_026889772.1, from coordinate 15,215,206 downwards.
CGTGCGCGAGTGAGAGGAACACCAACGTAAAGTTGACGAGCTCACAAACCAAAATCGCGCAATCGATTTCCTTCAGTTTTTAGGTGAATGTAACGACTATCATAGCCTACTGTAATAATAGAAGTTTTAGGGTAATGTAGTGGTGATTATACAAGTGGCAGGATGAATAGCCCGATCATGACATGGCGTTGTTTCACGTCAACGTCATCGTCACGGTTTGTTGGAAACCTTTCTAGGCCCTCTTTGACGACGGATAAGACGTTCTATGGTGAAAAAATTCACAAAAAACTGCACAGAAACCTGTTGTTGCCTTTGTTCTTACTCAGGCAATGCAATAGCCAGACCCCATGGAACTTCCGTCAACCGTACCATGATTGCAAGAAATGGACATGGTCTGTAAATACCGCAAAACGATGTGTATATCTTAAGTGCAGCAAGTGGTACTAAGAGATGTGTTGAAAAACATGTCATCATCAATATGCACGTGTTTTCGGCTTTTTACCACTTTCCCTACGTGACGTCATACATTTCACGGTTGAGTAATTCTAAACACTGATTTTAATGCACAGTAACCAAGATATCCCTTTGACCAATTTTCATAATTTTCAGTTAAGCAGTAAAAAAAAAATTGTATATTATGTTACCCTGTGTTTCTTTTTCCTTTCAGAATATAAACTATCCATATCTAAAGAACATAAATCTTAAGTTCCCTTCATACAGAATGACGTTCTTAAACTTGGCAGAAGTTTCTACAGTCTTTTCTAGAAGAGTGAACTTCCTTGACATAATGTATCTTTTTTTCTTTTCTTTCTTTTTCAACTGCAAGATTCTTTGTAACTGACTTTGATGAAATTTTGCAATTAATGACTGGTTTATGTCTTTCGAAGCAAAAAGTTACAAAACAAAAACCAATGTGATTCTTAGTCTGAAAAATTAATTGTATTTCGGTTTTAACCTTAATGCTAAATGGACATGGATTATACATTAAAATTTTTAATATCTTTTTAAAACTTTCTACATTACTGCTTTACATTTTAATAATAATAATTTAATTTCACATCTTTGCAATTATTAATGGAAAACTTGCATGTATCTACTAGTGAAACTCCTAAATATTATATTATTAGTCATTCTATAATAGCGTCAGCAAGTTTAGGGAAGAACCATATGATTCTAAGGGCAGATTTTGAAGAAATAAAATCTGACATAGAAAGACGATTAAAATATATGTAATTTATCCTCCACTGGCGAGATTCTTTTTGTCTAATTTTATTCAGTGAAAAGAAAATAAATAATTTGTCGTAATCTGACTTTGGTGATCTTGGAATTAAATCTGTCCCATGAAGGCTTGAAATTTGATTCCACCCCTCGCATCAGGATCAAATGGCCACAACCTTATCTTTTTAAATTTGAATAAACACATCATTCCTTCATTGATTCTAGTCCATTTATCTGGTTGTAACATAATACAGATCTTTCAATACATCTGGATGAAAGTATTTTACAGTGGTGAAAACTGAAAGACAATATAACTTTTCTGTTTACCATGTCTCCACGTGCTAGCCACTTCCTAGTCACAATTCCGTGAATAACTTGCATATTTTCTCGCTGTAGACTCGCTACATCTCGCCAGAACTACAGCCAAAGCTACCGCAAACATCGGTAGGGGTGTTTTAAGTAATCTTCATCGTCCTCTTCTTTCCACTAAAGTCCTGCTGGACACGTCACTACTTGTGATGACGCCCTAAAAGCAATCATTTTAAAAGGTAAGAATACAGGGAGCCCCGATCTTTCAATTGGCGACGGAACTTTATAATTAATTCTGTTGAGGTTTATGCTAGACGATGGGCGATATATGAAGGAAAAGGTCGGGACACTGTTTGTCAGAATGGACCGAGTGTTTTAAGAAATATATTAAAGAATCTTGTTAGAAAGTAAAAAGGCAATATATAGACCATATTCACTAAATCGGAAATTGAAAAAGAATTAGAAAGACCATCTGAACAATACCTGGTACCAGCAGACATGGCATATACCAATATCGTCTTTGTTCGTAAGCCTCATTAATACATTTGTAGTTTAGAAGAATTTGGTATTAAGAGACCAAGATTCTGACACATCTGTTTCACATTTGGATATTTTACTAGGAAAAGACGTTATGATAACCTAACAACAAATCTTAATGATAAACATGATAACTTTAACTTTTTTATCGTCAACTTCCCTTATTTATAAATCAATAAACCCTTGTCACCTGCATATGGAGTTTATGTTTCCATGTTGATTCGATACATAAGAGCAAGTTTTACGTTCGAACATTTTCTAAAACAAGGCAAGCTATTGACAAATAAGTTGATGAAACAAGGATATTACCAGTTTCGTTTAAAGTCAACATTTTGATAGTTCTATTGTCGATACAATGACGTGCCATCAAATACAATCTATCATTAAGTCGAATGTTGATGGACGTTTTTCGTACAAATTGTAAAGCCATTATTTTCACACTGACTTGTCCCCAGATTTTTCCGTTTGTCCGATCATGATAAGGATCTCACGACGGGTGTCACCGGTCAGCAGGCAATGCTTAGTCTTCCACAGCACTCAGTCCTACCTCTGATGCTTTTGGAGGTCCGAATTTGTCTTGCTTCAATGGACTTTTGATCTTGACTACTGTTATCTTCAGTCGCCCGCGTGTCTCAGTGGTTGTAGAGTCGCGGAGTAAGGAGTTGATCCTTACATCGGGGGTTCGAATCCCACTGTGGGACGTGGAGACTGGTCCTTCGGATGAGACCGTATAAACCGAGGTCCCGTGTCGCAGTAAGTGCTGGCACGAAAAAGATCCCTCACTGCTCAATGGCCCTGAGTGCCGAGTAAAGGTCAAAATTTGCAACTCTCCACCGGCAAGTGGTGGCGTCCCCAAATGAGTGAAAAATTTTCGAGACGGACTTAAACAATTAACAAACAAACAAACAAACTGTTATCTTCATATTTTATTTAACATCTGGAAATCCAACTTTTACTCATAGTTCACTTTCTAAGAATAAAATTCTTCAAAAACACATGTCAATCATTTAAACTTTTAAACTTTTAACTATCCAGACAAAAAAAAAAGATCTACCCCCTATACTGAAATCCTAAACGTCATAAAAATTCTTAAAAATTCTTACAAAGATACATTTCAAGTCCAGCAACTGCTCAAACGAGTCCTATATTTGCTCCTGTTTTTTTTTTTTTTTTTTTTTTTTTTTTTTTTTTTGCTTATAAAAACATTAACTGCTGTACAGAAGAAACGGCATATCTGAGAAGTGGTGTAAATCAAACATGGATTCTTTAAAACCCAAATATCTTTTGGAAAATTGAAAATCACAGTTCAAAAATCATTCTTATTTTACACACAGGTACCCTGAACTTGATATTTAAAAATGCTGGAGTTCCTAATTGACAATATCCTTTTAGTCTTTGGAGAATGTTCTTCCTTTTGTTATTTTTTTCTCTATTTTTCGGCATTGGAAACAATATCTTAATACTGTAGAGGTACATTTTTTTCCGTGTGGGATTAATTTACGCTATGTATACGGTCACAAATTGTGCGTGAATTTAGGACATATAGTGGCAATCCAAGAAATCAACGGCTGTTACGGTACCTCAGTCGGTAAAGCGCTCGCTCCGTGATTGGAAGGTCGTGTGTTCGAATCAGGGCCGCGACTGACCTAAGTCGATCAAAAATAGGTAGCAACTTTTCCTTCGCCAGGCATTCGGTACTATAAAGTGAAAGTTGTGGGTCGTTCGGATGAAACCTTGAAAAGCGAGGCCCCGTGTCACGGTAGGCGTCGGCACGGTGAAGAACCCTCACTGCTCAATGGCCCTGAGTGCCGAGTAAATTTGAAGTCCTTCACCGGCATATAGTAACATCTCTATATGAGTGAAAAAATATCAAACTGGACGTAAAACAATATACAAGCAAGAAACCAGCGTAATTTTCTACCGTGGATTGAACAGAAATTGATATTCCGCTGAATAAAAGGCCCCAAAGAAAAAAGTAAGTTAACATTACATGTAATTATTTAATTATTTTCCAAAATCAAATTGCTGAGGCTGGAAATTAAAATCAATTTATATAGTAATTAGATATCGGCTGTTCCTTTCGCACATGAAATGGACGAATGATCTTGAGCGGGGTGGATGATAATCATTGTTAAAGAACAAACGGAAAGAATGCTGGAATACTGCTTCAAAACCAATCGAAATATTGAAGGATAGTGCAATGCTCTTTGTGCCCTGGAGACATGTATGCATTAATTTTAATTCAAATTTCTAACATTATTGGTTTTATTTTAGGATACTGTCGTTTTTGGAGATTTTAATTCATCTTAAAATTAGATTAAAAATCTAAGATACTGATCTGTAGAAACAGAACATTTTTAATTAAGTTTGTAGCCGACCAATAGCAAAATATGTAAAAGATTTGTGAGCTCCATTTTGTATTGAAGAAGCTCTTGTCTATGATGTCAAAGAGACGGGCATTTAATTTTCGTGGGGAATGGAAAAATAAAGTGTCGAAAATACGTACGTTTTGATGCTGTTGATTTTGGAAAAAATTGTATCAATTGTGCTAATTTTGGAGACATTTTGTGATTTAAAATTTTTAAAATTTTTTTTTTTTATCAAAACTTGAATAACACCGCTTCTGTAATATGGTGTTGCACAAAACAAATCGTGTGAAGTTTAAAGTTTTTTCTGCATTGCAGTTGATATTTTTGTAAGGAGTAAAGAAATAGACTTGGTAGAACATTAAAAATCCAGCCATCTTTGTTTGTTAGGATTTAAATGAAGTTTTGGGATCCATAATAGGTATGGTAATTTGATTTGTTGTTTGTAATATTGAAAATATTTTAAACTGACATATGATTTTGAAGAATCTCTTCCTTAGTAAAGGAACTACGAGTACAGATGAATGACCACCAGTAGAATAATATCAAAGTTTCCTAAAATAGAATTCAATTGTTAAAAATGAGCCTTACAAAGACTATGTTGCTTTGTCTTCTCCTTCATATTTGAACCTCGTCTGACAATAATTGTTGTGAATTGTTGTTGCTCATGAAAAGATAGAGATTCCCTAATTTTCTTTTCAATCTATTTCTTCTGATAATAAATCTATGATAATGGTGTATATTTTAACATATAAAGAGATTAAGGCAGCCTCACGAAATTAGGCCTTGACTAAGCTTTAGGTCTCTTTTCAGTATTGGTGTTTACATGGAAAATAAAATCGACATTATATGAGATAGAAATTTTAAACTTTGCACACTTTAAAATAAGGCAATTAGACACATAATTGTCAATTATTAACTCAGTTTGATAATTATTAATTGTTCTCAGAGCATGCTCTTGAGTATATATTAAGTATAAATACTGGCTATTCAAATAACGTTGTATTCGTACCCGGCACAACTCAAAGTACGCTGGGTTACTTGTAACAATTAAGTTTGCACAAAATCTCATTCATGAAAAAGAGATTCGCGTTACCACTCAAAAGTGTTATTTAATATTTAAAAATTTTACAGCATTTTGAGCATTTTAACGATTTTACGGTATTTCCCTTGGTAATGTTTGAAATTTGTTGGTAGAAATTGACGCCATAAGCATAGAGCTAAGCGTTTTCTCTTAATATCACACAGTTTTATTTGAAACTCAGTAAATCAACAACGAAATCGTTAAATGTGTCCTTATCTTTAGCATAAGGAGTTCAGGGGCGAAGTAAAAAGTATCCACGCTTTGTGACGCTGTAAAGATGAATAAGGGCCTCCGTAGAAAAACGACTGGAGTGGATATTTGCATGGACAACTTAGCGAATTGCATATTTTTTTCGAACAGGTTTGATGTTTCTCCTTGGAACAATACTTATGATTTCTCTAACAAAAATCACAGATGTTATATGTATAAAGCACATGGATCAAGTGCACTTTGGGAAAGAGATATGGTTACTAGTATCTGATCAAGTTTTTTATATTTCTTTGCGGTTTTGGGGGTTTCAAGTAAGTTTAACTTGCAGTTTAGGTTAATATTTCTAGCATCTCAACTTTTTTTGCCGTAGACACTGGATAGTTAGTTAATGCCTTTTCTTTCAGTTTTAAGGAAAATGTACCTTAAGTCCCTAAAACAATTTTTTTTAAAATTCAAATTGTAAGGTAAATGTACTTTTGCTATATGTCGAAAATATAAAGATTTATACACTGTTAAAACATTCACTAAAACATTCACTCAAAAGAAACTTAATTTTCCGGTAGACAGACAATATAAACATCTCTCTCTCTTTGTGTGTGTGTGTGTGTGTGTGTGTGGAAAACATAAGGGAAAATAAAAAAAACCATTTAAATCAATGATACATTTGTCAAATCAATATAGAAGCATTTCCACATAGTGTAGGATGAAGTCGATTAATGCTGTGTTGTAAATTTATCGAAGATTTAATGAGACCAAAATATCTTCTCTGTATCCTTAATTTACCTCAGGTGAGCATTTCGGCCAACATGGCCTCTTAATTGATAATTCATAGGTTCTTTTAACCAAAAACAAAAAATCTTTCCGTAATAAAAGGGGTCATTATTCTACGTGGATCATTTTTCTTCATGTAGGATATGCAGATATTAAGGATAATGCCACTTTTTCTACATGCAAAAGGGTCATTTTTCGACATCAAATTATAACCTAGACTCATTTTCGACGTCGAAAATGACCTCTGGTTAGTATTCTACCGTGGTCATTATGCATCTTTAACGGCAAAAAATTAGCGTCTGTCTCGTAAAGGAGAAGATTCCCCATGTCTCGTGATTTTGCCCTTTTTCCCCAACGAAGATTAAAGCGATCTTAATAACCTTTAAATTAAAAAGAAAATATATCAGTTCATTCTATTACTTGAATTCCTTTTTTAAAATCTGTAAAGGTATGTGGGTGAACCGCACTAGAGATGTTTATAAGAAAATGGGGACTGTTTTGCAAAAAATTCTACGGTCGATAAATGGTTCTTTCCAATAGATCAACTGTTGGCTGTTGTATTATGTACAAATTATTATGTACCGAAATAACTATGGGTTCGTTTACACGATGAAGACAACGAGTTAACGGTTGGTTTGACAGGTCCACAGTGACCGTTACTCCTCTACGGCACCTGATCCCACCATGTTTTCGTGTTGGTCATATGCAAATCTTTATAACTGCAAAAAATTAGCGTCTGTCTCCTTAAGGAGAAGATTCCCCATATCTCGTGATTGTGCCCTTTTCCCCAACTCAATCTTAAAGCAATCTTAATAACCTTTAAATTAGGAAAATATATCATTTTATTCTATGAGTTGAATTTCTTTTTAAAATCTGTTTAAGTATGTATATCACAGATATATACAAGAGAATGGGGACTATTTTGCAAAAAATGTAAAATCTTTCATGACTTTACTAACCTCTAAAACTGACCATTGGGATGTGCCATATCGCAACGTCTTCAATTGTGAACAAGATCATATTTCTTTTATGTTTTCGTTTATGTCTATGAAATTTTGTAAGCTTGTCAAACATTTGTCTATATATTTTTATAATAAAGGTCATGAAAATTGAATACAAATGAAAGCTCTACTGCGCCAATCTACGAACTTTTTTTCTCCCCTGGTACCTTCGAGTTCTTTCTCTTGGTTTAAAGTGCATTACTGTCATTGTACTTTGAGATATGGGTGACATCATTTACTTCTTTTCCCTCAAGATCTTAATATTGTTCTGCAATAACGCAGATTTTAACTAAGACCGGTTTTCCAAAGTTTCGATTTCTAAACGGAACGGCAGCGAAAACATTAAAAAGATGAACAATGCAGATCTGTCGACAGGGTATAAAACATGGACCCCAGGAAATTCCAGAGGTGGGATCATGTGCCTAGGAGGAGTAAACATATCCTGTTGACCGGTCACACCCACCGTGTACCCTATGTATTAATCAGGTAGACGGGGCATTCCGTTGTCAAATTTAGTAATTAAAATACCAAAGGCCTAACAATTGATATGATACAGGTCAGCCAAAATACGATCTAATGATAGGATATATCTATTAACAAGGTCATTATAGCGACCATAGAATTTACAAATTGCTGATCTTAAACGATGTTATTGAAATTCCTGTACCATCAACTTATCTCTCAGTAGCTTGACTCGATTAAAACATTGATCATACTCAGAGCATGCTCTTAAGTATCGTATAGTTGGGAAACATGAACACCATATGTAGGTGATAGCAGAATATTACAACATAAAAAGGAGAGTTGACGATGAAAAAGCTGAAGTCGTTTATCATTCAATTTAGTTGTTAGTTCGTCCTTATCGTCTATAGTCACCAAAACATATAAATATGAAACTGATGTCTCCGAATAAAACTACATCAATTTGTTGTCGATGAGGAACTCCGGCATCCTTGTAATATCAATCTCAGAGTACTTAGACTAAGATTAATTTTAACAAAGTAATTTTGTTGATGTCCAGTATCAACAGTCGATCATTGATTGCGTTAATACACAGAATTTTGCAAATTCTACGATCGATATATGAGTGTTTGCAATAAATCAAATGTTGGCTGCTGTATTAAGTACAAATTATTATCTACCGAAATAACTACGGGTTCGTTTACACGATGAAGATAACGAGTTAACGGTGGGTTTAACAGTCAACAGTGAATGTTTCTCCTCTTCGACACCTGATCACACATCTGATGTTTTCATGTTGGCCATATTTGATTGGGTATTTAAGCATGCTTACTGTTCGTTTTCTTTTCATTTCATGCAGTGGTCCAATATGAATATTGTTGTAACACACCAGACAAGATTAAGTGATAATAATTTTGTCTGTGAGGGATACAAAAATGATCAGAACTATTATAAATGATTTTTGACATTCCCTTGCATGATAAATTGGGAGGTTCTTCGAAGAGACCAGAACACCAAAATCCTGTGTGACAACAGATGACACCTTAGAAAATTCTCAGTACTTTAAGCCATAGTCGTCGAGCATATGTCTAGAATTTTCAACCCTCCACAAACTTTTTGTTTTGAAATTTATTGATAGACTTTTTAATGAATCATAGAGGTAAACAAAAACCTTTAACTGCGTAGTTGAAATATGTGTATGACGTCATAATGATGAATTGTCGTCATTCAATTACATAACATGTTTATCACAGGTCAATATATTAAAAAAATAAATGATGCAAAAGGCTGAATTAAAAAAATTTACTTCCACGCAGCAAATTGGCAATTTTCGTCATTTAACCTAAGTTTTTATTGTGTTGTTCTTCTCTTTATTGTTTGTTGTTTCTTTTAAAGGTTTTTTTTTTTAATTATATACATTAAATATTAAATGATTGGGCTTAAAGAACAAGATGGACACTGTATGTTAATATCGAATATTTCAACACAGCATTACAAGTACTTTTAGACAAACATTTTAATATACAAACAGGCAGACTGGCATCATGGTTCAATTTTTGTTCTTTTACATATAAAATAAATATATTCACATTCTAAAACAAATTCCTTTTCAAATATTTTTTAAATATATTTAAAAGAAAAAAATGTGAATTTCTCAATTAAAAAAAAATTACCCTGTTTTCAACAGATCTCAGCCATTGATCTACTCTCGTCATTATTTTAATGTGACAATAGAATTCTCTGCGACCGGACAAAAATAATTCCTTGATATTTGTTCAAAAAGGACAATTTAGACGTAGGGTTGGTTGATTTTTTTGATGGTCTTGCTATTCCACTATTACGCTTGGCGACTCTTTGCTGCTTTAAAAGGGCCTAGTCACAGATTAAAAGTTAATATTTTCTAAAATTTTAAGTATAAGATAATTACTTATATGTTGCCAGAGCATTTCAGACAAAAATATTATAAAAGCATGTTAAGAAACGTCTTTGATCTGAAAATTTCTAAAACTGCTAATTGTTGGACGCGTGTGATTGAGCACTTTCACAAAGTAAATTTATCCTTAATATTTAAGAAAAGTCGAAAAGAGCAAAGGCCACTTAGGGCCTTTTTTGTCCCTTTAAATTTTTGAGAAATTAAAACTGCATAGTTTTAGTCGATAAGGCAATAAATATCACTTGAACACTTGGTGACTGAATTTCTACTCAAAATGACGTAATTTTCTCGCTAGTCAATGCATTATGACGTCATGAATTGCGTCATTATTCAAATATCCCGAATAAATCTTGAAAAATGGCCAAAATATGATTCTATTTTTCGATATTTCGTATACAGCACAACCTCCGATCCAAAATATGCAAATATATTATGAAAGAACAGCTTATTAAGATTATAAAAAATAATTTTTATTTTTGGATCGAGGTTTGTGCTCATATTTTAATTCTTTGTTGAAGGTTCTCAAATTCACCTGTTTTCTGCAAAATTCAAGAACATTGCAATTTCACACCACCTGTTTTCCAGTACCTTGACTCTTTAGAGGAAACTTTTATATACACACTGAAATTGCCAAGTCTCTACTTTATAATGATGTTAGGAAAGGGCCATATTGTGCTAGTGGATAAATTGGTTTATCTATAGAGCCATTTTATGCATAAAGTGAACCTAGCTTTTGTTGTGCTTTAATGAAAAATAGTAAATTCATAATTCAGATTAGAAAATTTAGAAAGCAAAACCAACTCACCAGTATTGTCAGTCCGTGCTAAGTGATGTGTTCAGTGTCACATATTGAACCAGACCTGAGGTAATGGTAATGTGTAATGGTAAAGCATTGTAATCATTACATTTCTTCAAAGTAATGGGATGTAATGTGTAATGGATCCATCTTTCAATAACAAGTAATTGTAATGTAATGCATTACTTTAAAAAAGGTCAGTAATGACCATTACTTTTTTCAATTACATTTCAATTAGATTTTAATCTCTGTGAATTATTGAATCTGAAACAAATCCAGGTCACTGAGAGGTTAGTATTTTTTATTATTATTATGTTAAAGTCTTAAAATTTTAATCTTATATCTCACCATTATTTTCAAAAATATTTAATACACATACTTAATAATTGTTTTCATAGATAACTTGACAAGACAGTTATAAAATCAATTAAAGTGGGCCAGAAAAAAAAAATATCAAAAGAAATCATTAAGTTTCAAAGATAGCCACAAAACAAGTGACATTAATACATACATGTATATACTGTGACTACCAATTAAAATACAAACTAAATTTTTTTCAACTTGATTTTTTTTCTTTTCATAAAGTTCATTCTAGGGAAATGGAATTGTTTAGAAAGATTCAAGATCAGTATGATCTACTCGAAGACACGAAAGGAACCTAAGGGACACTAAGGCCAAATGTTAATATTGAAACTGTCCATCATTCATTTTTGGTAGCTTGAGAGTCACCTCTAATGTCAAACCCTGTATCTGGGTACTGGAAATTATCACCCTTGATTGTGTTCAATTTATATCATTGATTATGTCTGCCTTGCTAATTACAAGTGATAATTCATTAAATTATTAATACGTAGTCATTTTACAATTATAGCATTATCAGTTAAGTAAATATGACTTTACATAAAACATACAGTGTGAAACATTTATCATTTATTTTAGATTTTAAAAAAAACATAGGAACTAACATCAGAGACTGAACAAAATTACTACATTAAAAGTGTTCCGAACTACTATCTTGTCAACTGTAGCTTGGTAAGCTACATGAACATGATAACTGAATCCAAATTGATACCAAATATATACCACTCTCACTTATTGACCTGAGGAAATTAAAGCGAACTGACCAGGTACAAAATATGAGAAAGTTAATTTATAGATCATCTTTAAATTGTGTGGTCATAAAATTTGTATTTTTCTCTTATAAAATGTAATGTGTAATGTAATTCATTACTTTAACAAAGTAATTGTAATTTAATTAATTACTTTTCTGAATGAATGTACCAGTAATTGTAATGGTAAACATTCCAAAGAAATTGTAATTTAATGCATTAAATTTCAAAGTAATTGAACCTGTATTGAACACACAAAGTAAACCATAAACATTAACAATAACAGAGCTCGTACCCGTGTTTACAAACATGCGTGTTGGACATGATGTTATGAAGAATGTTTTTATCTTTAAATTTTAAGAATTTTCATGTACTTTCAATTCATTAAACTGGGGTTGTTTTTTTTTTAATAAAAATAGAAATTTAAAATTGTAAACGAAAATGGCAAACCCAACTGTGTCCAGGTTCCTTTAAAGTTATGCCCAAACAATTGCCATTTAAAATAAACGTGTTTATTATCATAATTGTTTGAATTTCCTCTACAGAAATAAACACTACATGGATATCATGGATAACATGTTATCACAACATCGATATTTTATGGTTCACAGACCTAGTATAACAGTAGAGATAGATTTATAGATTTTTTTTAAAAATTTGCTTAAACATATGTTGATTATAAAACAAGACCAATACCCTTATTGGACATAATTATCAACAAAAATTACAATAGTTATTTAAAATAGTGAAGGAGATTTGATAGAAGGCACAGGTTCTTTTAGTCTTCTCCCTATGTCCTATGTTGGAATCATAAAGATTTTTGGGATAGTTCTCATCAAACAAAGCCCAATCTGCAGTTTTGATCATTGTATTGTTTATAAAAGATGAACAATGCCACAGGCTTATTAAAAATCAAAATACAAATCATTATGTTTATGATAACACAGATAAAATTGCATCCATCATCTTAATGATCAAGACATGATACCTATCAATTTGGTTGTCGGGATATAAAAAAGAAAAATATGCAATATCAAATAATTTTTTTTACAACTTTAAATGAAATTAATTTTGAAAACAAAAGACTTGCCATCAAGAATTATTTAATTTGACAATTGCTATTAATTCACTTCAGAGGTCATATCGTCAATTCCTCTGCCCAATACCCAAGCGATATTATTTTATCGGAGATGCTCTTATAGGGATAATTAAGGCAACATTGAACTCTTTTATTAATCTGACCGTAAAGAAGAGTTTGACACATCTTCTGCTTAAGATGCATCATATGTCTTCGTTTGTTATTTCTAGGACATGTAGTTTTTTTCCAGTTATGAAATAGACATGGTTTTGCCATATTAGACCATATCATCTGAATTAAAGATCACAATGTCCTTAATATAGAGTGCAACACCCCTTCTACCTAAGATGCATTTTCTAACTCAGTTTGACTATTCTAGACCAAATGATTTTCCAGTAATGCGCCGGACAGGGTTTTGCCATATTTGTCAATATCATCTTAATCAAAGGTCCAGTGACTTTAATTAGGGCAAGACACATCTATGTAAGATGCATTATCTATCCAAGTTTGATGATTCTAGGCCAAAGAATTTTAAAGTTATGAGCCGGAAAATGGCTTTGCTTATTTGGCCATTTGTCATTAAACGTCGAAGTGACCAAAGTTTTACACCTGACACACTTTCTACCGAAGATGTATCAGCTGTAAAACCTTGATGATCCTAGACCTCATACATGTAGTACTAGAATTATGAGTCGGAAACGAAAAAGCAAACAGACAGACAGATGGACGAACATCACTGCTATACCACAATACTAAAAATGTTTGCAATACTACTTTCAAGGTTCCTAAAATTTATTCAAAAAGTACCAAAACTTTGGTCAAATGTACAGATCATATTTAAAAAAAATCCTATAAAATTGTTTTCGGAGCTGAATTTGATCTTCTTCTTTTCTTCTTTTTAAATTGTTATATATAATTACTGCAATTATATATATATATATATATATATATATATATATATATATATATATATATATATATATATATATATATATATATATATATATATATATATATATATATATATATATATATATATATAATGGATGACAAGAATGATGGAAAATAATAGACAAGATTGTATTTTACTTTATGCACAGCTGTCTTTCAACATCTTTCAAATTTAGGTAACAAGTTGTCGTTTAGAGTGCTCACCATATTTTAGCGGTGTAAAATAGCTTGTGAATTTTTTTTAATCAAAGTTCTTTTTATTTAAATTGTCTTTTGAATTCAATCTATTAATTGATGGGCAGATTTCTATTACCATTCCTTAATTAGGTTAAGGAAATAAGAATATATTGAAAAGTTTTAAAAAATCGTTAAGATATGTATGATTTGGTTATTCAAAACATTCAAAAACATTGACATCATTTATCTTTTTCTCCCCAAGGTTTCTAAGAAAAACTTATTAAACAAGGAAATTGTTTTAAACGCATTGATTGGTGGATGTAGGTACTCTGACAGTATATAAGGTATCAATCTCGATCATCTAGTTATCTGCAGATTCCTTGATCAACATGGGAAAACTCTTCGTTGTATTTGCTGTTCTCTGCCTGGTGGCCCTGACAACCGGTATGTTTACTTTAAACTTTCTTTTTACTCTCTCTCTCTCTCTCTCTCTCTCTCTCTCTCTCTCTCTCTCTCTCTCTCTCGTGAAATTGTTGCTTTTTCACCGTTAATCTGGTGTCAATTTCAAAGTTTTAATCAAATCTGTGGAAAAAAAATCAAGTCAGAACTGCTCCGGACGATATTTTATATAATTTTCACGAACTCTTTAGTCATGAATGTAACTAATTTTTACTTTTCAAAACCTAAATTGTACATTTATGTTTTGAATGAAAACATTAATTATGGCATCAATGTAGTTCTGATCTGATAATGGTAAATCCTGTTTTACTCGCGATAACTTTTTTCTCGCAAAAAAATCTTTCTCGCTTATGATATTATTATGAAATATTATGTTAAACAAAAACCAGAATTTGTGAAAATTTACTCATACATAAAAATGTTTCTTTTTTACCTCGCAAAGAATAAAGAATAAACACATGGTGATTTACAGTATTCAAATTATGACCCAGAAGTCTTTGTGGTATAAATTGATACAAAGTGTTATGAAAACATCATGTTTTACAAATAACAAAATACAATCTCTCTAACGGTAGAATCATTTCCTTCCATTTATTCTTCTTTAATGACTTACAAAATTCAATGCGATTAAATTTTTCATGAATGTTTTCATTCGAAAGCGCGTGTATGTGCATAAATGCAGAAAAGTAGTAAAACTGTGGTGCTTTAACTAGAATTTGTTACAAGAATAAATCTTAATTTAATAAATAAATCACACATTCATCATTTCTGTCAAATTTCCAATCTGCAGATCGAATTATCTGAAATAATTGAAGATTTTGAAAATTAAAGGTCATATGAAACAATGCCCAGAGCATTTTTGATTGTATACGGAAATGAGTTCATCTGAGCTACTTTAATAAGCCTGAAATTACAAGTTAGTGGCAGCAGAGTCGATCAAAATTACTTGACTGCAGAAATGAACTTCAACTAGTGCGGCTTATCTCCCTTCGCTTATGACGTCAGTAAGACCCAGTCAATATACATTCAGTACTAACATTTTATACAACCGATTATGTCTTTTGCAGCGTAATTTTTAAGAAATATCATTATTTGGGCTAAAACGTCGCATAAATATACGATGTTCAAACAAGATAGTATTTGTCTTTTAACATCCTATTGCATATTTGCAAGATTTTAGTATGTTTTATCTGTATAATTTATTGTCTTCCTTCGACACTTCAATCGACAGAGATGATACGACAAAGAGAGGGGATCTGTACTCGATTAACTGTTTATAGACGCTGTCAAATAATTCAATTGAATGAATTTCTTACGTAAGAATATTGATGATTTGTTTACTGATTAAAATTTTTAAGCCATGATTAGACAATGCTATCTATGTACTCGGTAGTACGCGCATTTATAAAGCTTAATTCGATTGACCGCGGTGTGTAAAATTGAAACTAAACCTGCATATAAATGATTTCATTTATTTATGGGAAGTAAAATGACTCCATCGCTTTCTCGCTTTCCTCCTTTCTCAATCACTTTTCCTCTTCTCTTTTTTTGGTTTTCCCTGTCTCGATGACTCTCTCTCATTCTCCGTATTTTTTTCCTACCAAAAAGTTGGTAAATATACAGTGTACACGTAACACTGTAACTATTTTATCGTAATAATTTTTAAAAGTCAGACATTAAACCAATTCTAAATACTTTTTTACAGACCGAATTGTTTAAATTTGTATCAGTTTATTTTAACATAGATTATATAGCCTGAATAAAAAAATGAATTGTAAAATTATTAATTTTGAAAATTGTTCAGGTTCAGTCTTGCAGATAATGGGGGCATGGATTTTTTTAACTGATCAAATTATGCACGAAGTGTATGAGTATTTTCAAACTGCAATTGCTCAGCTAAACTTTAACAAGTATCAGCACAGTAACATTTCAGTGCATGTATACATACATGTACATTCTCGTAATGCCGGTAAATTTTGAGCCATTTTTATAAAATCGTGCTTCTTGTGAAAGCAAAATTACGATCATGTCGTCATAAACCCCTATTTCTATATTGTTTTTACATTAGTCCTCGTGTTTCAGATTGCAGAAAGCGTTCATTCAAATACGCCGATTTTTCATTGATCCACTTTATTGTGAACTTCAATATTCCCGTGTTAATTTGGGGAAAAAAGGGGGTAGGGGTTACTCTTGAGCTACATATTTGACACAATTTTATTTTAAAGATTTTGCATGCCCATTAATTTTTTTTATTGTAAAAAGTTTCAGGTCAATGTTAATTAATTACATTGTTTTTGTTGTTAATTATACGATTTCACTGGAATGAAAAAAAAAATCATGTATCATATACGTATCAAAAAGAAATAAGAAGACTTTTAATTGTTTCTAAAGTATTAATTTAAAATAATTAAACATAGTTGGAGGAGAAAAATCATGATTTCTACGGGGTATTCATCAGGATCATCCTACGATGAAAAGCTCTCGTTTTCAGTTGCTGTGTCTAATTAACGATTAGTTCAAATAGAGTGAACTGTATTTTAGAATCGGAGAGCTCATCTGAAAACAAAATCACATTTATACCCACAAAAATGACTAAAATTAACTCAATAAGATACGGTAAAATTACACTAGATCTAACGCGTTATTTACATCAATGGGTCTTTGTGACGTCATAAAAACACAAAATCAAGAACGATAAGCGGGTAACAAATTTCTCAAGTGGACAAGTTTAGGCCCTCATTTTCAGTTAAGCAAAGGCAATTTTTTTTTACTAAACGTAATTCGACTTTCTCTCTTACCAGTCTTTATGTTTAAAAGGTAAAATCCTGGTGTTAAAAACTGTTTCATATGACCTTTAATATTCATTCTACATTTTTTTTTTTTCAGCTTACTGGTCTCCCCCTAACGGAGACCAACAATGCGACTTTCATCGCAGATGTCGTAATGACTACCATTGTTACCGCGGAGAATATTGTCAAATTATGCCCCATTACCCATTAGGTAGTGGCTACTGCTGTAGACATTGTAAGTATCTGTCCATGTGTATGATGTTAACATAACAATGAAGATATGTTATGTTTAATCTCTTCATTATAATTGACTTTACTCTAAACATTACTAATATGTCAAATGTTTACAAATCCCGTTTTCTAATCATTCCTCTATTCACAGAATTAATAGTGTTGACGATCACTATAACAAGAGTTGTATTGCAATATTAACTGAAATATGAAATACAGTCTTAATTATGTATATTACAGCTCATAATGGAAATGGAAATGGACATAGACATGGAAATGGAAATGGACATTATTAGACCAAAAATGGAACAAGGCAGGTCACTGGCTTATTGACAACACAACCTGAAGTTTCAAATAAATGCATCTTGCAGTGATAAATGTTCCGTCAGCATTTGAATAAAATATTGCATCTTACGTCAGCTGTCTTTATTGATAACATTTGCTATTGCATACTGTAACTATAGTATTGTAACGGAGACCGTTACAAATGTTCCCAAACGGTCTCCCTACTCCCTTTTGGTGCCCAATTCCCTATAAGCTTCATTGAATTAGGCAAAATCTTTGTATTATAGACTTTCACAACTCATTTTCCAAAGAACATGTATTTTGGGAAATAACAATCAATGCACACATAGTGGATACTGCTGTACATGATTTCGAAAATCTACATATTCATTATCTTAATACATTTGAGATTTCAAGAATTTCACTGAAAACCTCAAAAAGTTTAAGCAACCCGAATATTAACCAATCAGAATTCAGCATACCTGTCTGCATGCCCTCGTATTCATTCCTGATGATTCCATAATGTAGGGACTTGTTTTATTAACATACATTTTGACTGTTTCTTCTATTTAAAATCAAAGTACTGAAAGTACTGATGGGAGTTGATTTTAATGACAGTTTCAATAAAATTTAATGTTTGACACCTTGTTGAAAACTTTTCAAATTATGTTCATTAATGCTTCATAAGGAAGTATGCGAGAATCAAATAACAAAGAAAATGTCACGATTCGACAGAGTCAAAAAGGTAAGGTTTGTTTTGATCTCACCATAACTTTAGAATGATATGCCAAAACGTGTAAGACTTTTTCTCTGTTCAAAATTTTTTTTTATGAAATTAAGGTATTTTTTCTGACCAAAAGTTTGTTTACAATGGATATTAATAGCAAATTAGTTTTTTGACAAAATGTGATAGTTGTAAATTTTACTCCTTTATATGTACGATATATGAATAAATAATCTGAATTCACATCTAGAAAATAGTTTACGTTTTGCTTATTTGCATAGCGTCCATATTGTTTTCGATATGGCAGATTTTTGCTCAATGCATTATTTAAGGGAAAAAACCCAGAAATTAAAAAATGTATTTATCATCAATTCGTAATAATTTCTTCCTCATTTGACTATCTTTTATTTTGCCCTGGATGCATTTTGTTTTTACAAAATAAAGAAAAGTTGATAGTTCCATTTGAGTTTGAAAATCTAAAGCGATTTTCATTACAATTATATACATGTGAAAAAATGTGGTTTTAGACCTTGCAAGGTCTTTTCAAGTAAATTATAAGTAATTGCCGTTTTATGATTTCGTCCTCATCTTACGTGAAATTCTGGATCTTGCATTTTCAGTTTATAAAATATAGTCAGGTAATTAGATTTCTTTTACAGCTGAAATCACATTTAAGACAGAATTTTAAAAAATCCACTGGGGAAAATGCAGTTATTTCTGGACTGTGGAGATATTGAACTGCATTGTTGTCTTATATATGCTGAGGATATGATCAAATTTTAATTTATGTTTCATATATTAAGATTGATAATTTAATTTTTTTTCTGAAAAATATCACAAAAATAATTAATATACATAAACAACGGTCACGTTGTCATTAGTTCACGAATAAGATGTACAGCACTTAACCATACGATGTACTTTGACTTAATTAAGTTAAATCACGACAAATATTGCTTACCAGATTTTCAAGTGTAAAGCAATTATATCTTATCATTGATCTTATAATGTCAAAGTTTAGGGGAAATGTACCCGGTTCAGAGAATACGGCAGAATTAGTTGCATATTTATGTACATCTGTACATTGATTTGCTAATTTTCAGTTTATCGCGGAATAATTTGTATTACACCTTCTTCATTGTATAGCCGGGGATGCTATTTTTTTTTTTTTTTTTTTTTTTTTTTTTTTTTTTAGTAAATTGGTTTTATGAACCCCAAATTTCATATGCAAACAAAAAAAATAGCAAAAGGGTTAATAGAATGGTAAAAAATGTGAAGGGTGGTTTTAATGTCTGGATTAAGGGAAATGACAATTTTTCTGTTTTTAAGAAATGAATTTCATGCTTTTTAATAAAGTTACTATTCTTTTGAGTAAAAGAGACAGAGCATGAGACGCAAAATGTTACACATAGGTATTTGTATTCAGAAAAATTCATAATATAACGTAAAACTAGCCTTTTATAAAATTTGCATTCTCTAAAGTTGTTCTCTTTTAGTATCAGAGAGTGTGAATTTTAATAAAAGGCTAGGAATGTTCTATATATATATAAAGAGTCGAAGAACCCATGGGGTACCATATGAAACGCGGGGGGGGGGGGTTGATATCGTCTAAAACGAATATGTTCTGCTGTAACAAAACTACAGATATGTTTTCTTAGTATAATTTTGGAGCCTAATCAAATGATTTTTGGGAGTTGATTTTATCAACTCTCTATGCACTTCCCCAGAAAAACAGTGTCTCGACCTAATCACAATTTTCTCCGCTGACAAGAAATAGTACATCAGAATGATCAACAAATTTGATGAAATACACAATCAGAACACACTCTTTATCAACAAAATTACTTTTTTTCACTTTCAATACATTGAAAACATTTCCTGCTACGACTAACTCTAAATAACAGTATTTGCAGTTGTAAATTTTTCCCTCACTCAGCCACAGTGCGGAAGGTTTCAATAATTTCTTTAAAGTTGTTTAATGATACATGTGTGTAGATCGTTTTAGATTTTATTCAAGGTGCGTGCAGTGATCGCCGTCAAGAAATAAAATATTTATTTGCATATGTATCCATCCGACTAGACGAAGAGAGCATTTCCGTAACAAGTATTAATCGAGTTGTTATTATAAGATATAAAGTAATAAAAAGATTGAAATTTGAAATTTAGATATTAAAATCTTTATCATTCCGTTATGATGTGGTTGTACTGAATTAGCTGGCATAAAATATTTCAGAAAACATGAGAGTCATGGGTATATTTCCTATTGTAAGGGAAAAAAAATTTCGGAGAAGAAAAAAAAATGTCGGAATGAAAACAAAAAAAAAAATCTGAAATGCAATGTAAAATTCCAATGCCAAAAAAAAAAATGAAATGCAAAAGTTTTTGTCTTTTATATTTTGTTATGTGTGTATGTTATACAATTATTGTTGTTTTTAAAGTCAATACATTGATATTTCCTTTGATTTGTGTACAGTATCATGCATGCTCTATATTATTTCTTGATTAGTCAATATGAAAAGAAATTGATATAACAACTCCAGTACAATAAAGATTCTATTCAGAGCAGCAGTCTTGTTAGGAATGTACAGGAGGTCGTGTAATAAAGGTTGTAAATATGATGCAACACATATGTTTAAGACCATATCGATATTTTATTACTGAACGTTGAACATTGTAATTAGATGATAAAACTCCTTCAGCCAACTAATTGCTGCAGTGGTAATTAAAAACAAAAATAATAAGTACATTTTAAGTTCGTTATGAAGTAAAATATAACATGTTTTTTGGTTTAAAACAAATTTGGTACTGGTTTATATTTCGGAGGGGGCGGTGTCGTTATGTACAGAAGTTAATTTTCAAATTTCAAAAATTCTCCCAGTGGATATAAATAAATGTTTATTAACATTGTCACAGAGTAAAACATATTTTTTTTTTAATTTTTATGCAAATACATACCTGGATTACAGTTAAGAGAGTCAAAAGTTTGAGTGAGAAACTTGGTTTGTATGGTGTCTGTAAATTAAGGAGATGGGTGAACATAGCGTGCAGAATGTCTATAGTTTAAGATTTTTAAGAATCATATTAAATTAAGTATTTAGAGTGAAGTTCTCATTGTTGAAATAATGATTTTACACAAAGTACTAGAATACTTTAATGTTAGATGAAATTTAACGAACATTTTGTTATAATTGAGATTTAATTTTTAACCTTCATGTTTGTTGTACTATCTAGGCATTTTGCATGCCTTACTCACCTATCTTCTTCTGAATTATAAGCCGCGATTTGAAAAAAAGGTGACATTTACAAAAATTATGTCTTCCTTG
The DNA here is from genome assembly GCF_033153115.1 of Saccostrea echinata. Classification (NCBI taxonomy): domain Eukaryota; kingdom Metazoa; phylum Mollusca; class Bivalvia; order Ostreida; family Ostreidae; genus Saccostrea; species Saccostrea echinata. The sequence continues at coordinate 15,193,393 of NW_026889772.1, read as the reverse complement.
GTCAAAAATTCGTTGCTTGACAATGCATCCAGTTTTTCGCTTGATGAATTTGAACAAGCCCGTATAAAAATTTACAGGTATAACAATTTTGAATAATACAATTATTAAGGACAAACATTTTTTTCAGAACTTGGTTTGTATACATTTTTTCGTAAAACAGGAGACAGCGCGTAATTCTGAATATACACTTACATTAAATTTTCTTCCAGTTACCACTAGAATTTGTTTTTAAAAATCAGGATCTTTACGATGTTCATATATGAACTTTTACCTATTACCGAATTATAGAATTATTATTAAAAAAAAATGTCTGAAATATACAGAATTCCTAAATCTTTACGATTTCCATATATGAACTTTTACCTATTATACTTTATTAAAACGCATTTTCCTTAAAATACGACTTTATAAGTTACATGTAACACCCCCTCCCCCCAAAAATTAAATAAATAACACTTTTTTTCCTGTAAAAGCAACTCTATTAATCAACCAATAAATCACATGAAAAATATTATCAAAACACTAACAATAATACCACAATTACCGAATTAACACAAATATTAACTCAAATAGGCGCCGAAATCACCAAATTCTGATGACGAAATCACCAGATTCTGATGCCGAATTCACCAAGTGCCAAAATAACTTAGTGCCGGAATCACTTTTTCTTTAGGTGCCGAATTCACCAGGTGCCGAAATCACATGTACCCGGCAGGTATATATATAATCTTGCATTTATACTCCTCAATAATATATCTCATTGGGATGCAAGCAAAAAAAAAAACTTACCATATACATTGTATATGATGCTAGTGCTAAGAAATGGCGTTATTAGGGGGAGGAAGATACTTTGCTCCCTCTCGAAAATACATTTAAATGTATAGCAACAATCAGGAGACGCATTTATCTCTAGGCCTTCAACGACCTCCCCGACGCGGGATTAACGTGAATCGTAGAATTACCGGCCTGGAAGGGTTTTCTGCGGTCGAAAAATGACCATACTTGTCGTAGAACATTGATTGTTTAATGGACTTTTCACTTGAATACTGTTCGTTATCTCCCTATATTTCATTTTACAATTTAAAAAAAGACTTAAAGACTTAGTGTTCGTATAATATAATAGCTCATAATACATAAAATAAAATGTTGAAATCCCAAACATAACATATTGTGAATTAAAACAGCTGCCAAAAATTAAAATTTCAAAGAAGAATTAAAAAAAGGTTGGAGAAATGTAAGAAAATGTAACAGGTAATCAGGTATTAAAATTTGATTTCCATATTACAAATCTTGATTGTGTTGTGTGTAATTCAAAGAGAAAGCAGGTTTTTCTATGTAGGTTAAGACTTTCTTTCCTCATTTATATTCTTAAAAATGAATGATTAACAATTAGGGAAGTTAAACGATTGATTTTGAATTATATAAAAATTGTTTTCAATTGTTGTCAAACTTCTTTTTCCCAGAAAACTCCTGCAGGTATACACGTTTATTGTAAACAGGGCATAAATCAATATAATACAAAGACCTATTTTAGAAGAAACATTACTTCATTATTGATTGTCTCATATGCATATCAAATGACAAAACTTTAATTTCGTGCCTAACTTTTTACCTTTTAAGTACACAGGCAATTTTTTGTAATAATTTTTAAGCCATAGTTTAATAATAACACAAGGGATCGAACTCAAATTACATGGAATAGATTCCTACCTATATCACAGTCATTTACGCTTTGAGAGTAAACGCAATGGCAAAATTTAATTATTTATGTCCATTCTCTTTTACGATTATTTATCTACAAAACTATACAGCAGTAAAATTAAGGTGCGCAATGAAAAAATAAGGCGATTTTATTGTGATAAAATATATATTCTTAATCAGGATGGCCATTCTCTTTAGTAATTAACTGATATAAGACAGATGTTATATGGTTAATAACTACTCATTTAAATTTCAAGTGAAGGACATAACAAGGACATAAAAAAAGTTAAATTCTTAAAGGATGACTGCACTTAACGCCTGTTTTTGGGTCTTTTTCGGTTGCTTCTGTTGCTTTTATATCTAAACCTTGTTTCACTTTTGTATCTTTATGAAAGAATCCTGTCAATTTGGAACCAAATTTAAATCTTAAAATGATTTTAGACTGTGATACAATAAAATGATTCAATGTTTTTTGTCCTTACTGCTTTCCAAATATAGTGAATTTACACTTACCTGCCCTTGATTGAACATTAGATATGCATGAGAGGTGGAGCTAACATTGTAAGAATGGGTCTAAAATTAGACTTGATAAATAACAATGACATGTTTGGAAAAAAGAACGTGATCACTCTTTACAATCTCCTTCTCCATTCTGTATGGCAAAAATACACTTCTGACTAAGGTTTCAAAACGAAATTAACAATATGAGCACGTCAATGTAATTAAAGCAGATTTTATATCAATGCCAGATGACTTGACGTGTTCGAACACAATGTCCTAGTTAGCACAAAACATGCTACCTTACAAGTCACGTGACGGAATTTAGTATTCACAAAGTTATCTGGGGTAAGAAATCACGTGGTGAATTATAATATTCAACATGTCACAATCCTTGGTTACAACACAGAGAGCGGATGTAAGAAGAAGCCGTTTTTTCTCTTTTTCACCATGAGCGCATGTTTGTCTATTAATCTCCTTTTGACACATTATTATTTATGCAAATATACAACTACTGTTAAACGTAGAACAATAGACAAACATGCGCTGACTATGTATAAAGTCAGTAAAAAAGTGGGCGTCCTCATTATCGAACGGAGATTCAAGAAATTGTGATGACCCCTGCCTTTGAAACAGATTCGAAATTCGTAAATACACACTTTTATTAAACGTAATTACATAAAGTTGTAGATTGGATGTTGACCATTCTTACAATGAAAAGAAATATGCTTGTTTTGAAAGTTTATTTTGTCGCAAATTTCGCATGTCCTTAAGTGCAGTCATCCTTTATTTTATACATATTTTCAACATCCATATGATTGTAGTTTGCAAAACTTTCTGCAATCCTACATAGATTCTACTATTTAATTAAATTTATCAAATCAAATTTATATTTATTATATATTACTTCAATCCTGTAAAGATTCTACTATTTAATTAAATTTATTAAATCAAATTTATATTTTTAAGATAGCATCCTGAATTGTTTTCTGGTCAACTGCATCCGATATAGAATTAATCAATTCAATATCAGGATTTCAACATGATCAAAGCACTTTTCAAATAGCTTAAGGTATGTCACTCGTCAGCTTTTGAGAACAGTTTGGCCAAAACCTCTAACTTCAAAATTATTCATTACAATTCAATTTCTATAATATACATGTATTTGAATTAAACAATGCAAATGAAACTATAATCAATTTAAAAACTGCTCACAAAATCGTAAAAAAATTCTTGTGGTGGAAGAATATTTAGAAGAAAATTCTTCAATTCTACACATTTGTTTAATTAAATATCTTGGAACTTTAGCCCTTCAAATTTTTACTCAGATAAGCTTTTTCTTTATTATATGCTTGGAATATCAAAAATAGGAATATTAATAATAGGTTTCGTCGCCCGAGTGGCGCAGTGGTGAGAGCGTTCGCTCTAGCTCTAGAGTCGCGGAGTAAGGAGTTAATCCTTACGTCGCGGGTTCAAATCCCACTGTGGGAGAGGGAGACCGGTCCCTCGGATGGGACCGTATAAACTGAGGTCCCATGGCGCAGTAGGTGCTGGCACGAAAAGATCCCTCACTGCTCAATGGCCCTGAGAGCCGAGTATAGGTAAAATATTTGCAGCTCTCCGCCGACAAGCGGTTGCATCTCATATAAGTGAAAATTCTCGAGAGGGACGTTAAACGATAAAAAACAAACAAAACAAACATAAAAATAGGATTCAATTAACATTTTTACAACAAATTTTACACAGTAAACTTTGCTAGGAAATGAAGATATATTGAAGAAGTCAAGATAAAATTTACATTTTTTTAAGGAAAATTGTATATTTTGACCAATATCTCAGAATTTAAATCACTAGCCCTTACTTTTTCTTTCATTATTTTAAACTACATGATACGTTCAACCAATCAATACTAAAGTCATGAAAACTTGCACAAGAAAATGTCTTATTTACTGTTAAGATTTTCAATTCCACAAATATGCTATTTTCTAGTGCAAAAAGATCACACAATAATAATTATTTATGTGCGTGAATTTGCAAATTTTTTTTCTGCTAAAGTATAAGAACAAGTATGCTTCCACAGACCAAAATCAATGAGTGTGAGTGAGAAGGGAGAGCGAATGGTGTGTAAAAAAGAAAAGAATTTAGGATTTGATACTGTAATATGTTTGTATTTAGACGAAAAAATAAATGATTTAAAAAATGATTATATTTATTGACAAGATTACATCTTGTGAATGATGATATAGGTTAAATTGATTAACTTAAAAGTTACAGTTTTAGTGCCAAAAGGTCAAGTTAATGGTACCGTCGCCCAGTAATATGCACACTAACCCCTAATTTTTTTTGCAATTTTGAGACCTGTTATATGAGTACTTATCTAAAGTATACTTCGACAGAAACCCTTGATATACCTCATGTCAAGAGTGACATTCCTTAATACTTAGTGCCTGCATACAAATTAACGACAGTTTACGTTCACGAGGGAACGAAAATAAACGAATACATTCATAAAGAAAAAATCAATTTAATTTAACGGACTTTTAAAATCTTCAAATAATATTTTATTTAATTACGAATTTTTTTTGTTATAAAAATATTACTATAATCGCCTCATACTGCATACGAACTGCTTCAAATTTTACTTGACGTCACATTGACAAGTACATTGCGGTCAGTAAGATGTTCATACTTAACTATCAACAAAACAGCATTGAAAATTAGGTTTTACTATATTTAATGCTATCCTACTGTTTAAAACCTAACATCATTTCATTTTGTGTTATTTTTAAGAATAGTAAGTTTTGTATGATTTCATAGCTAATATTTCTCCTATAAATTAGGTTCTAGCTATAGCTAAGTTAGAAATTAAATCTAGTACATAAATGTTTAAGAAAAAGCAGATATCATCTTAATTTCTTCTGATATTTTTTCTTTAATAAGTAAACCATGATCTACACTGATTGTAGAAAATAGTAAAACCTTTTTCTGTAAGTAGCCTTTATTCAATGAATGTAAAATAATTCAGAATATAGGACAAATTGATCTAAGTCAGATGTAAATTACTGTATATTAAGAATCTAATCTCCAACAAAATTGCAATCCCAAATTCCTCTATGTAAACTCAAAATAACACTTAGAAGCTTTATCTGACTAGAAGAAAGGCCAAAGAATATTGACATTACTAATGACGTACTTTTTATATGCTCTACTTGGAATTAATATTAAAATGTACAACATATGGAGTAAACAGTCATAAGTATAAAATATCCGTCTCAAAAGAATATAAACCTTAAGTACATACGGAATGACGTTCTTAACCTCGGAAGACATTTATACACAGTCTTTTCTAGGAGAATGAACTTCCTTGACATCTTGTATATTTTTTTCCTTTTCTTTCTTTTTCAGCTGCAAGTTTCTTTGTAACTGACTTTGTTGAAATTTTGCATTTCATGACTGGTTTATGTCTTTTGAAATAAAAGGTTACAAAACAAAACCAATGTGATTCGCATTAAGCGATTGACGGGCAGTATGAAAACCATTTATCCTTCTGTATTTAATAATTCAGAAGTGAAAAAAGAATTAGAAAGATTACAAGTTCAGTACGTAATGGTCCCTGCTGACAAAGCAGGTAACAACATTGTCTTTGTTTGTAAGGCTCATTATATAAATTGTATTTTAGAGGAACTGGGATTTATAATTCTACAAGTGGTAATCCAACTTATACTCATAGCTCCCTTTTTAAGGAGAAAATTCTTCAACATCATATGTCTGTTTTGAATATTTTTTTATATTCCCAACAACCAAAATGAATTTGAATTACCATATCTATATTGGATTCCGAAACTTCATAAATATCCTTACAAACAAAGATACATAGCGGGTTCCAGTAAATGTTCTACCAAACTCCCTTCTTTGCTCCTCACTAAGATATTAACAGTAGTGAAGGAGAAACTTCAAGGGTACTATGCAACAATATATTCTAGAAGTGGTGTAAATCAGATATGGATACTAAAAAAATCCAAGGAACTTTTGGAACATTTGAAATCAAAAAATTTACCAAAATCAAGAACATAAAAACTTACGACTTTTCAACTTCATATACAACTATTCCCCACGATAAATTAAACTCCAGGCTTTCTGACATCGTTGACAGCTGCTTTTTTAATAAAAATGGAACTCGTAAATTTACTTACCTTGTCATTGATTATTTACAAAATTATTTTGTCAGGAAGCACTCTGATTGTACACACAAGTACTCTAAAGTTGACATTAAAAGGATGCTCGAATTCTGATTGACAACATCTATGTGGTTTTTGGAGACCAGGTGTTCCAAGAAGCTATTAGAATTCCCATGGGTACAAATTGCGCCCCGTTATTAGCAGACCTTTTTTGTATTCATATGAAGCAGAATTTGTTCAAAATCTTTTAAGTGAAAAGAAGAAAACGCTTGCTGTGACCTTCAACTCGACATTTAGATATATCGACGATGTATTATCAATTTCCATTCTTATGTCGACACGATATATCCCGGTAAGCTTGAGATAAAAGATACCACAGAGTATACCCTTATCACCTGCATACGGGGTTTATATCTCTCAGTTGATTCGATACTCCAGAGCATGCTCTACGTATGAACAATCTCTAAACGAGGTAAATCATTGACAAACAAGTTGATGAAACAAGAATATCAACAATCTCGTTTAAAGTCATCATTTCGTAAGCTCTATGGTCGATACAATGACCTTGTCAGCAAATACAATCTATCATTAAGTCAAATTCTGCTTTATATGAATACAAAAAAAGGTCTGCTAATAACGGGGCGCAATTTGTACCCATGGGAATTCTAATAGCTTGATTTTCTCGATTATAATATTTGGATTTTGTTGATCAGCTGGACACTCATCAAAATAAAAAGTATAATATGTCTCTGCCAAACATTTATTTGTTGTTACAATGCCTCTTTCAAGATATCCCTGGTAGAGGTAAAAATCCATATGAAGTACTGCCTCTTCTGTTATCTTTACCCTCATTTCAGCTGTTCTGTGTTCATTTTCAAAAGCTAATGTACTTACACTGTTAGATTAACAACTTCTATCAGCACCAACTTTTACAAACCTGAGTTTCAGTTGGACAAATCTGAAAAGCATCCTCAGCTACATTCAAAATTGTATTCTTGATTGAAGTCTGGTACATTGTCTCCTTGAAAGCATCTTTTGACATCGCTTTTGACAGTTATGAACAATTTGTAACTTTTTCATCTAAGGATTTACATGTTCAAAGGACTTTCAATACATTTGCAAAGAAATGTTCCCTATCTGATATAACTTTGAAGGTATCTGGAATTCCATGATATATATCTATCTTTCACGTCTTCGTTTCTATTCGCTTTATTGCAACTTTTTAAATGTGTCATGCTGCAACTTTTTAAATATGTCGTGCTTACAACATCTTCATCGAGAGAACATAACTAGAATCATCAGACTGCAGAGTACAAATCATATACGGCCTTATTTCATATTCCCTTGTGTTACCTAAAACTTCCCTTGTGTCACCATTTTTTACCATATTTTATTTTTAGCACTTCACTATTTTGTCGTTACTTGAATTGTACCATCCCACCACATTTGTTTTCTGCTATACAATGAACACAATTACCATTTCATATGTGATATTTTTCTTTAATTTTTCCATCTTTAATTCTTGCTGTGTCCCTTGAGTAACTGAATTTGTCTATGGTGTTACCACAGGTAAGCATTAAAGAGCATAAAAGGGTTGTAATTGTATTTTTTAATAAATTTTGATATTTCAATTTATTCAAAATGAATAAAAGTTGTATATTTTACTCCAGAAACAAGTGTAGATACAAGAGTATATTCAGAACATAAATATTTCATCATTTTTACGTTCATTGAGTTACCAAACTTGTCCTTTGTGTTGCTCGTATCATTTATTGAATTAATTTATAGTGCATGGAAACATAATATGAAAATTAAATGCTCAATTGATAAAAATATTACTGCTAGTTTATAATGCAATAAACTTTACACATATTTTAATTTAAAATTGGCAATTTTGAATTTTTTTTTTAAATTTGTCCGCGGAGTTACCCTATTTTGTCCTTTGCATAACCAAGAATGCAAAATCATAGGATTTTCAAATGGTAAAAACATTTAGTAAATAATTTGGCATTTAAGACAATCACAGTTACTAGTTAGTTTTAAAACAGGGAGGGAAATGAAACAGATGACTCCAAATTGCATTCTTTTTTAATTAATTTCTGTGTAGATTGTCCACGAAGTAATTAGATACGTCCTTGGAGTAACTTTTCTTGCAGTAACAAAATGGATAGTAACGCCAGGGAATTATTATATAAATAGTTGGAAGCATAAAAATAATAGCTGACTCATAAAGATAGAACACAGCTCCTAAATGATAGGTATTTTACTATAAATTCGCTCAATGCATCAAAGAAATGGTAAATAAATTTATCATCACAATAACTTAGTAACTCTTAGGACTCAAAAATAAATTACTCTTGCAATCAAACTTACCTTAAACCATATATTGTGCCTGTGGTATGAAAGATTTGTGTTTAGTGTCTTATTATATTTTGGCGGGAACAAGATCAAAAGAAGGAGGCTGCAATGTTGAAGAGTTCCTTGAGGAAAGATAACTGTTACAGATAATTTTAATGTCTTGGTTACTCCGGGAAGGATATGAACAGTTTAAATTCCTTATACGAACTCGGTATTCCAATACAGAGGTATTCAAAGTACAAGCGTGTTGATAATTATGGAAATAAACTACTTGAAGTTTGTAAAAGCTTAGATATATATATTGCAAATGGTAGAATCGGTGATGATAGTTTTGTAGGTGCTGCAACCACAAGTAAAGATACCGTTATTGACTATGTTATTGTGTCTCCATCTTTATTTGATAGTATTTCTTCTTTCAAAATTTGTGATTTTGATCCTATGTTGAGTGGTATGCATTGTCCTGTTATTGTGCACTTTGATACTGTATTTATGACAAAAACAGATATAAATGAGCTTTCTTGTAAGTTTAAAGAAAATACAAAGTAGTAGAGACTATAAAAAAAAACTTTAAATAAACAGTTTAGAGAATATCAGAAAAATTTTATTAACAAACTGAGAAATTTACGTAGTACTGATGCGAAAGCATATTGGTCATTATTGAATAAATGTGACAGAAAGGGTAGTAAAAATGTTGGAAAAATTGCTCTTGATGTTTTCTATGATCATTTTAAGAATATGAATGCTTTAGATAATGATATTAATGATGATGTCAATCAGCTTCCTAATGTAACTGATTTTAATATTGAATTGAACCAAGCTATTACTGAAACGGAAGTGTTGAATGCTATAAAATCACTGAAAAACAACAAAGCATGTGGTGGTGATCTTATATTGAATGAATTCTTGAAAAATACAACTGCAAAATTAATGCCTGTATTTGTAAAAAATTTTAATATTGTTTTCATGACTGGTATTGTGCCTGACAGTTGGTCTGAAGGTTATATTTGCCCAATATACAAAAACAAAGGAGATCCTAATGATGTAGATAATTATCGTGGTATTACCATTCTAAGCTGTTACGGAAAATTGTTCACTTGTATCTTAAATAATAGGTTGCATAAATATTTAGAAAACTCTGGCATGCTTAGTGAAGAACAAGCAGGGTTTAGAAAAGGCTATAGCACAACAGATCATATATTTAATCTTAAATGTTTGATTGATTTGTATTTACATAGAGGCAGAAAATTGTATTGTGCTTTTGTTGATTATCGTAAAGCATTTGACACTGTACGAAGGGCTTATTTATGGCAAAAAAAGTTGAAACATTCTATAGATGGAAATATGTTAAAAATAATACGAAATATATGCAGTAATGCAAAGTCTTGTATAAGGCAAGGCAGTTCTTGTTCCAATTTTTTTTATTTCAAATATTGGTGTACGTCAAGGTGAAAATTTATCACCTGTTCTGTTTGCCATTTTCCTTAATGATTTGGTTGAATTTATGTCACATGCCTATAAATGGTCTTGTAGATATGAACACGGCAGCTCACTTATTAGATACTGACGAGAATACTGTTTATTTACGTTTGTATTTGTTGTTGTATGCTGATGATACAGTTATTTTAGCAGAGTCAGCTGCTGAACTGCAAGCTTCTTTAAATGCAATGTACTTGTACTGTCAAACTTGGAAGATGCAAGTTAATTCTCTTAAAACAAAAGTTGTTATTTTTTCTCGCTCTAACATGAACACTGATAATTTACATTTTACTTATAATGGTGATAGACTAGAAATTGTTAGAAACTTTCAATATCTTGGAATATTTTTTTCTAGTAAAGGTACTTTTAATGACGCAAAGTCACATCTGGTACAACAAGCCAGAAAAGCTATGTATATTGTTCTTAGAAAATCCAGGAAATTAAATTTACCTATTGATATGCAACTGCAACTTTTTGACACCATGGTTGTACCTATTTTGTTGTATGGTGTAGAAGTATGGGGTTTTGAAAACTGCAGCATTTTAGAATCCTTTCATATGGAATTTTGTAAAAAAAAAAAAAAAAAAAATTGAAAGTTAAAAAAACTACTCATTGTATTGTTTATGGAGAGCTGGGTAGAATACCACTTAGTATATTAGTAAAGTCTAGAATGGCTGATTTCTGGCAAAGGATTTTGTGTGGTAAAAAATGAGAAAATTTCCTTCACATTGTACTCAATTTTGTATCAATTTAGCTCAAAAGGTTTTTACCATTCAAAATGGCTCATGGAAATTAAGAATATTTTACATGATTGTAATTTGGATCTGATGTGGAATGCTCAGTATGTTGATAAATCATGCAAAATTGGTGTGTTGGTTAAGAATACATTAAGAAATAGTTTTATCCAAGACTGGAATGTAAATGTATTAAATTCTCCAAAATGCCTTAATTATAGAATGTACAAGTGTGATTTTGGTTTTGAAAATTATCTAAACATGTTACCAAATGATCTTAGATTATATTTATGTAAATTTCGTTGTGTCAGTCATAACTTGGCAATTGAAGCTGGTAGATTTTGTAGTATTGATAGATCTGAGAGACATTGTAACCTCTGCAATAACAATGAACTTGGTGATGAGTTTCATTATTTATTTAAGTGTCCTTTTTTTAAGAATGAAAGACAGAAATTTATACCTAGCAATATTTACACAAATCCAAACACAATATCTTTTTATAATTTGATGAATACTTCTGATATATATGAACTAATAGGTTTAGCTAAGTTTTGTAAAACTGTTCTTAAATTATTTCATGCCTGAACTTCCTACAATGTAAACATTAAACGATTTTTTTATACAACCGTCAGTACTGTCCATATCAAAGTTCTTTTTGTGGTTCATTATGTTAACTGTCCACATGTTGATTTGAACAATTGTTAAACTCTTATTGTACTAACATACCCCATGTGGGGGCCTTAGTGAAAATAAAAGTTTCAAAGTTTTCAAGGACACGGCGAAAATAACAAACATTTACCATTACAAAAATCATATTCCTACTTTTTTCAGTCACAATTTAGCATGCATTTAGACAGTAGTAAACATGTACCATACATTTAAGGTAATTTTACATTGCCTAATTATATTTACTGCATCAATAATCAGAGTTGAAGGCATACTTCTGGCCAAATCACAAGCAATTCTCTTTAACTTAACTCAGGTTGAAGGACTTTTCTTCAGTATTCAAATCAATTTTTAATCGTACATAATATTTTTTCACTTATAGATTGTTGTTAAATTCATCAGCTAATTTTTTTTTTAATTTTATTTTATTGCAATTTTATTTACAAGAAAGCTTGTTTCACTCAAATTTGGACAAATTTTGACCCATACGTACATGTACTTTCATGAAATTTAAATATAAATAAGTCTAAGAGTTTTAGAGATCTAAATAATACTCTGTAGAAGATGGATTTATGAGCCCCCTCCCCCTTTTAATCCCTTCATCACAGCATACTTATGTGTGGAAAAACCAGTATGGAAACAAAACTTCAAATTTTGTGTTTGTAAAACTGAAAGTTTCAGACCCAGGGGGGCAGGGGACGTTGATGTTTCCGAGCCCGATGTTTATTCATTTACATGTAGTATAATACAGAAGGCATAAAAACTTGAGGGGTGGATCTCGTATTTTTTTTCAACAGAAGTGGTAACTAACCACTAGTACCCCACGGTGAAAATTTCAGTACCACCAGCAAAAAGTGCTTTGGTATTAATTTATGTGTGTGTCAGGTATGGGAGTGGGGTAACCCCCTATTTTCTCATAGAAGTTGAGAAACGCGAGCACTTGCTATAGCTACATGTTTAATTACATGTAGTAAGATAATTAAATTGCATTTGGTTTACCCATAAACTTTGGAGTAGCGGACCATTTGGACTAGAAATTTCCGAATAATAGAAATCAACTTATCTGACTTTAAGATAAAATGACTTAAATATCACATATCTTTTTCCAACGTGTATATGTTATTGGTTCAAACAGCCACATAATTTGGTGCATGTATTAATTTAAAAAACGTATATTTAACCCTCTCTGTAATATATATTTATGACCTTTCAAGAGGGGATGAGTCTTGCTAAATCCGCAGGTATACACCTTTCAAGATAAGACAATTTGTCCAAATTCACATTAATTGTATGAACAAATATCTACTTTGTCCGAACAAATATCTAATTCGTCCGAACAAATACCTAATTTGTCCCAACAAATATCTACTTTCTCCGAACAAATGTCTCATTTGTCCGAACAAATATCTTATTTGTCCGAACAAATATCTAATTCGCCCGAACGAATTTCTAATTTGTCCGAATAAAAATCTAATTTGTCCGAATAAATATCTAATTTGTCCGAACGAATATTTAATTTGTCCGAACGAATTCCTAATTCGTCCGAACAAATATCTAATTTGTCCAAACAAATAAATATTTTTTTGTTCTGGCCCTCCAACGGCGCAGTAATATCATGCTTTAAATTTTAAAGAATTTTATTGAATAGTTAGATACAACCTATAAAATATAAACCAATCAGATTTTAGCACACGTGCATGCATGTCCTTGTATTAATTTTGATAGCAGCGTAATGTAGGAACCCATTATACTTGCATGTATCTATGTTTTAAATTTCATCCTCATATGTTAAAAACTAAGGAAGTTATAAGCATTTAAAGTTTTAGTCAATCAAATTGCAGCATGCGTACATGCGCGTGTTTTCGAGAATTTCTGCATATACCATATTGTTGAACCTTATAATACATACCTTTGTTTCAAATATAAAAACATTTCGTCAAAAAAAAAAAACAAAACATGGAAGATATTAAATTTTTTGTTTCAGCCAAGAAGAGGAAAGCGTACGTGCATGCGGGCGAGTTCATGCTAATTCACCATATCATTTTGTCTAGACATATATATTTATATTTTATTTTGAGTTTCAAAGCATTTCATCCAAAAATATAAAAGTTGCTGCTATATCAAGTATATCAGTCATTTCACTCATTACACGCGCACGCACTTACATCAGTGCGCTAAATGACCTTCGTTCTGCAAATCTACACAACATGTCTATTAACCCTAAAAATGTTTCGCCTCAATTAGAGGAATTGTTTCCGAGATCAAGATTGTGTGAGTAGTTTCCGAGTACCCAAGAAGAAGAAAAACAAAAAGAAGATTGATTGATTAATTGATTAAGGTTTTATGCCGAATCGGCACTATTTCAGCCATATATCGGCGAAAAAGAAGAAAAAGAGTAAAAAAATATGTTCACAAACTTAGTTTGGGAAATATAATGAGTAATGAATGATACAATGGGCCTAAACCTTCCAAACACTGATGTGACTCGGACTTATGGCATAGTCTGAGATCCTGTTTACCCTGCTTGGATAGTGCTGCAGCGGCAGCATTGGTTATTCCGATGTCAGATCTAGAAGTGAACTCGACAAAGTAGAGAAGGTAAATATTAAAGCAGTTACATAGAGAAAAGTAAAGAAAGTCTAGGGTTGAAGTCATAACATTGGTGAAAAGTAAACAAAGGGATTGGGAGATACGAGGTGCAGTAAAACGGTTGATCCCTTCCAACATGAGTGAATAAGATTTTTGAGCTGGTAGAATGATAAACAGTGTTAACACAAACAGAAAAGGAGTTTAGAAACACTTAACAGGTAGTACAATGAAAAACTTAAGTTTTTGATTCAAAAAATTATACCAATTACAAGGCGTTCAATCTTTTCTTTGAATAGGAAGAAGATTTGTTTGTTTTCAAAGTATTTTCTAAAACTATGGCGTATGTTTGAAGATTCTGTCTTTCTTGGACTTTTTTCTCTGAACAAGTTTTAAAACTCTTGTTTGCTGTTGAAAAAGTATTAAATGTTTGATAAATGGGTGCTGATAGTGAATACCATTCATATTAATAATTCATATAAATAGTTCATCATTAGACAAAAAGATATTATTTCTTGAAACATATAGCTTAAGTGTCTTTAATTGAAAAAAAATATTTTGGCATAATTAAATGTTTTTCCGAAAAAATCACCTCTCCTTAGACAGACCTTGCAATGTCTTGTAAGATATATAGCACTTTGCGCCTTGGTTTCGGAGTTACCATCTTCTATTTGTAATTTCTGCAAAAGAGCTGTCAGTTGGGTATTATATATGTATCTCTATGTATACGGAAAAGGAAGTAATTATGGTTATCGAGAATAAACCTGATTTATTTGTTTTGAGCAACCTACAGTCTATTTTTCATATTTTTTTGTCAGTCAGCATTTGACTTAATGATAGATTGTACTTGCTGACAAAATCATAAAATTTAAACGAGAATGTTGATATTCTTTTTCTTGTTTGTTAATAGCTTGCCTCGTTTTAGAAATTGCTCGTATAGAGCATGCTCTTGCGTATCGAATCAATTGAGACACATAAATACAATATGCAGGTGATAAGGGTATATTGCTACACAAGTAAGGGAAGTTACTTGCGGTTGAAAAGTTGAAGTCATCACGTTTATTATATAGCTTGGTTTCAATGTTACCATTAATGTCTTTTTCTAGTAAAATATCCAAATATGAAACAGATGTGTCAGACTCTGTGTATCTTTTATTTCAAGCCCACTGGGATATATCGAGTCGATATATGAATGGAAGTAACTATTGTTGATTGATAATACGTCGTCGATATGTCTAAATGTCGAAATGAAGGCAACAGCAAGTGTTTCGTCTTCTCATGTATAAGATTTTTAATAAATTCTGCTTCATATGAATACAAAGATATGTTTGCTAATAACGCGGCGCATTTGGTACCCATGGGAATTCCGACAGATTGTTGGAAGACCTGGTCTCCAATTGTCAATCAGAAACTCAAGTATCTTTTAATGTCAACTTCAGAGTACTTGTGTGTACAATCAGAATGTAAGCCTCTCTCCAAGATTCTGGTGTTTAAATATCCAAAATAGCTGCCGTTGCCACGAAACTAAAAAATGGGCCACTTACTTCTAAAACTCGAAATTTTGTAAAACTTTAGGAGAGCATTTGCTCTCTGCTTTCGAATGCAGTATTACACCGCTGGGGTTGCTAGAACATGCTTCGGCTTGCAAAGCAGTATTTCTGCTATTGCTTTTGCTTTTGGTCTTTTTAAAACTTTTTTTTCCTGTTGAACACCTGCTCGTTTCCAATACTCACATAATGTTAACCTATCAATAATATCAATTTTAGAATTTTCTCACACACTCTTTGTAAAAAGAATCGATCCATAGATATAATAGTCGATCTTTAGAGGGCAATCAAACTATTTAATCACCAAAGGTGGCCTGACATTCATTTTCATTTTTTTTAACTAAAAGGTATCGCTGCGCCGGAAAAGGTGTTGAGACATCAAGTCTTACGATTTTTTGAGTGACTTATTTTACAATTTCCTTTGATTGAAAGTTTGGGTTGAGACTCAATGATTTGAACTATATTTTTTAAAGATTTCTTAATGAATTTAACAATTCTTGGGTCGAAAAATTCATATTTTTATTAAATCAGTTGACTTTCATGTGAACCTCTGGCCAAAATATTGTCGATATAATTTAAGCATTGTTAAAAGAGGGAAAATCCTACTCAGAAAGAAAGGGGGAAATCTGGCTCTAGTGTGAGATTTCCCCTCGGGGGAAATCCTACTCTAGAGTATTAGTTCCGTAGGGAAAGCTGGTTATGGGGGAAATTTCTTCTCTACAACACTCTGCAACACTATATGTATTTTATACGTTCTTTTTACTCTCTCGTGAAATTGTTTCTTTCTCTCAGTAAGTCTGGTTTCCGTGACAATTTTAGAATTTTAATCAATTCTGTGTAAAAATCAAGTCAGAACTGCCTAGGACTATACTTTATATAATTTTCGAGGCCTCTTTAGCCACAAATGCAACTAATTTTTACTTTTCAAAGACGTAACTATACACATCTAATATATTATGAATGAAAACGTTAATTATAGCATCAATAGCAGTTTATTGACATTTATATGTACTGTTGATCTGATAACTGTTAATCACTTTTCACTCTGCTCGCTTATAATAGTTTTATTAAAGATTATGTAAAACAAAAATCAGAATTCGTAAAAATCTATTCTCGCTTAATTTAAGTAAATTGCGCATGTGAACGGGGCTTTACAGAAGTGTATCAGAATCAAAGAACTTTCAATTTCAGCGTTAAACAATTGTTATAATAATAGCAATGATATATTAACAAACATATTTACATAAATTGGAGATCTTTTTGGAGGGAAAAAATCGAATAACAAAAAGAAGACCCCCCTATATAATTACATATCCTCTATTTACGCTCGCATAGAGAGCCTCTATATACATGCTTTAGTAAAGATTCTATATGAATTCAATTTTGATGTGAATCACAGTTTTTTTTTCCGATTGTATTGAATCCTAGGGGAAATAATTGTGTACGAAATTGCAAGCATATCTTAAATACATATATTTAATATAATTAATATATACATGTATACACTGTCAATCATTTTTGAAATCACAGCGTTTTTGGCAATAAAATCATTCCATTGGTTTTTATTTAGTGGACTTTTTTATTCCTATGAGACCACGTCGGTTGCCTCTTCTCAATAAAAGCCTTTATGCCTTCCTGTCCGTCCTCCAGCGAGAGATTCTCCACCATCACCGCTGACGTCAATCTATAAGATGTAATAAAATATCACCACTAACGTCAATCTATAAAGTGTAATAAAATATCACTGCTAACGTCAATCTATATAATGTAATAAAATGTCACTGCTAACGTCAATGTACATAATGAAATGAAATATCACCGCGGATGTCAATCTACATAATGAAATCAAATATCTCCGCGGACGTCAATCTATAAAAAGAAATGATATATCACCGCTGACGTCAATCTATTTGATGAAATGAAATAAAATTACTGACATCAATGTATGAAATGAAATGAAATATTACTGCTACAAAAATCTATATAATAAAATATAACCCCAGACGTCAATCGATATAATGAAATAAATATCACCGCTGATGACAATTTACATTATGGAATGAAATATCACCGCTGACGTTAATCTATGTAATGAAATGAAATATCACCGCTGACGTCAATCTACATTATAAAATGAAATATCACCGCTGACGTCAATCTATATAATGAAATGAAATATCACCGCTGACGTCAATCTACATTATAAAATGAAATTTTACTGCTGACATCAATCTATAAATGAAATGAAATATATACACTGATATCAATCTATAAAATGAAATGAAATTTTACTGCTGACATCAATCTTTATAATGATTGATTGATTGTATATTGTATGCTGTTTTACATCCCGTTCGAGAATTTTTCACTTATATAGAGGCGTATCTCTATAATGAAAAGAAATATAACTGCTGACATCATTCGATGTAATGAAGTAAATATCACCACTGATGTAAATTTACATAATGAAATGAAATATAACTGATCACGTCAATCTATACAATGAAATAAAATATCACCGCTGATATCAATCTATACAATGAAATAAAATATCACCGCTGATATCAATCTATACAATGAAATAAAATATCACCGCTGATATCAATCTATACAATGAAATAAAATATCACCGCTGATATCAATCTATACAATGAAATAAAATATCACCGCTGATATCAATCTACAAGGGTTGATGCAAAAGTAATGTCACAGCGCTATAAAATATTTAATACTTAATCATCACTTATGTCAGTCTTTAAACACTGCAATGAAATAAAATATCGCATGTCAATCTAGATCTATGTAATGAAATAAAATATCATCACCCTATCTTTACTTCTTGACTAAAATTTTAACTGCTGTAAAAGGAGAAACTTCAGACGTACTGCACTACAGCATATTCTAGGAGTGGTGTAAATCAGATGTGGATTCTCAAAAACTCTAGAGAACTTTTAGAAAATTGAAAATCATCATTTTTTTTCTAAATTTAATAACATCAAAACGTACGATTTTCCTACACTTTATACATGTACATCCATTCTTCATGATAAAGTAAAAACTGCTTCTTCAATAAAAATGGAAGTAGAAAATTTTCGTATCTTGTGGTTGGTCATCAACAAAATTACTTAAGAAATAAAGTCCGCGTTATCGTGAATATGCAGGATAACCTCCGAGGTCGAGAAATGTTGTCTGAAATATAAAAGCCGAGGCGTTAGCCGAGGCTTTTATATTTCAGACAACATTTCGAGACCGAGGAGGTTATCCTGCATCATTCACGACAACAAGGACTTTATTTCTATTCTACTAACGGCTCTAAAATACAGTTGATCGTTTTCTTTATAGAGAAACGAATTAGGTCACCATGTCGCAATTTCGCTGTTCCATTTAACACCAGAGGGTCAATCGATTGCATAAAATGCAGACGATTTCAACTTTTGCTGGATTAAAAATATCCTTTAATTATTTATAAATTTGCTTGTAACATATATTGATTAATTTTTATGAATGAAAAATAACAAAACCAGTTGTCTATTTCATTGATTTATCAGTAAAATCACGGGAGTGTAAATGTTATGGGGAGATCCGTAGAACAGCCCCACTTGGCTATAAAAACGGATATTTATCAGCTGTTTCAGGCAATACTATGAGGCGCCGTTTTGGTATTTACTGCCAAAAAGTGATATCACCTATTCAAATAGGTGATATCACCTATTCGAATAGGTGATATCACCTATTCGAATAAGTGATATCACCTATTCAAATTGAATAGGTGATATCACCTATTCGAATAGGTGATATCACTTATTCGAATTGGTGATATCACTTATTCGAATAGGTGATATCACTTATTCGAATAGGTGATATCACCTATTCGAAATGAATAGGTGATATCACCTATTCGAATAGGTGATATCACCTATTCATGCTGAATAGGTGATATCACCTATTCGAATAAGTGATATCACCTATTCGAATAAGTGATATCACCTATTCAATTTGAATAGGTGATATCACCAATTCGAATAAGTGATATCACCTATTTGCATTTCTTACAACAATAAATAATGAATGCTCCCTTCCTCAAGATTATCTACATTTTCATTGGAACCAAGCAAATTCGGGCTGCATTAGGGTCTGTAAGTCTCGTCACGTGACTCGCGAGATTTTTCGATAATATTAACTTCCGGGTACCTCACACATGGAGATGCAAGATGTGTATTGGGTTATGCATGTTTATGGTTTACACAAAGCGTATAAGGAAAGTTTAAGCAGTTGTACAAAGCCGAAGGGTTCTCTGACTTACGATGGATAAATTGAGTGTCATAAAAGCTTGGGTGCGAGCAAGTAGGAGGAGAATTTCGATCGAAGTACAGGTAAACAAGTCAGAGAATGTCACCTGTTTCTTGGGTATTCTTTGGTGAAATAGAAGTCTTATATTATACATTTGTATCTGATTAGAATAGTTTTGTTATCATCATTACAACTAATTTATTAACAGATTTTTCTTGAATTCGAGGATAATGATGTTATTACCAGCTGATTAAGGAGGAGTAGTGTAAGTGTCAGATGGGTACGAACGTCATCTTGTGACAGCATCACCTTTGTTTGGGTAAATAATTTGTTCAGAATACGCTTCATTTATCAACAGAAATTAAGCTGTTGCATGTCAGTGGGTCTAGTTTTATAAGTATTCAATGTTTGAAAGCACTTATCAGGTCCAGTACAATCTTTTGATTTAGCTATATAGCTTTATTAAGCTATTCAGAATAGATAGAACGTTCTATCGTTAAAATGATATTGTCCTATGGACCCGGTTTAACGATAGAATTTGTTCTGTGTATTCGCAATGTAGCAAAATAAACACGGGCAATAACTCGAATTCTCTGCATTTTGTATGAAGAATCCAGAGAGTTCCGAATGTCAACATGGCGTTAAATTTGAAGCGAGGAAAAAACGTTGAGAAAATGAGTTGAATTTTCGTATATATATGGATTTATTTGTAGGTTAAAAGGCATATACAATCTCAAAAATGTTTGTTATGATTAATTTGGTAGTTATTTTCAATGCAACTCCTTTTGTATTCTTCAAAATCATTTCGGAGTGGATCCACTCTGATTTGCTACTTTGCAAGTATATGGGAGGTATTCTAACTGTGGTGAGGGCTTGTCCCGAGACACAGTTAGATTATTCTAACTATATTCAGAATAGCTTAATTTAGCTATTTTATATCAGTTTTTCTTAAATGTGTACTTTTCTCAGCATGCACAAAAAGTCGCACCTTGGTGCAGTGATGATACTCAACCTTGAACTCATCTGAAATTGATGCATTATAAAACTCACTCATTAAAATCTCCTTGCATTCATGTAATAATTTTTAGGCCCAAATACTGTACAGCAGTCCTCAAAATACTGGAATTTGGGTGAAAATACTGTACATTGTTCATAAAAAAACAGTAAAAAATATCAACCAAAAATCAATGCAAGAGGTTCATTTTTAGCTCTTCTGAGCCAAAGGCCCAAAGAGCTAATGCTATGGCCATTTGTGCGGTGTGCATAAAATTTTTAGAATATGGGCCATAACTCAAGAACCCTTTGGCCAATTATTGTCAAATTTGTCACAGGGTATCCTTGGGCCAAGGGCTTCCATTTATACTAAAACTAGGGTTGTGACCCTTAAACAAGGGGAGATAATTAGGAAAATAGAAACAAAAGAGACTTTGTACTCAAAGTTCTAAAAGTTTTTAGGCTACATGCGCAATTGATACAGTTACTTCTTCAATGAAATTATAAAGGAGGCCAATTATGGTCAAGAAGATAATTGATTGGTAATAATTCAGTACAATGAGAAGCAATCATACTTATCCATGCCTCAATGCACACAAGGTAGTGGACAGTTACTCAAATAATAGAAATTTATCTTTTGCTTAAAAGTATTCAAAAGTTGCAAAGTTGGAGATATCTTTGATTTTGCTTGTTGTTTCGATAGCCCATAGCACATATATGAATGGTCAAATACATGCGACTTTTTGTCTATTTCTTACCAAAATAATTTTTGTGAAAAACTGCATATAAATAGCTAAATTAAGCTATTTTGAATAGCTTAATAAAGCTATATAGCTATAATTTCAAGCTATATAGCTAAATTAAGAGATTGTACTGGACCTGCTTATTTCCCAACGATAAGACTTTCTTTATATATTCTGCAAATTCTCTCTGCATTTATCATTGAACAAAATTCATATGACTGCAATAATTATATGACCATACTCTTCAGTTCAGAGAGCATGTTATAGAGGATATTTTGGTTAAAGTTTTGGTCTGTTAAGGTTTCAGTCTGTTTCAGTGTTTGAAATATTCTTTCATCTTACACAATTGTATACATTAAAATTTATTTTATAGCTAAAGTACAAGAGAACTGCAGCATGTAAGACTACATGTACATCGACTTTGAATAATCTACCTGGTATATCCTCAAAAAGGCAACTCAAATACAGGTATGAAATTGATGTCACAAAATAAGTTTTTGGACTTACATTTACTCTTATAATTCATATACATATAAAGCATATAAAAAATAGAAAAGAATTAAAGGTTCATCAGGTGACAGCTCAATCATGTATGGAATATTATTAGGCCAAATAAAAAAAATATGTGTGGTTCCCGTTACCCGACCGTCCCTATTTTAGATCCCCGACCCTTAACTTTTTTCTGGCAATTTTCATATTTATTTTCCGGAATTTTCCGTGATTTCCGTCATCCACTTCGGTATTAGTTTTAGTTCCAGCAATGGCGACCTCCATGCAAAAATCGTTTCAACACGTAGTGCAAGTGTTTGATGGTGTTAAATCTAAAGCAAGCTAGCATGGCGCAGCAGTATACCTTTTTCCAGCGCCATGTTTTTTGTTTGTTTGTTTTTTGGTTGCCAAAATTAAATAAATATGCCCAAGAGTGGCGAGATTCAGTTAGTTGCTCTGTTTACAGCTGGTTTATAACAAGTGCATGCTGATTAGTCCCTTTATTATTAATGCACGCAAAGGTGTGAAGTCAGGATAGGAAATCACTTCTCGCTTGAAAGCACACAGACAGCTGGCCAGGTAACGTTTTTTGGAGTTAGAGGGAAGATAACATGAGAAAATATTTATTTGATTGCATTGATTACGCAAGAATTAGCCCAATGTGTAAGATAGATTAACTTGTAAATTATTAAATAATTTATATCAGGATCGTTTCTTTTAAACCAAAAGTAGAAAAAAAAAGCAGTTCATGAGGAAACGTGAAAAAGAAGACTGCTGATTTCACCTGAATAAAGTCAACTTGCAAAACACCAATATATATGAGAAATGAGCTTGGAAGTATGAAGTCTTCAATGAGGCAAAAAGGTTTCATGAAAGGATTTAAAATTTTAATAATATTAAATATTTGTAATTCTGACGAATTTGAATCATTCTATGTCATCTTGCTTAGGTGATTTATTTTGTTTTAAACATTACTGTACAAAGTATAGGTGTCACATTCTTTTCCTCTGACAGCTCTTAAAAGTTTATCATTCAAAATTTATTATTAAGTAAAATAAGAACTATTCTGGATAAAAGTAATTAATTTCATTTATAAACACTGATTTTAAACAAAAGGATGTTCACCTTGGACTTTATTTTTTTACAAAAAGAAAAGATTGTGTTTTCATTAGTTTTATGCCCCTGGATCGAAAGATCCGGAGGGTATATTGTTTTTGTCCTGTCTGTCTGTTTGTCTGTTTGTCTATCTGTCTGTTGTCAATTTTAACCTTGCCCATAACTTTTGATTGGTTGGAGCTATGACTTTCATATTTCACATGTGTATTCTTTGTGACAAGACCTTTCTTTGGGTACCATCATATTTGACCTTTTGACCTTGACGTTGGAGTTTGACCCACTTTTGCAAAATTTTATGAGATTTTAACCTTGACCATAACTTCTGAACAGTTGGTGCTTGGGGTTTCGAACTTCACATGTGTATTCTTTGTGACAAGGCCTTTCTTTGAATACCAACAACTATGACCTTTTGACCTTGACCTTAGAGTTTGACCTACTTTTGAAAAACTTTAACCTTGGCCATAACTTTTGAACGGTTGGAGCTAGGGCTTTCATACTTCACATATGTAATCCTTGTAACAAGACCTTTCTTTGGATACCAACAACTTTGACCTTGACCGTGATGTTTTACTTACTTTTAAAAAACTTTAACCTTTGCCATAACTTTTGAACAGTTGCAGCTAGGGCTTTCAAATTTAACATTTTTTATCTTTTGGCCTGGATTTTGACTTGCATTTGAGAAACTTTAACCTTCGCCATAAGATGCCATACGGGGGCATCAGTGTTTCACAAACACATCTTGTTGATTTAAAAATATTTGTTTCATATTCATAACTAGGGTGCCCCCTACCAATGTTGACTAGTATATTTCACGCCACATTGAAATGCCACTTATTTTCTCCTTCACTCTGTTCATCCACAAATAAAACATTTCTTTTCTGAACCATAGTTGGAAAAGACTGAATTCAAAATAAACAAAACATTTATTAGTTATGATTTATATACTCAGCTCTTCAGAAAATATTTCTGTTTTTTTGCATTCTATAATATACAATTTTAGATTTTATATACCTGTATAAAGACTTCCGCAGCAGATTCCGATGGAGAAATCATGATCTATATTTAAGATTTAATGTATAATGCTTAAGTTATCCATTAATTTTACTTATAATATACAATTCTGAAATTAATATCATCCTTTAAAAACAAGGACAGCACTTATCATCTTCGTAAAAACTTAACATTCTAAAAAAAGAAAATATAATATCCAAATATCAGTTAAATAATTCAATTTGCTCATGCTGATTTTCGATCTTCAAACATTGTATTTTCTGGATGAGTATGAACTCGAATGAATAGAATCAGCAAACAACTGTTTAAATACCCAAGACATTTTATTCACACATTAAAGCACATATCTAATCCATATGCTTAAGAGAAAACATATCTAACACTCTACACATAAAATAGTTCACTTATGCTAACGAAAAGAAATAGGTATTATTTGGAAAAATTTAGAAAATCATTTTGTTAAAAAAAAAAAAAAAAAAAAAAAAATCCCTACCCACCTTCCCTATTTTTTTGGAGGTGTAACCAGAACCACACATATTTTTTGTTTGGCCTTAACGCTGGGTTTCCAAATGTCAAAATTAAGGGTATTCGATATATTCCTTACAAGTTGTCAATCATTTATAAGTGATTTGTACAGAGGTTCATTTGCATATAAATGTTGTTAACATTGTTTTACTGTCTTTATTAACTTGTAATACTAAATTTTATAAATTGACAAATTCATTCTTTTTAGAAAGTGCATATAATTTGGAAAAGAGACCATCAATCCACTGGGGGGTATCGCATGAAAGCAATGATTATAGAATATTGTAAGGTTGGAGGAGTTATAGTACAACAGGCAGGCAAGTAATGGTACTTTGTTCTGGAAATTTTTCGCCCCAGTTAAGTTTTATTTTTCTCATTCTGCCCTCCTTACAAGTAGGTGAATTTAAAACGGGACAAATTCGAAGAAGGCAGCATATATCTTTTAAACACAAATGTGTCTGATCAAATTTTAAAAGGGCAAAATTGTTTTCAAGGGTGAAAGAGTGAATATTTTAAAAATTAGAATGGGGTGAAAATATCCAATAATACAGGTTATATGTATTAAAACAGTACATATGCATTTCTCTTTTCTTTAAAATGAAAATAATTTGTTCTGTAAAAGGACAAATTTTGTTCTGATTTGTATCAAATAAATAAATATGTGCCAGATTTATTATTTTGCAGGCACCTAAGATACCATCAGTTGTGCGTCAAGCTGTGCAAAAATTCTATGTCATGTTACAGAATCTTTCTTAAATACAGGTATATGTCTGCTCATCTGGCAATCTTAGGACATCACTGGATGGTTTTGTTTAAAAAGATTACAGAGTTAACACACACTTCCAGCATGAAGACCAGCCAGTTGCCTCACCTGTCCTGACATTGTTAAAGGTAAATGGCCCTTTCAGAAAAGGATCTGACAATGCAAAGGCTTGCTAATCAATTAAAGATTTCTATTTACTAATAGGTAATTAATTTGAATTTCTGTAGCTTAAAAATTTAATGATGTGAATTAAAAGAAATATTTTAATCAAAATTATTTTTATTTCAGTACTTTGTGACAGTGAAAAGACATGGCTTTAAATTACTGCATCAGAGATCAATCCAGGTTATAAATCTGAGGAAAACAATAAAGCATCACTTCGAGCTACTTATATCACTGCCTTAATAAGTTGTCTGCATGTGTAACTAACAAAGGACAGTGACCAGTTGTACCTATGATATCAGAGGGCATCCTGAAAAACACTCATCACTAAGAATAGAAAACTTCAAATGACTTTTGTATCAATCCTTTTGAATTTCATCTGGCTTGGAATTTCAGTAGCCTTTAGCATCCTTCAAGCATTTCATGAAGTACATGTACCAATTTGCAGGTATAAAATGTTTGAAACAGATTGCTTGTCCCAAATAAAAAAAAAATAAATTCTCTGCCAATTAATAGTGTCATAAGCAGTTGATTGATATCACAGTTCCACTGGCTAGTATTTGTAGTTGAATGGTGCCATTTTTAAGAAAACTTTTCACAAAAACCTGGAAAACATCAGATGGAAAGAAGCATCTACAAGAAAAACAGTGAACACTTTCTTGAATATTAACAATGATATGTCATGTCCATTTACATCCTTTATATAAACTAATTAACCAAATCATAGAGAATTATGTACAAATTTGTCCTTTTGTGTATTCATAGTGTATTAAATTGATTTTACTAATTTATAAATATTTATGTTTTTCACAGTCATTAACATTTACAAATAGAAGTACATATAACATGAAAATATTACAAGTTTAGTAGGATAACGTGAAATTGTTATACCACAAAAACCATCGCTGACCTCGCCTCGGTCAGCAATGGTTTTTAAGGGGTAAGAATTTCACATCACCCAAAATAAACAGGTAATATTTTTCTTGTTATAGAATGCATTTTAAAGAAAACAACAAGGTGAAACGAACGTGCAAACATTCTGCACAGTTAACATTTTTTATTACTGTATATACTGTTACCCGTAGTCATGCATTTTCAACCATTGGGATGTAATGTCTGGCATGCAGTATGGTAATAGTACTTGTTAACAAATGTTTTTTAAACCAATCAAATTTGACTATTTAACATGAAAGTGTATAACAAATTTATCTAGCATAATGGTGTTGTAAGTAACCATGGAATGTGAGCTTGTGTGAACTTGATCCTGAATTATTAAGTTTTGAATATTGTAATAAAGAATTGTGCAGCCTAAACTTTAACTTGTACCTGATTTAAATGGAGTTCTGTCATTAACAAGTTGGAAGTTGTTACACTCTCCATGAGTATAATAACTGGGGGATCTGCTTCATTTGCAGATACATGGATAACACATTCACTCAAAGCGCTGTCCCTTTTTCAGTACCTTGTGCAGCCCTGTAATATGTTATGACAAATGGAGAAAAATGCCTATTTCAAGAAAAAAAAAGTCTGTCTCATAATTGTAGAAGTATTGGAAAAGGGGGGGGGGGGTGGTCATGAAACTTGGCAGTTAATACAGTTTGTATGTGTAAATGAAAAAAATGCCTTCTTCTTTGTAAAATAAAAAATAATTATTTTTTTAGTGTATGTGACCATTTTTATTTCTGAATAGACAGGGTAGCCTACAGAATGACCAATTTTGAGCTGACCATTTTTTTTTATTGTAGTAATTAAATTAAAAAAAAATGTGTTTTCTACAAAGATCATATGCTATCGACGTGGTATTCAACTTTGTATTCCCATGGTCGATGCATTTGGGTACATCTATTTTTTTATTTGCTTTCAATGACATCGCATTCAATATCCCAATCTCATGTATACCTGTCCAATACTCCAAATTATACCATATTGTAAGCTAAATCAATGCTTTAAATTTATGAAACCAATCTGTAGATAAGAGTACCTTTTGAATACAGACGATTTTAGAATAAAAACGATTTAATTTTCCCTTTATGCTTAAGTATGTTGGCTAATCTTGGCCCCCTCGGAATAGCTTGTGTTTACGTTATGTAATGAAAAAATAAAGCAATTAAACGCTATTCACCTGCATCTTATCAATCCATTTTCTCCTCTTCTTTGCAACAATCGGGAATTAAAACAAACTACAAGTTTAATAATTCCACTGCGATGCTTACAACTTAAGTAATCCATTGTCTCCAAGAACGCTCAGGTACCCGGGAGTTATAAAACGAAAGTGAAAGTCAACGAGACTTACAGACCCTTTGAATTTTCCTATAGTATACATGATAGATAAGTGTAATAAATATAATTTGTGAGCAAAACAAACTACAAATTCTACTGGGCTGCTTAAAACTAAATGCGAAGCTGTAATCCATTGTCTGCAAGAATGGTAAGTTATAAAACGAAAGTGAAAGTATATGAGAATTAAAGGCTGTAGTCTTGGGAGCAGTTGTTATTTCATAAATAATTTGAATAGGTGATATCACCTATTGGAATAAGTGATATCACCTATTCAAAATGATTAAGTGATATCACCTATTCGAATAGGTGATATCACCTATTTGATTTGAATAGGTGATATCACCTATTCGAATAAGTGATATCACCTATTCAAAAGGAATAAGTGATATCACCTATTCGAATAAGTGATATCACCTATTCGAATAAGTGATATCACCTATTCGAATAGGTGATATCACCTATTCGAATAGGTGATATCACTCATTCAAATTGAATAGGTGATATCACCTATTCGAATAGGTGATATCACTTATTCGAATAGGTGATATCACCTATTCAAATAGGTGATATCACCTATTCAGAAGCTGAATAGGTGATATCACTTATTCGAATAGGTGATATCACCAATTGAATAGGTGATATCACCTATTCGAATAGGTGATATCACTTTTTGGCAGTAAATACCAAAACGGCGCCTCATACAATACACACGTTTAGACTGCGGAAGACGACAAATCGATGTGGTCTAAATAAGTATTAGATTATACAGTGAAATATTTATTTCAACTGTACAGATTTGACATGTGTTTCTGATCTGATAATTTTTTGATGACGTTCGTGATTTATTGGAGAATAATGTCCGCGGCATTTCTTTGATCTCGGCAATAATCGTAGTAGAATTTGCTATAAATCACTCTGATTCTACACAAAAATACTCTAAGTTGATATTAAAAGGATGCTAGAGTTCCTTATTGACAACATTGTTGAAATCTTCGGAGACCGGTATACACCAGAAGTAATTCCAATCGATTTTTTTTTTTGGGGGGGGGGGGGGGGGTACTGATCTTCTATATGCACATAAGTACGAGAGTCTTTATTCAAAAAAATTTCAGTCAAGTTTCCATAAATAACTATCCCTGAAATATCATGATTCTAAACTGCCTCTTTCGTGTAAGCCTTAGGCGATGTCATTTTATTCTTTAGAGAAAAAAAAATCATATATATATTTTTTTAATTTTCTAGAGCTCAATCATCTCAATCGAAGAAAGATTTTCTTATCATTAAAATTTTATATTTATTTTCTGCCATTCATAAAAGCCATTGCTCATTGAAATACAACATTCGTTTGTCATAACTTCAACTAGTGTACATGTCTTAGTGGAAAATTACATTTTACAGAAGAAATCGACATTTACGTTAGTATCGCCGATCGTTGTGTAGTTTCTATCTTTAAGAGGGCTGGGTGGTTGTGGCCATTTTCAGACTATATTGATCTCCTTTAGAAGAAGAGCTCCATATAAAGATATACAAAAATGATCAAATTTTAAAAATAAAATGTATGAAATTTTTGTTTGCCACATGATAGTTGACAGCTTAAGATATCATATCTTAAAAATTAAGTTATATCTGATGGTTAATTTGTTGACCCCCCAGCCTCCTTAAGTGAGAAGAAGCTTAATTAAATTGAAATCATTTACGAATTTTTTTTCTTAGTGACATTGTATATTTGAGCTAGATTATCTGAATACCATACCCTTCACACATATTATGCGCATGACACAATTTTTTTTTTTAATTTAAGTTATAAATTTGGACCATCAAGAACAGTGGTATTAAAACACTTTGTATCTGCATTTATCAAATACTGCTCTCCATTGGTTATAGATTTCATTTATTTTTAAGTGCAAGTATTTATTCACAAATTATGTAAGATAACACTATTTCTTATGGCTCGAATTGATGACCTACAAACAGCTGTAAAATAAAGAAGCAACATTATTTAAAAAGTATAATAAAGCCCATAAAAATATTACGTTAACCATATTTAATGTAAGAGAGAGAGAGAGAGAAATGCACTGTTATTTCTTCCACAGGCATTTTTTTAAGGAACAGAAGTACAGAGATGCTGCTCAGATGCTTGTGCGCCATGAAGTTTCAATTCTTTCAACCAATAATTAATTTATTATTTGCTTTAGAACTTCTCAAAGTGAGAGAAAGATTTCAAAGAGAGAGTATGGACAATTATATATTCTGGATATCCTTTTTCTTAAAAAAATAAAATTAAATAAAAAAAATTTTAAAAAAAATAAAAAACAAAATACTGGACCAGAAACAATGAAACTCAAGTGAAAAGTGACTGATTTTCTTAATTTTTCATTGAAAATGAATGTTTAAGATATGATTTTTCGTCTTGTTTACCTACAAGTTATGCCCCGAAACACCTTATATGACCAAGCTATATTTATAAAGCTTCATTAAAGGAATTTATTTCTCAAATTTGAGAAATCTGTAGGCTCCTTTCATTTACTAGATCTTGACCTTAAGAGAAATCATTTTATGGTAGTGAAGATATTCTAAATTGTTCCAATCATGACCCCCTGGGGATAGAGTAGGGCCACAACCGGGAATAAATTAAGATTTTATTTGGACTTTGTGATTCTGAAATCTTGTGTGATTTTGTGCCTTAGTGGCCGTGGATGTAGTTATATGGTTGTGTAATTTACAGGTCGCCGGTTTTGTTAATTCAAACTTTATTGATATATTTAGGATTCAGTTTAACAAATAAAAAATGTTTAAAGGAAAGAAATAAACCACAACTGGTCCCAAGACCATAAACTGAGAACAGACTTAAGTCAAAATTTCAAATCGTTATAACTTTAGAAGTAATTTTGATAATAAAATAACATTTTCATCATATGTTTGAATTGAAGTGTTTTGCACATTTGCAAATTTTTAAGCTAATATATTGAATGAAACTTAAGATATTAAAAATTAAAATTTGACTTAAGTCTGTTCTCAGTTTATGGTCTTGGGGCCTGGTTCCACTACCAGATTACGCAAAATAATTATTTCAGTACTTCACAGAACAGACCCACATTGTTACGGTTTTAAAAATGTGAGATGATATATGTCGAGATAAGTTTTGTGTTATGTACATAAGGATTTTATCTTTTAAATTCAATTTTGCATGAAAAAAATTCTGAATACATTCCCATATTCGTGTATTGAAACGACTAACATTATGGTCTTATTGATCTATACATTTTTAAATACTCGACTTGCCATCCCGTGATAGCTCAGTTGGTAGAGCGGAGGACTGTAGAGGTTTAACTGAACTGAAATCCTTAGGTCGGTGGTTCAAATCCGCCTCGCGGGATACCTTTTTTTTTTTTTTTTTTTTTTTTTTTTTTTTTTTTTTTTTGAGCACGTGATCTTTCAAAAGGCACTTTACAACAAATTGACTATTTGCTATAGCTGGTATATACAGGTATATTTCTTGAAAAGTTCATATATTTTAATGATTTCTTTTCACTGAGAAATAAAACAATGAATTCCAATAGCTATTGAGAAAGAAAAAATCGTGGTCCTTAATTAAAGCTGTTCAGTCTTTTTTAAATAGCATTTAAGGTTGTCCGTCCCTCGGTATATTGTAGAATGATTTCATATTGGACAAAGATTTTTTTCAGGCTCGCCAAATAAAATTGTAAATGTTTTATACAAACATATGTTTAAACTGTACTGTGATAGAAACTTAACAACCCCAAGTTAGTTTATTTCATACCCAGGAGCAGAGAAGAAGATTTTCAAAGATTTAATGCATTTTCACTATATAAACAATAGAGCTCCGCCCTAAAACCAGAACCCCTGACCCAGGGGCCATGAAATTCACAATTTTGGAAGAGGCAGTCATGCTCATTATAACTATGTACTTAGTTTATTTCATACCCAGGAGCAGAGGAGAAGATTTTCAAAGATTTAATGCATTTTCACTATATAATCAATAGAGCCCCGCCCTAACACCAGAACCCCTGACCAAGGGGCCATGAAATTCACAATTTTAGAAGAAGCACCTATGCTCAACATAACTATGTACTAAGTTAATTTAGTTAATTCCCATGAGCAGAGAAGAAGATTTTCAAAGATATAATGCATTTTCACTATATAATCAATAGAGCCCCACCCTAACACCAGAACCCCTGACCCAGGGGCCATGAAATTCACAATTTTGGAAGAGGCAGTCATGCTTATTATTACTATATACTTAGTTAGTTTAGTTCATACCCAGGAGCAGAGAAGAAGATTTTCAAAGATTAAATGCATTTTCAATATATAATCAATAGAGCCCCGCCCTAACACCAGAACCCCTGACCCAGGGTCATGAAATTCACAATTTTGGAAGAGGCAGCTATGCTCAACATAACTATGTACTAAGTTAATTTAGTTAATTCCCATGAGCAGAGAAGAAGTGAATTTTTTGTAAAACATGGGATAAAACCCCATATTTTTTACGTTAATGTCATGAAACAAGCTTCACATCACACTAGGCTGTGGGGGTTGCATACACAGGTACATACATATACATTTACTAAATCATGGTCTATCTTAAAATATTATCATACACGTATGGTAGTTTAGTCATTATTAAGAAAATTGTACAATGCGTATGAACTTCTCCGACAACCCTCTTACAATGCAAATTTGAAGAAGAGCATTATTTACATACTGAATTGTCTACGGAATTTTTTCCGTTTTTCCCGGAGGAGCACAGGGAGCACAAGGCGGGTGTGACCAGTTGTCAGTGGATGCTCACTCCTCTATGGCACCTGATCCCACCTGTTTTTGGAGGTTTGTTCTGCTCCCGATTTGGTTTGTTTAAATGGACTTCGAGCTTGAATATTGTTCGTTAATTATCTCCATATTTCATTCCAAAACATTATTACTCGTATATTTACACTGCACATGTAGGAAGATAAATTCAAAATTGTTGTCCACGAGAGTTCTCATTTTGTATACGCTATAGATTTTCAGCCTATTGGTAAGCGCTATTGTCAAGAGATATATAGTTCCTTACTGAGGAATGCACATTCTGAAACTGTCCTCATAATACTTTTGAAACATATTCCAGTGTTTGAAATAACCGTGCGCCTGACCGCCTGCATTACGTTTAGGGCGAGCCGATTAAATTAGCTCGTATCGACGCCCGTCTGGACGTGTTAAAATTTTCACTAACTAAAAATTTACTGATAAATCTGTCTCAAATTGACTAACTCTACCAGTAGCGAATGGTAGCAAGCCAAGTGGTAGAGCATGTCAGTATCTATGTTATGCTGACTGACTGCTAGTCACGAAAGAGCCGAACCGTCTTTTGAACGACACTTGCCAGTCACTTATCAGCAAGAAATAAAATAACTTTTAAAATAAAATAACCATAAAATAACCTTTATGGTTTTACATTTGTGATAAAAATAATTTTTGAAAAGGGCAATACTTTTCACGGGCTAGTAGATTTGACAGGGTTGACAACTTTTATCGACAGACACTGAGCATACCTGTAAGCTTCCCTCCTTTCCAAATTCATCTGAGCGTGAAATGTTGCTTTGCCAAGTGCTACAACCTCCCTGCTTGTCTCACAAATTCTTTCAGCTATCTTCCTCACCTTGTAAAAATAAAACTACATGCAGGATTTGATTTACATGTAGACACATTTATAACCTATCTTTTCCACAGTACCATTTTGAAAAAGCCTGTAACAGTATATTCAACCCCTTCTAAAGAGTCAGGTATATATCAATTGACACAGTCCAAATCATTGCACTTATATCGATCTACAGCTGAGTACCTCTGTCACTTGAAAAAGTTCATAAAGTCACCTAGCTTAATGATTTTATATCGCGTTTGGACTAAGATCCCTTTTCACACAATGCTCTGCCGAAATATGGCTGAAAAACTGCTGACTTGGCTTATAACCACAGATAATCCAGTAACACAAGATTATTGCCTCTATCAGTAAAGCAGGAAGATGCCTTGTTTGCACTGAAGCTTGTCAGTATACCCAAAAAAAACATCTCAAAAGGTTGTAGGAGGGTTGTCCCGGAAAAGCGAACTTTTTAAATATCTCATAAAGTACAACTGTATCTGACCAAAATAATTCATTTTTGCACAATGTTGGAAAGAAATATTTTTGTTATTTAAGTATAATATTATGAGGCTATAATTTCATTTGTATGTGGAAATCCCATTTAAGGAAAATAAAAAATAAATGGTGTGCGTACTGCATTTTTTTCCCACACTTTTTAAGAATAGCATTGTCAGCGATGTTTTGTTTATTACCATATTATATGGAAAGAAGATGGGCGAACAAGGCGAGCGCAATACCTATAATGCAACGAACACGAAAGTGAAAAATTAAATCTCAATTATAACAAAATTTTCTTTGATATTTCATCTAAAATTAAAGTATACTTTATGTAAAATCTCTTCAATTTGCAAAAAACCTCACAAGATTGAAATTATTTGCCTATGAAATAGCATACACACACTAGAGAGGGCAAAAAGGATCATTTTCTCAAACTAAAACGCAATTTTTCGTTATGAGTGGGTCTTAGCTCCATATTTTTCAAAGTTTATTCTCAAAGTTTACGAAAAAATATACATTTTTTGGTCAATAAAAACATTGAGCAAAGACCCACTATACCTTAAAATACACTTTTATCACACAACATTCGCATCTTTCCGAGAAATAATAAGTCCATTTAGTCAAGGATCATATCACAAACATGATTTAAATGCCACAATTCATCAAGAGCTGTGTTGGGTAGTTGTTAGCGTGTTAGTCTCAAAGGAAAACGATATTCAGGATTTTTTATTGCTAGGGTTCGAACCCCACGGATACCATATTATTTTTTAAATAACAGAATAATTTTTACTGAGAAAATTTTCCTCGGAAAAGTTTAGTTTATCATAATTTCATAAATTTCAATAATGAGAGCTTTACTCTAAATACTAAATTCACAAATTATAATTATGATTTTTATTTATATCTGAAGCAATAGGTATTCTACATGCCTTGCTCATCCATCTCCTAAATTGTGATAAAATTTACATTGAAAAAACCTGTATGATCTGTGGTATTTAGTGCAAATATTCATTAGTTTTACATGAAAAGTAACAATTTTATGACGTTATGTACACATACACTTTCAGTTAGACATGGCCAAAAATGGCGACGTCGGGTGATTATACGTCGAACCAAACTAATTTAAATCCAAAAGTTACAGAAAAATATATGTAATATTTGCGTACATTTAACTGGCAGTTTTAAAAGCTTTTACCTCTGTATTCAACTGGTCATCTGGTACAACCCGACTTACTAAACCATGGAGTAAAGCATCTGTAAATTACAAAAAAGCATTAATTACTCTCTTAAAATTTCTACATCAATTAGCTAAGAGGAAATAAAACACAAGATGTATACCAGTGCTTCATCAAATGCATGACCTCTATCTACTAATTTTTAAAATCAGACTTTTTTCATAACATTTTGTGTATTGTTTTTAGTACAGCTTTACTATACATGTACCTTGGGCAGAGATAGGATGTCCTGTGAAAAGCATTTCCATGGCAACTTTTCTTGGCACTGCCCTTCCAACAGCCACTGCTGGGGTAGAACAGAATAGACCAACACTAACTCTACAAAACAGAAAAGACCAACCCTTAACTCTACAAAACAGAAAAAGCAATGCTAACTCTACAAAACAGATCTGACCAATGCTAACTCTACAAAACAGATCCGACCAATGCTAACTCTACAAAACAGAACAGACCAACCCTAACTCTACAAAACAGAACAGACCAACCCTAACTCAATAAACTGAACAGACCAACACTAACTCTATAAAACAGAACAGACCAACACTAACTCTATAAAGCAGACCAGACCAACACTAACTCTATAAAACTGAACAAACCAACACTAACTCTATAAAACAGAACAGACAAACACTAACTCTATAAAACTGAACAGACCAACACTAGTTATACAAAACAGAACAGACCAACACTTAAGCTATACAAAACAGAACAGACCAACCCTTACTCTACAAAACAAAGCAGACCAACACTAACTCTACAAAACAGAACAGACCAACCCTAACTATACAAAACAGAACAGACCAACACCAACTCTATAAAACTGAACAGACCAACACTAACTCTATAAAACTGAACAGACCAACACTAACTCTATATAACAGAACAGACCAACCCTAACTCTACAAAACAGAACAGACCAACACTAACTCAACAACACAGAACAGACCAACCCTAACTCTACATAAAAGAACAGACCAACCCTAACTCTATAAAACAGAACAGACCAACCCTAACTCTACAAAACAAAACAGACCAACACTAACTATACAAAACAGAACAGACCAACACTAACTCAACAACACAGAACAGACCAACCCTAACTCTACATAAAAGAACAGACCAACCCTTACTCTATAAAACAGAACAGACCAACACTAACTCTATAACACTGAACAGACCAACCCTAACTCTACAAAACAGAACAGACCAACCCTAACTCTACAAAACATAGCAGACCAACCCTAACTCTACAAAACAGAACAGACCAACACTAACTCTATAACACTGAACAGACCAACCCTTACTCTATAAAACAGAACAGACCAACACTAACTCTATAAAACAGAACAGACCAACACTAACTCTATAAAACAGAACAGACCAAACTAGCTATACAAAACAGAACAGACCAACACTAGCTATACAAAACAGAACAGACCAACACTAACTCTATAAAACAGAACAGATCAACACTAACTCTATAAAACAGAACAGACCAATCCTAACTATACAAAACAGAACAGACCAATCCTAACTCTATAAAACTGAACAGACCAACCCTAACTCTACAAAACAGTTTCATAGTTACAATACTGATCTGATAATGATCTTTAATTTCAAAAAAATATGATTTAATGTTTGCCACCAGTTTGAATTTTTACCCACAATATTTATGTTACAAGTTTAGATTCATCTTGCAGTGCATTAGTATTTACAGAATACCAACCTTAATTACTCAAGTAAACAATAAACACCCAAATTATTCTGTGATAAATGTTATGCAGAAAGTTTGCTTAGAATTCTCAATTTCAGGAAATTCTTTCAAGAACAATCAAAAGCAATGTATTCATTAAAGAAGACAATAACAAATAAATCTTTTTTAATTTTTAATTAATAAAATTTAAGAAGTTAAATTGTAGCAGTGTATCAAGAAAAATTAACACATTCTTTTATGTTTTTAAAAAAAGTGAAGTATTCTCTGCATTTTCAAGCTACTAGTATTTCTTTCTTTGCCAAGATTGAAATGGAGTAAATATTCATCTGAATATTTCATTTCCTGGTCATTTCCATTAAAAGGAATACCATGGTACTTATTTTGCCTCTCTCACATGTTTGGACTGATTGAACATTAACAATTATATTTTTTTTTTGTCTGGATTTGCCCAAATGATTCATTTAATTTTCTATCTTAGTAGACACCATGTTCTTAGTTAAAACTTTCTGAAATAAGTATATGTGTATCTGAAATTATCACCAATTCTTCATTACCCTGGTGTGGCAAATTTGGCACTTTGAGCAGCAACAGCAATATCACAACTGGCAACTAACTGGGCACCTGCAGCTGTGGCTAAACCTGGCAGAAAAAAAGGGATGTTTAGCCGTACATCAGGACAGAGTAATATTAAATCATGAACAGTTTTTCCATAGAAAGTCCATTTAGTAAAAAAAAAACTTCTTTAGTATAAACACAGATATAGCGAATTCATGGATATAGCATTTTTTTTTTTAGAATCAATGGCAAAATTCTAGTAAAACAAATTGAAGTAAAATATTACAGATATAACAAACTCTGATATAATGAATTTAAGGATAAAGCAATTAAACTGATTTTTTGTCCCAAAGAGGTAAAAAATTATCTTTTTTAACAAATTTTCAATAACTTGAAATTCAAAATATTAATTGAACTGACGTTATTTTTCATATTAAGTACTTGTATCTGAAATTCATCAGAAATCTTTAGTACAAAATTCAAAAATCTTTAGTTTTGTATTTAATACCTGCCTGAACATATTTAATAGTCATACTTGAAGGAAAAGATGCATGTCGCAAATTTGGTATATATACTTTAACAAATTTGTTATATGAATATATAATTACAGATATAGTGAAGTAAATTCACAAGTTCCCAGAACTTCACTATAACAAAGTTTTACTACATATAGGTGTTTAAAAACTGCTATGAAAATTGACTCAAGTTGCAGAATTGAACACATTACTAAAATATATACTGTGTTGGATTTTAAGGTACGTAATTAGGAGTGTGACACATTCATAAACTACATTTAATCATCTAAATTTGTCACAATTACAACAAAATCATAATATTGCAATTGATGCCTACAATTCTTATTCCTTCACTTTTCAAGTAAACAGTTTTAAATTGACATTTTAAAAAAGCATCTTTTTTAAAATTCAAAACAAAAACATATGGGAAGCATACTTTCTCCTTTGTAAAACCTGTGGACACTCACCTACATTTGTACCTCAAACTGGTTCAATAGGTAATGATGTGCGCAAATTTGCACAAAGGTTCACAACATAGGGACATTTCCATAGTAACTTTACACTTTATAATGTTTCAATGTAATTTCTGCCTCAGAAAACTGGGTAAAATGTTCTCTTGAGTCACTCAGGTATCTTTATTATAACTTTGCATAATTCTAGTGACATTACTGATTAACTACTGATGAAATGTTTGTCATGTGCATTACATATTGCTTGAATCAAAGTCATCCCCTTCACCAACTTAAATAAGCATATATTGATTTTTGACTATGTATTCAGAATACTATGATAATGATATACAACGTAATTTGGGGGAAAATAAAGTATACTTTTGTCAAATAATTTCAATTTATGGAAGTCATAGCCCTTTAAATTTTCAAATCCCTGCTTGGCCAGTGTGTAATATTGTACATTGTAATATCACATTCTGCCATTTCCTGATATTTTACTTAACTGTTATCATTCAATTGTAATATCACATTCTGTCATTTCCTGATATTTTACTTATCTGTTATCATTCAATTGTAATATCACATTCTGTCATTTCCTGATATTTTACTTATCTGTTATCATTCAATTGTAATATCACATTCTGTCATTTCCTAATATTTTATTTAACTGTTATCATTCAATTGTAATATCACATTCTATCATTTCCTATATTTTACTTATCTGTTATCATTCAATTGTAATATCACATTCTGTCATTTCCTGATATTTTACTTATCTGTTATCATTCAATTATAATATCACATTCTGCCATTTCCTGATATTTTACTTATCTGTTATCATTCAATTGTAATATCACATTCTGTCATTTCCTAATATTTTACTTATCTGTTATCATTCAATTGTAATATCACATTCTGTCATTTCCTAATATTTTACTTATCTGTTATCATTCAATTGTAATATCACATTCTGTCATTTCCTAATATTTTATTTATCTGTTATCATTCAATTGTAATATCACATTCTGTCATTTCCTGATATTTTATTTATCTGTTATCATTCAATTGTAATATCACATTCTGTCATTTCCTGATATTTTATTTATCCGTTATCATTCAATTGTAATATCACATTCTGTCATTTCCTAATATTTATCATTCGATTGTAATATCACATTCTGCCATTTCCTAATATTTTACTTATCTGTTATCATTCAATTGTAATATCACATCCTGTCATTTCCTAATATTTTACTTATCTGTTATCATTCAATTGTAATATCACATTCTGTCATTTCCTGATATTTTACTTAACTGTTATCATTCAATTGTAATATCACATTCTGTCATTTCCTAATATTTAACTTATCTGTTATCATTCAATTGTAATATCACATTCTGTCATTTCCTAATATTTATCATTCAATTGTAATATCACATTCTGTCATTTCCTAATATGTATCATTCAATTGTAATATCACATTCTGTCATTTCCTAATATTTTATTTAACTGTTATCATTCAATTGTAATATCACATCCTGTCATTTCCTAATATTTTATTTATCTGTTATCATTCAATTGTAATATCACATTCTGTCATTTCCTGATATTTTACTTATCTGTTATCATTCAATTGTAATATCATATTCTGTCATTTCCTGATATTTTACTTAACTGTTATCATTCAATTGTAATATCACATTCTGTCATTTCCTAATATTTTATTTATCTGTTATCATTCAATTGTAATATCACATTCTGTCATTTCCTAATATTTTACTTATCCGTTATCATTCAATTGTAATATCACATTCTGCCATTTCTTGATATTTTAGTTAACTGTTATCATTCAATTGTAATATCACATTCTGTCATTTCCTAATATTTTACTTATCTGTTATCATTCAATTGTAATATCACATTCTGTCATTTCCTAATATTTATCATTCAATTGTAATATCACATTCTGCCATATCCTAATATTTTACTTA
Organism: Saccostrea echinata; assembly: GCF_033153115.1. NCBI lineage: Eukaryota > Metazoa > Mollusca > Bivalvia > Ostreida > Ostreidae > Saccostrea > Saccostrea echinata. The sequence goes on along the minus strand of NW_026889772.1, from coordinate 15,152,678 downwards.
TCTGTTATCATTCAATTGTAATATCACATTCTGTCATTTCCTAATGTTTTACTTATCTGTTATCATTCAATTGTAATATCACATTCTGCCATTTCCTAATATTTTACTTAACTGTTATCATTCAATTATACTTTCAAGTAAATTAGTTGAATCTGATTCGTCGAGAAACAGTTGTTAAAAAACACTATTACCCGCTGACTGATGAAGCCACGCCCTTCAGCATAGCAACAGTCAACATTGCTTGACGATGGGTGATATTCCAAAAAATAGTGACGGCGCAGAATTTATGCGTGCAAGGTTCACTGTTATATGTAGTTGTATAAAACATTCAGTATAATACAATGTATAATAAATATTGCACGTAGCTGAGTGTAACATTGAAAATTTTCACCCCTCGAAAACCATTGTCAACCTCGGCTGTGCCTCGGTTGACAATGGTTTTCTTAGGGTGAAAATTTTCAATGTTACACTCAACTACATGCAGTATTTATATAATATCACATTCTGCCATTTCCTAATATTTTACTTAACTGTTATCATTAAACTGAAAATCAATATGTCCTACCTGATATAGCAGCAATGACTGGGATAGGCAAATCCTGTTCAATTACACACAATAAAAAAATTAGATTGCTGGAGAAATTGTAATCAACAGGAATATAAAAGACCAGTTCATTATTCATCTTATAATAATTCTAACTATAAATAAGAGACCCTAGACCAACAACTATTACCTGGGAGGCATCACTTTCTCTCTAGATCTGACATATGTAATGTACAAATGAAAACCTTTCTTTAGCATAAGACAGACAGCATTTATATTGATGATTGCTTTCATATATTTCTTATTCTTCAAGAAGTCTATATATACATGTATGCAACTGTTTAAATATTTAAATTTTAATGTAGGAGCACACTCCCTTAACCTTAGGGGCCATTATCCTGTTCATTTGAATAACTAATCTTGAATCTGTACTTCATGGAGATACAGTACTTGTATATTAATCCTTGCTGTTCACAAAAAATAAATTTTAAAGAATCTTTATTATACATTTATTTCTATGTAAAACTCTGAAATTTAAGGATAAATAACTCAAACAAACTTTTTTTCAGAAATCAGCAATATTTCTCATAGATTTATATTCAAATAAGTAACTTGAATAATGTTTACCAGGTAAAGAGGGAGAATTTTGTTAGATTTTTTAGCAATGTTAATTAAAAAATAAATGCAAAATTTTGTATAGAATTATATAGAAAACAAAACAAAGTCCTATATTTAAGCACGAAAGAAAACTTACCAATTCTTTATATTTTAGGGATTTATTATTTATGTCATTTCTATTCAAAATCAGTCAAAAAATATATATCAATCCAGGCATCAAATTTTTGTTTGTGTTATGTATCCTTAATTGTGCCTCCATCCCATATTCTAAATTTGAATCTGACTGTATAGATATAAAGCTTCTGTTAATCTTTGTGATATCTGACTTAATGGCCATAAAGAAACAGATATTTTAATTAGCCTAAAAAGCTTCCATTTTCCCTTGTTTTTTAACCATCACTGCTTCAAAGAAGATGATTCTTTATTTGCCTAAGCTTAAATTTCCTTAAATTTCCTTTTATGCTTTGCACCAAGTTTGCATGATCAAAATTTGGCTTAGAAAGCTCTGGATCATTCTCTATCCAGAGTTGTCATTCCCGCTACATTCCCACATACACCTCTGTCAACGCTTGTTATACAAGATTCTTGGAAAAACTTTGATCAGAAAAGCCTACAAGAGCTTCAATTCAGATGAGCAAAAAATTGTGAAGATTGTTATAAGGAAAAACATCACGATCAGAAATACAGACATGTATGACCATATCACATAAATATGAATGTGGACAACATAACAAAGAATACTAACTCACAGTATTTTACTATACAAAGGTGCTTCATATATACTAATAAGTAGCTACATGTAAATTGATCATTAGGCCAAACAAAAAAATATGTGTGGTTCCGGTTACACTTCCAAAAAAATTAGGGTAGGTAGGTAGGGATTTTTTTTTTTTTTTTTTTTTTAACAAAATGATTTTCTTAATTTTTTCTAAATAATACCTATCACTGCTTTACAAATGGCATTTAGATGTGGTGTGATAATATACTAGTCAATATTGGTAGGGGACACCTACATGCTAGCTTGCTTTGGATTTAACACTATTAAACACTTGCGCTATGTTTTGCAATGAGGCCATCATTGCTAAAAATAAAGCTTAAACTGGAGCCATTGATGGAAATCGGGGAAAATTCCGGAAAAAATATGAAAATTGCCAAAAAAAGTTTAGGGTCGGGGGTATAAAATAGGGAAGGTCGGGTAACCGGAACCACACATATTTTTTTATTTGGCCTTACTGACCTGAATTAATGTCATCACATTTGAGCAAGTCTCAAAAACTTTGCGATGATATTCCCTGCCTTGCTTGCTTGTCTGTAAATAAATATTTATTAACCTATAGAATTACTTTCAACAAAAACTTTTGTTTCATGACACGAATCAACAACAACAACAAAAATAAAGATCTTCATGAAATAAATATATTTGGAATGTACAAAAGGCAATATCAAATTCTTTTCTGTTGTTGAAGTTGTTGTTGTAGAAGTAGACATAAAATAAATTTTTGGCATTAGTTATGAG
>NW_026889772.1:15012500-15145000 GCF_033153115.1 Saccostrea echinata | reverse complement strand
AGTAAGTGCACATCGTGTTTTCTTTCTTTTTTTTTTATTTGAAGTAAGTGAAGAGAATCATGGCTTATTTTCATAAGATTGATTTTTTTTTAAAGTCTTTTACTCAATTCTTTATTTTACATTTTCTAGCTGAAAGAGACTCCTATGCAGTGGAAATTATCTTCTATCGCCTTACAACTGCTACGGTATAATTCACTTCTGATATTTTGTTTACTATATAATGATTTATTAAAGAGTTTGTCTAGGATCCGCTAAGCTCAGAAACCTCGACGCTTCTAAAGATGCTCATGGGTTCAAAGTTTACCAGTCCCCTAACCCCCACCCAAAGGGCAATTTAGGGGAAAAGTGCAATTTATTTTAAGTACTTTGACCATCTTTAGAAACATTTTTTTTTCTTCTTTCCTCATGTTTTAACAATACTGTATCTATATATGAAAAAGGATAAGGATATTTAGAAATGTTTTTTCCTGTAATAAATATGTATGAGGTGTGTTCAATTAGTAATGCGAAAGGTTGTCAAAAATTAAGTAAAACATGAAAAGCAATTTCTATCTTTCAAAATCATATACATTCATATGAGTTCTTCAGTGATTTTTGTAATGATGCAGTTTTCATGTAAGCCCCATTTTCATCTTTTTGACAAAGACTATTTTTAAAAATAATTTTCAGCTCAGTAAAGTGACCATGCTTACTTTAAAAGTGAATTTCTTTGTGAAGACAGTAGAAAAAAGCATGGAGTTTTTGGTTACACTCATTAGGAGTTCAAAAGAGGAACTTTTTGACTGTAAAAAATGAAATAAACTGTTTCCTCATTTATCATGATAGACCAAATGTTGCATTTCTAGTTGAATGATCCCCATTTATGCAGATCAAAAGCACAAAAAAATGAATTTGGAAATCTCAAAAGCTATTTTGACTTTTTCTTTGAAATGACTTGGGTACTCTGACATAGTCACCACTGTTTGTTATGTTAATACAATACAGTCAAACCTCGTTATCTCAAACTCAGACCAAGAAAAAAAATTAGGGATATCTTAGGGTTCAAGATATTGAGGGTAAAATACTTAAAGAACGAGCACACCAGGGACTTCAAAATCACTTTGACATATCCATGGTATATGAGATATCAGTATTTGAGATGCTGAAGTTCAGTTGTATTTAATGAAGTGGTCATTATGAGAGAGAGAAAGATATTATAGTGTACATTTACTAAAATGGTGGTACCTATGATTATTTAGTTAATTACAATCCATTGTAGTGGACAGCACAAAGCATGGAGACAACATTTGCTGGAACAGTAGCTGCTGCGGCCAATACATACTGTGAATCAAATGTAGCAGCATGTGGTTTAACAACGTGCTGCACCTCAGTGTAAGTTCCTAAAATCAGGGAATTAATTAATCATCCTGTTTGTCCTGTTATCTCCATGAATGCAGGTATCTGTACCATATATGTATACAGTAAAACTCATTTAGTATGAAAAAGAGAAAATCGCAAATTTACAGAAAAAGGGAAGTTTATGAGATCCCTAGCAAAATTCCAAACAATTTCTTGTAAAATTAAAATTATTTTGGTAATAAAGAACAAATTCTGATTATAGTGAAATGATTTTTTGTCCTTTAGAGGTTAAAAGTAACATGCATATTTTATAAAAATTATATTAAAGATCTAAAAAATTTAAAATATTGAACTGACATTATTCTTTGTACGTATTTATATTTGAAATTTAACTCATGAAGAAAACTTTAGTTTTCAAGGTTCATTTTGTATGTATAATTCCCTGAATTTAATCTGGAGTCATATGAAAAGGAAATGGTATTTGCAAATTAGCTAAATAATTATGTTAATAATCTGTATTTTCAAAAAGTTTCAAGGATTAAACTTTTTTCTTTAATCCAAAGAAATAGGGAGCATCGGACACCATGTCAGGGAGATCTTTATTAAGCACATGTATAAACACAGTTGTTCAATAAGTATATTATATAATAAGGTATAATTTACATCTCCCCATACATGTGATAAGTCAAAGACCACAAAACTGTACAGGAGCCATAAAAAAAACTGGAATTTGGATGAAAAAACTGTACACTGCCTATCAAAAAACGGTACAAAAAAATGGTATAAAATATCGCTTAAATTCTTCTGAAATTCCATCGTAATCATTGTAATAAACATCGTATATTTTATACCTACGAAGATCTGGGTCAGATTCACGTATATTAACAAAGACTAAAGTCATGTATATCAACTTTAGAAGTTGGCTTAATTTTTTCAATCAAGTTACGTATGCGAAACATTAACAGTAATTAAGTACCCCTTAAAAAATAAAGCTACCTAAAGGGGTATTTGATACGGATTTATAGCAAGATAATTATCCCAATTGGCAGTTCACACCTTCGCACGCGATGGACAATTATCAGAAGGTCAAGTGTCAAACACAGGTGACGTTTTCCAGTGTCTCGCGAGCGAGAATGAGAGGAAAATGGCAGCATTTAGCGAGAAATTCAAAATACTGTACAAATTTTCATATTCCGTGAATTTTGGTGTCCCGCCAGTACACGATGAATGGGCTCAAAAAACTGTATATTTTGCGTACAGCCTGTACATATCACATGTATGTCTCCCCTTACAAAGAATAAAAAAAATATCATGTACCTCAACAACAGGAGATCAGTATATTACCAAGTATTCAGCATTCAGAATTTGGCAATATATCTTAAATTGCACCTATAAACATTGACATGACTGAAATGTTTACCAATCATACAGATATTTGATAAATGTAATCATAAATACATTTTTATTTTTACAGTTCTATCAGCTTTAAGGAGACAGAAGTTGGGAAAGTCAGTGGTTACCCACAGAAAGACTTGAAAAATCTGAAACACAAATTTTACCTTGATTTTCCTACTGGTGCTACTGCTTCAAATTCATCTGTAACACAATATGTTGTTGTGAATTCAGCTGTGTATGGTATGTATACAATGTTTAGGTCTATTAATCTTATTATAAATGAAATATACTATGCTATCCCACGACCTCAGTCAGGTTTCCATCACTGTGTATAAAATAATTCTGGGTTCCTATAAATTTATTTATCAGACATGCAGTATTCCAAATTGGCCATCATAATATAACAACAGTGAAACAAGTTAGTACTGCTTTAAAGTTAAAATGTACTTAAGAGGAAAAAAAAAGTTTAGATGAACTCTTCCAGATTCATTCTTCATGAACATGAACAAGGCTATAATTCTTTATTAATATTATGCAATCATTAATTAATTAAAATTGTTAGGATTCAGTTTTGGATCAATAAGGGGTTTAATTTAATGTTTTGTTAATCAGTATAAAGTTACAGAAAGTTGCCTGAGACAAACATTTTGGTACTATTTAGGACTCTTGTTACATTAGTAATAGCTATACATTTATAGGCTTTAAATGATTTTTATTTCAGAAAATGACATGGAATAATAATCAAGGGTTGATGTTAAAATAATAAAAGAAAAATTTGAGTACACAATTTACTTAGAAAAAAAATCCTGAATGAGATGCAAATTTTTAATCCTTTGTGTTTAGAAATCCTACGACTTGCACGGGAAACTTTCCACACCCAGACTGGTTATTGGATCACATGGGCAGATGAAACATACTATGGTATCCCAGCAGCAACCAAGGAGAACCAAATCATCATTCCTATAGCAGTTGTTGTTTTGTTAGCCGTCATATTTTTAGCAATTGGACTTCATTTCTGGAAGTAAGTAATTGTATGAAACATATGGTATATTTCATTTTTAGCTCACCTAAGCTGAAAGCTCAAGTGAGCTTTTCTGATCTCCTGTTGCCTGGCATCCATCTGTCTTTCTAGCTGTCTGTCTGTCTAAATTCCATCTGTAAGCTTTTCACATTTTGACTTCTTATTGAGAACCACTGGGTTAATTTTAACTAAAGTTGGCATAAAGTATTCTTGAGTAAAGTGGATTCCAAGTTCTTTTAAAATGCAGGGCCAATTCCCATTTCCAAGGGGAGATAATTTAGAAAAGGAGAAATAGGTAGGGGTCATTAAAAATCTCAAGAACACTGGGCCAAAAAAGATGAAACCTATTTGAAAGCTTCATGAGGTAATGTAAATTTTAAATTGTTCAAATCATGGCCCAAGAGGGTAAGACGGGGATACAGCAGGGATTAAAGTTTTACATTGGAATATATAGGGACAATTTTTTTTTTTTTATCGTTTTTCTTAAGAACCAGTGCACATGAAAAGATGAAACTTATGTGAAAGCTTCCAGACAGACTGTAGATTCTAAATTGTTCAAAGCATGGCCCCACAGGGTAGGGTGGGGCTACAATAGGGAATCAAAGTTTTACATTGAAATGAATAGGAATTTTTTATTTTTATTTTTTTAAAATATTTATAGAGCCACTGGACCTGAAAAGATGAAACTAATACATGAAAGCTTCCTGATATTATGTAGATTCTAAATTGTTCAAAGCATGGCCCCTGGGGGTATCTTGGAGCCCCAATAGAGGATAAAAGTTTCACATTAGAATATATTGGAACAGATTTTTCAAAATAATCTTAAGAACAAAAAAAGAAAAAAAGATGACACTTAATGTGAAAGCTTCTTCACATAACAATAAAGATTCTAAATTGTTCAAGTAATGGTTCTGGGGTAGTGTGGGGCCACAATATGGGATCAAAGTTTCACAGTGGACTATATAAGAAAAAAAAAATTAAAAATTTTCTTAAGAACAACAATAGAAGTACCATAAATTTTAAAACATTTTCAAGTTGTATGGATTCAAATTTTTTTTTTTCAAGTTATGGAACCTCAGTTAGAGTTGGCGAAAATCAGGATCAAATGTTAAGTCATCCATGTGTACAGGAAAATAATTTTCTCCATAACTGCAAGGCCATTGTTAGTCATTTTGATATTGCAGCATCCTCATATTGTGTTGATTCAGGGTTGGGCCATAATATGGGGTCACAATTTTCCATAGGAATATAAAGGAGAAAAATAGGGCTAAAGTTTCTCAGGTGAGCGTGTTGTCCCATGGTCCTATCATTCTTCTGTTTTAACATATATTAGCTCTGTACTCCATGTTTGGCAAATTAAAAGAATCTAAACATTTACTTTAATACCTTAAATATACAGGGAAGGAGAATATTTTTTTTCATGATAATGATGAATGCAGGAGAACATAGGACTGCCTAAGTATGTGGTTTGATATGATTTTTTATCCAGTGAGTTGTGCTTTTTTTATCCCTGAGCCTTGGCAAGGGGATAAAAACTCATGTTTTACACAATTAGCTATTTCATGTTTTACACTGATTACTTAAGGAAAATTACACTGAATGTAAATATATATATTTAAATCCAGAACATCTGACTTGATCAAATTCATTGTGATGTCACAACCATGGATATGAAAATGATATCCTAGGAGCTATATCCACTGTATATTGGAGTAAACATGTGATAATTAAAAATTGGTATTTATATATCAATATATAAAATCCTTTCAGGGCTGTGATTAAATGCAGTGTGTTGGTTTGCACACAAGAAATAAATTTAAAAAGTTCTAAATTTTCTTATTCTTCTTAATTTTGAGCTTAATTAATTCTTAATAACCTAATGTCATCCACAGTAAGAAAAAACAAAATCAAGCCCGCCTAAGGAAGAGAATTGATGACAGGAAAGCAATGAAGAAAAATCAAGCAATGGTGCAGCCTACATATCGAGTGGATCCTGATATTAAAGACATTGATGATGATCACACAGAGAAGACGTAAGCTGGATACAACTGTTGGATCCACCTCTTGATTTCTATCTTCACCATTTTTTACTGTAGCATTAGTTTGCATTAATTCTCTACAGATAATTGCAGGGAGTCATTTGTTGGTATTTAAAAAAAAATACAGACACATTTCACAAATAACACGTACAAAAAGTACATAGCATAAATCATTAAATTTTTTTATTTTTTCAATTTTTCTTGTCATTCTTATGCACAAGTTTACAAATGCCCAACAATTGCAATGATTAAATTACATGTATATCATCACCTTGAAACTAATTATTAACCTCAACAAGTGAGAGCAGATTTCAATGAAATATTATATACTAAAAACTTTTTAGTAAAAAGAAAAAGCATGCCATGAGGCAATGCTATGTTTTTATTCCTGTTTACAACTATGAAATTTTGGGAGTGTGTTACATGTATGCACTCTCCATTCATCCAATTACTTATAACTTTGACATTTTTGTGAGAGAGCATATATTCTCTGTTCTCCTTTAATATCAGATATGTTTGGTTGTCATTGTCTAAATGCCCAGATAACTGCATGACATGCCAGATGCCCTGGATTGCCCTCATTTTGCTGGTTTTATACATCTAATCAGTTTAAATAGTAGGATCCAAATGATTTCTTAACAGTTTTATGCTAGCATGATACATCAAAAGCCCTCTGACTTGATTTTTCATCATCTGTTCCTTGTTCTACTGGGGTAATAATAAAAACTTGACTTTTATTTTCAGAGTTGAAGTTAACTCATGAAGGGATAAACAATGTCATGTAGTATTTCTTTTTAACAATTAAGATACTATATCTATTTTTTTTTTAAAAAGATAACAATTAAATTCTTCTCAATGAATCAGAGACTTACTCCATCTTTAATAATAAGTGAATATAACTATTTAATTACCTACTGCAGGTGTAAGTCTTAAAATTAGAAACTAATTTAGAATGACTTTTTCTTCCCTGTAGATTGAATGGGCCACATAGAATCAAATTAACACCTACTGTTCGGCAAGTAACTTACAAACACAGTCTTGTAGACAATAGTCAGCTCAATAATGTTAAAAATATATATGTGTCCTCTTTGCATGAGATATTTCTGTATTCAAATATTGCCGTGCAGATATCTTTACTGAGTAGCAAGCTAGAGGTTAAAGGTAATGATGTGATATAGTCTTTCATGCTTTCAACTTTTTTCTTTTCATATTCAGAATTTTTCAGCATAATTATCTACAAGAATGCTACAAAACATATCCACCTTTAGAATTTTTGAGATGGGTGTTTAGAATAAGATTTCACAAACTGATGATATTCTGAATAAATGTGGGTTTTTTAACCTTTAAATTACAAGTAATGAATTTTTTAATCATTTTTTAGTATTTTATTCAATTTTAATGTTTGTTGTTTTTTTTTGTTTTTTTTTTAATTAAGAACTTTTGTCACAGTTATCTTAAAACTGATGAAAGGTTTAGTACACGAATCTATAATCATGTTTCTTTTCAACCCAAAGGAATTATTTCAGACTAAAAACTCACTTTGAAATCACTATAGATAATCATTTTAAATCATTTTTCATCTAAACTGATTTTTCTGTTTGTTATTAAGTCATTTTATTGTACCTTCTGTAAAAATTGATACACATTTTAAAGAGTATTCATTGGCCCAATAGACTAAAGATGATACCATTGTAGAAAAGTACAATATCTGAAGCTGCTTTCATTTTTCTTTCTGCTTTTAAAAACTAATATTCTCACAGACATACCTCTACACAAAATAAACCAACTAGGTCTGTTATTTGAATTTTAGAAATTTTTGAAATATGAATGCTTCCCAAAGTATGTAGCCAGCTAGCTTACCAGATTTATACATTTACTGCTTCTTCTCAAAGTCTTCATTTGAATCAGTTTTTTAATCCTTTCCTTTACTGTTTAGGTAAAATAGTATTATCAGTTAACTTATCAAAGTTACTTCATTTTTTTCTGATTTTAGTTTTTTTTAATTCCCCAATTCAGCCAAATTATGTTTACATGTTGATTATTTGTAGAAATACATATGGCACGTCAAATTCGCAAAAATGAGCTAAGCCTGGTTTCACAGTTGATAAACTAGGTTTATCGACTGTAATATCAAGTTTACAGACCGTAATTTATAGTTAATTACGTTAATCCATAGTTCACATTACAAAAGCAACCTTAACGCCTTAATCAGTCTTTTAAAGTGAAAGTATACTTAACACTGAAAACAGTCATCTGCGATTGCAAAACATAGTTTATCTTATAAATTTGGTTTCATTTGTAAACTATGGTTACAGCTCTTAACCACACTTACGTGTTAATTATAGTTTACGGATTTCAACCATATTTAAGGCGCCGAGTTAACAAAATTGTAATGAACATCGTTGTACATTTGAAAAACACAGTTAAAAGACAGAATCTCTGATTTCATATTGGAGATGCACAATTTTCTGTGAAACTATATTTCACGACTCTAAACTATATTTTACAATCAAAACTATAGTTAACAATAGTTTGTTTGTAAAACATAGATACGGTTAATCCTATTACAGCATGAAAAGTTATTACCGTGCAACGATTATTTCCATTGGTTGTTAAAAATATTGTATTTGGTGATATTGTAAGTTAATTTTCTGTAAAAATGTATTTCTTATTTTAAAAAATAAAGAAAAATGCGAACGTGGTTTTTTATCAAATTTTTCTTCCTAAGCAATGAAAGAAATCGAATTTTTTTCTCCCTGAAGTCATTGCAATATTTTCCGTCGTTGATGAAACAAAGATGACTGAGCATTGCCGTTATCAAATAGTCCCTCAAAGCTTGACTTATTATTTAAGGTTAAGAAGAGAAACTTCTTCTGTTGATATGATGCAGGATTTGTTTTCTTTTTTTTTTCTTTTCTTTTTTTAGTATAAATATAGAACATGGGCAATGACACACATTTTGTATTGCCTCTCTCGATTGGTTCCAAGAAATTCTGAATTCAAAACTATTGTTAACAGTTAACACGTGTTTAGAATCATAAACCATATTTAACAACTCTTAGCTATAATTAACGTTTGTGACGTTAAACTATTATTTACAAATGTGAAAAATAGTTTATTTCTCAAAACTATAGTTTAAACTATAGTTTACTATCGTTAATTGTAGTTTACGTCTTTTAAATATAGTTTATGAGTATAAATAACAATTACATGTAATTATGGTTTACGACCGAAATCTATAATTAAAGAATGTAAAACTTAGTTTATCTGATGAAATATTGTTTCACATTTCGTGACATTAAGTTGAATAAATCTTAACTATAGGTTAACGAATGTGAATCATAGTTTATAAATGACAATCATGTTTATCTGCCAAATCTATTGTTAACGTTTATTTACAGAAAGAATCAACTCCGATTACGATTTATAAACTATTGTTTACAGCCGTTAAATAAAATGCGAAGACCACGAATGTGTGGTCATTCTCAAAAGTTTATTTAAACAATACAAATTATATGTATGAGCAGAGCTAACATGCATATCTGAAAACATAGATTGGATCAAGTGCCATGGAGGAGTGATTATCCCATGCCGACCCGTCACACCTGCCCTGTATTCTTTGTCATGATCGGGTAATCCGTAGACAATTCAGTGTGAAAACTTGTATTAAAAACATTAGTTTTACAGATGAAAAATATAGTGAACGAATTGTAAACTGTACATGTGCAATTTACGATTTGTAAACTAAAGTTTACAATATATAGTTTACAATCGATAAACCTATTTTATCAACTGTTAAACTATGTATATATAATTTTTGTGAATTAGACGTGCCATACGTACATTTTAACAGATTTCAAAAGTTTAAGATGATGTACTTCATGCGTTTAAAGTACTTTTTATTCAAATTCTATTTTACATCACTTGTACAAATGCACTCTTTCATCATTTCTGTCATCATGGTGTTTTGCACTACATTAACTGTGTGATTTTTTTTCAATTCTCTAGCCAGAAAGATTCCTCCAAAAAACCTAGGTAAGGGGTGTAGTAATATATGAATGCGTGTAGTATGACTATCTAATAGTTGATAGGAAAGTGCATGTTTTACAGGGTTTTTGAAAATTAATAGAAATCTCCAAAAACATTAAATCAATTGTTGTATACTATTGATGTATTTATTATTCACTGGAAAAAATTTAAATTAGAGATACAGTAGTTCAAAGGTATTTGACGTTTTAAACATTTTTTTTATAATAAAAAAAAGTCCCCTTACTATAATATAATTGTTTTTCATTATAAAGAAGAAGTTAAAAACATCAAGTACCTGTGCAGTAGTTCTCAAAATTGACACCACACAATGGAAAGTAAGAATGGAACTTTTTTTTCACTCACTTTTGGTACAAATGCAGTTGTGTCAATAATAAACAAAACACTTGTAGTTATATTTTATTACAATCTTGTGAGGTGGAAATTGGACTGCATGGGTGGGTGAAGATTTAAATCTTGCTGCATGCCTCCTTGGTGTTGTCTTCCCATCATTCCCATGCGTACATAGAAAAGAATTTCTTCATTAGAGCTATTAGAATCAACTCCATCATAATTGCACTTACTTTTTCCTTGTAATGTGATATATATACAATTGTTAATAATCACATGTTCTATATAATGTGTAGTTTAAACTACCTAAAAAATATGCACATGTCCATACTTCTGCATGCCAAAAATACTTAAAGAATTATCGCATAGGAATAACTGGAAAAACATAAAAATGGTCTGTACATTTTGTAGAAAATTGGTTTTAAGTTTGAGGATCGTGTTTAAGAAGTTGATTTTTGTTCACTTAGCATAAAGTCATGCTTGAATGTTTTTCTTCCCCATATGCAAGTAGTGAACTTCTAAGAAAATGTCAAATTGAAGTTGTATGTGAGTTATATAGAGACTACTTAGGACCTACCTTCATGTTATTTTAAAATCTCTTTCTCCTGAGCAGTTCTATCATCCCTTCCCCTCCGATTTAATGTTGTCCTAATTCTATGGAGCCCTGGCAATACATACATGTAGGCAACGTCATTCTATTGATATTATTTAATACCTTGGTGTATTGAAGAATTTTAAAATACCCTAGCCTATATTAAGAGTATTTCAAAATAACGAAGTATTTTAAAATTCAACGTATATATATTTTAAAATGTGTTTAAAGATGAATTTTAAATACCTTTGGTGCTTTTGGATTGAATATATCAGATTAACTCAAAGGAAATCTCTCATTGACCTTTACATTGTCTCGTTACGTCATTTTCACTTGTTAATTTAATGAATACTCTGTATATACTCTGGAAATATAGGACCTGATGTGTTTTCTTGCCAATGCTTTTATGCCCGAAAGAATTAAATCAAGACAAAGATATTAACCTTAATTTTCATTTGAAAATAGCCAATGAAATTATTTGATTTCTTCTTTTCAATTATGATAATAATGAATAAATAAAAAGTTTTAAACTTTAATGGAAAGTAGTAAAGTTTAAAATAATAGAAGAAAAATGGACGATTGAAAACTTTTGTTTGGATTTTGCAGGAAAGACTCCTTTCTCTAAAACTTGTTTTAGTATTTTAATTTTTCATGTCATTTTTTTCCTCAAATTTGTCTTTTCTCATCCTAATGCTAGGCATTTTACAGTTCGGACTTACTAGTATTCTTTTATATTGGTCTTATCCAGAAAAAAAAATATTTACAAGGAAATATAATTAATATAATGCTCCGTCTAGCTGTCTACGTAGATACCATCCGTATTTCTATTCGTCAGGCCTATTTTTTGCTTGTTTGTTTTGTTTTGTTTGTTTGTTTTGGTGAAATTACCGTTATTGACAACAAAACAAAAAAAACTCTATCAATAAAGCATCAATGACTCTGCTGTACATTGCTACCATAATCTTTTCTTGTAGTATCGTGTGCAAACTAAACCAACGCATGTCATTGTTTTGCAGTTATTGCAAGTTATCTCAAGCTTTTAGATGTTTTTATTTTTAATTTCAGCTTGGATACTTATTTCTGTCATTAGATATTTTATTTACTCTCAGGAAAGAGAAGATGTACACTGACAACTATCCAGTGAAACAAACAGAGGAGACGAACAAAAAGCACTTTGGTGGGGCTAGTGACACTGACTCCGCCATTAAAATGGACCACGAACCCGATTTTATGGACTCTCAAACAAACAACAAGAACCTACCTCCTCTTGACGTACAGGAAGAAAGTGAGAGAAAAAAGAAGAAAAAGAAGAAGGACAAGAAGAAGAAGCACCACGGAGATGGTTACGACAATCAGTCAGCCAACCTTTCCACAGAACTCTAAACTGATGAGTTTACCTACTATATCTACAACAGTTTTAGTCAACTATTTGGGAGTATTGACTTCTATACTCACGTATCATATGTTTCCATTCAAAATTAAGCAAAAAAAGAGATTCCACTGAATTGATATTTTCATTCTATTTAAGTGTTATTCGTATTCATTTTGTAAATTAGTGTGAAAAATATTTTTAAAAATAGTAGGTGTTTTGGAAAGTTAAAAGTTGGGAAGTCAACAGTTGTTAAGAATCATGTTCATTGTTCAGAATGACCTACAAGAATTCAGAATCAAAAAATAATTATTGGCATTTTAAGGTATTAACCTTTCATATTTTTATTCATATCCTGCTTTGAGGCCATCTGATATGGAAATCTATTGTCTCTGTGTTTGTATTTACAAGCACATGTATAGAGTTCTCAGCTGATACTTTTCACCCAAGTTCTATTAAGATTGCTGGTGAATGTTTAGTTTTGCTAAGAATGTTATTAAATGTATATTTTTATAAAAACTGGATCACTTTATGGGAAATTATCAATTTAGAAACATGTTGGATATATTTTTTAATCAAGTTGAATGTATAGCTGAGGATTGCCTAGCATGTTGTGAATGTTTCGTAGTCTCTAGTCAGTAATTTTATTTACAAATGAACTTTAATATCTCAAACATTGATATCCATGGGTACGTCGAAGTGAATTGGGAGCTTCAAAAAATTATGTTATTTAACCTCAATATTTCAAATACTCGGATATAACTTTTTTTTCTTTCTTGGCCCAATGAGTTCTAGATAATGAAGTTTTACTCTGTTGCAGAATTCAGAGGTAATTCTCCCAAATTAAGTATATTTCTTGTGTGTATGACATTTTAAATTGTGCATTAAATACACTTTATATGTTTACTTTTATTGCATAATATATATTTTTTTCTTCAGATATTGTCTATTTTGTTTGATTTTTTTTTTACAAAAATGCATTGTGCAAAATATTGTGTTAAAAATTATTTTGGTAATATTTTAAAGTTAAGTTTCTGCTTTTATAGTTCCTTCTCTATTTGTAAATGTATTTTTATGTTATTAATTTTGATAGAAATTATATATTTCATGAACACTTGATATTTGGTTGCACTTCTGTGATATGTTTTAAATTTTTCTAAGATAGTATTAAATTTTGTAACTGGGGTTGTGCTGTTCATTACTTGTGTACATGTATTGTAACGGTTTAAATGTTATGAATCATGTGTGTTCAGTGCGGAACTTTTATAAGGACTGCTTAACTTAAAGATGCAGTACTTAACCATGTTGTTAAGTGTCCTTTCTTCCTATTACATGTACAGTGTAGCAAGTACCGATAATATAGATTACAGACAGATTATTACAGATACTTAAATGAAGTTTTCCGTTTGGACAAAGTGGGTCTTTTATAATATGCATGAAAATGTTTTTGAAATGAAAGTAATCGATGTCAGTAGCTACATGTATTATAATACGGTTCAACTATTATAAGAATCCTGTTTAATATGAACTAAACTGGATAAATTAGGATTTCAAAAAAAAAAAGAGAGAGAGAGAGAGAGAGAGAGCACACAAGGGTCATCCTGATAGAAAACATCTCTTAAATGGATTAAGGACACGTTCAGCTTGTTTTAGCAAGACGTCAACATACTCATAAAATTGCCTTTTAATCAAATGTTGTTACAGTAGCATTTCTGGCCATTTTAAATAATGTTTTCTGAAACTATGAGAAATGTAGATTTTTGCTAACATCAATTATATAAATGGAAACAACTACTAGTATTGGACTGTTTGGGCTCTGATTATGTAATATAGTAAATGAGAAAATCAGTGCTTACAATGTATTTAAAAGGTCGTGAAAGACACAGTTTTAAGAGAAAACTTTGAAATATTGGTTACTCCCATTCCCTAACATCAGTTGATGGGCGTGACACCTATTATGTAGCAATAGTAAAGAAAATTAAGAAGGAAACAGACTACAGCTATACTGGATGTACTGAGGAATATTTTAATTATAACAGACCTTGTATTAGTGCACTTCAACATGAGGATGTTACGGAAATTCACATCCTTGTGAGACTCGTATTAACTGACATCAACATTTTAAATAAATATGAGCTTGTTCTATTTTTACTTTCAATGAAAAAATAAACAACTTATGTGTTGAAATATCTATCCCATGACAATCATTTGAAAGTTTTGAATTTATTTTCAAAGAGGGAGCAAGTGCGTTCTATATTGTAAGTTAAGCCTAATGTGTTTGAATAATCTGTACCTCCTACCTATAGCGTTTGTGGTGCTACTGCCAGTAACCTTCTTAATCACGTAAGTACCTCTCTCTCTCTCTCTCTCTCTCTCTCTCTCTCTCTCTCTCTCTCTGAAAACTATGCAAGAAAAGCATATAGGTTTAATTTACTATGTACACGCTGAAAAACTTGAAAAGAAGTCTAACTTTTGTACATCATATAAAAAGGTTGTATACATATTTGCACTTTTTACCAGTCTACATCTGGCACAATCTGAAAAGCCTTTATCTTAACTTCTAAATGGGGATCTTAAAGAAAGAGTTATGGAAGCAATTAAAAAGCGATTATTCAGAATGCATACGTAATTTCAATGTTAATCTTTTAGTAACTTTGAACATCAGTCAGTAAATTCAAAATGGTTTGATATTTGCTCAGTAGTTGCTGTATACAATTTCATTTATTTCATAATACTTGAATAAATCGAACTTGGAAAAGTATTTTTTAGTCTGGAGTAACAATGAAAAGACCACAATTTCATAACAATATCCATCTATAGGACATGAATAACCCCAAAGTTTCAATTGTATTGTTACATGAAAAGAAATGTATATAATATGATTAATAATCTTAACCTGAGCTAAATATCAAAATGAGGAATACGGAGGTCACGGTCATAGAGAAGGTCAAGATTAGAACAATATGACACAAATGCAGTGGAATAGCTGTCACCATATTGTATCAGTGAAGTTTGATGAAATTATCCTGAAGAATTTCTTTAAATTGAGCTAAATGTAGAATGGGCGATAGTGAAGTTAAGCTCATCGAGAAGGCTAATGATGAAATTATGATAAAATATGATGTAATGATGATTCGTGATACAGTTGAATTATAGGACTCGCAGATATGCACATGTATCAGTATATGGATTTTGATAAAAACAAAAGTTTGTTTTTTTAACTGAGCTAAACGCAAAGTGTGACCGACGGACAGAAGGATGGGCGGAAGACAAACATAACAAACACTATATACCTTGGGCTTATAAAATATTCCCATATTTGGATAATGAAATATGGAAATAACGAACAGTATTCAAGCTCAAAGTCCATTCAAAAAATACAAATCGGTAGCAAGGCAAACACGGACCTCCAAAAACATCAGAGGTAGGATCAGGTCAATGGAGGATTGAGCATCCCCTGCCAACCGGTCACAGCCGCCCTGTGCTCCTTGTCAGGATCGGGAAAAAACTGGAAAAATCCATAGACATTTCAGTGTGTAAATAATGTCCAAACAAATAGTATGAAAAATGTCAGACAGCATTTGACTTAATGATAGGAAGTATTTGCTGACAAGGTCATTGTATCGACCATAAAACTTGCGAAATGAAGGGTTGATATCCCTGTTTCATCAACTTATTTGTCAATAGTATGCCTCTTTTTGGAAATTATTCATACGTAGAGCATGCTCTTGCGTATCGAATCAACTGGGAGACAAAATTACATATGCAGGTGATAAGGGGATATTGCTACACAAGTAAGGAAAGTTGACGATTGAAAAATTGAAGTCATCACGTTTATCATAAAGCTTTGTTGTTAGGTTACAATTAATGTCTTTTTCAGGCATTTCGATAATTCAAACTCCCCATTAACTGTAAGTAAGACATCAACAAGAGACAGGTGTAGATTATAATGCATCTTGTATACAAATATTTTTTGGAGGATTAAAATTTAAATTAGTTAATAAAATTTGAAAAGAATCTGGTAATACAAATCTTTTTTGTTGTCAACTGACCCATCTAAGTTTAGAAACAACGAATCATAATTCATAGATCTAAAATTAGAAACCACTGTAGAGTGAGTCATGCTATATAGTGAGTCGTGTGAAGTTCAAGTACTTTTGATAGCTATTTATCACCGTACCTTTTCTAAAGGATAAAAAATACTTATTGTCTGTATTAATACAATTGCACATCTACATACGGAATCGTTTAGTGCCACTATGACACTTTTTTTTATTTTCCACGCTTTAATCTGTACAATTTGCACATTAATATGTAAAATTTACACTTTAATGTTAAAGTTTTACACTTTGCGAATTTTTCACTTTAGTCTGTAAAGTTTATATAATATTCTCTAAATTTTACACGCTAGTACAACTGTATATTTCACAGATTAAAATGTAAAATTTACAGATTAAAGAGTAAATTTTGCAGATTAATGTGTACATTTTATAAATTCATGTGTAAAATTTGCATGTAAAACATTTGAAACCAAAATGGACCTTTATGTATTTAAATCTTTTCTTTCTTTTTTTCATAAGGTACGCCATAGCTGTAAGCGATGACGATGTGGCACCATTCTTTCCTTTCATCAGGTTTTACATACGTATATTGTTAAAGAATACCTAAACAATGTCACATTTTATTTCTATTAATTTCTATCTCTATCTATCTATTTCTTTAAAAAGTACTAGTATGTGGAAAGAAATTTTATTTCAGCATATTTTTCAAAATTTTGTTGAATAATGAATATAAAGATTCTCAGTATTAATTTAGCCTCCATAAAGTAACATACAAACAGCGAATGATAAGACAGTCGAATCTGTTTGTCTTTGAACAGTGATACTGGAACACTTCCACCAGAGAGCTGTATATTTGGACAACTGCTGAATATTGCTGCTGTTCTAAGTACGTTTTTCTCAGTCGAACATGTTAAGTCAGAACAATGTATTGTAACGGTTAAATCTTATAATATTTAAATATTATCAATGTTAATATTGTGAAACACGATCCAAATCTTAAATGTGTACCAATTTACAACTAATATCTTTCAGAAAAAGCTTCACTGACTTTAGCAGTCAAATAAATTCTAGATAAGTTACCTTTAACTACATGTACTAAGTTTTCACTTTTTTTCACCCAAAGAAATGAATAAGTTTGTCCTACTCTTTGAAAAGTGTTGTTATCTTCCAAAGTGTTTGTAAATGTGAGCTAATGTCAAAAGAACTTAATTTTATAGGGTATGTCCAAGTAATCACAAAGTTATTGTAATATAATCTTTTTGTACGAAATATAGAGAAATTGCTGATTGTGCAAAAATAGAGATGACCGATGAAACAGTGTAAGCTATCTCCCCCCCCCCCCCTCCGATTTGAACAATAAAAATCTTTCTTTCTATTACCATCAATTACAAGTATACTTCAGGAGTACTGTACAACAGTTTATTCCAGAAGTGGTGTAAATCAGAGGTGGATACTTAAAAACTCAAAGGAACTTTTAGACAATTTGAAATCACAAAATTTTACCAAAATCAATAACATCAAAACGTACGACTTTTCAATACTTTATACAACCATTCCCCACCATCAATTAAAGTCCAAATTAAAGTTCCATTTTTATTGAAAAAGCAGCTGTCAATGATGTCAAAATTGACATCATTGACAGCTGCTTTTTCAATAAAAATGGAACTCGTCAATATACTTACCTTGTTATTGGTCATTTGCAAAATCATTTTGTTAAAAAACATTCAGATTGTATACACAAGTACTCTGAAGTTGATATTAAAAATATGCTTGAGTTTCTGATTGACAATATCTATGTAGTTTTTGAAGATCAGGTCTTCCAACAATCTGTTGGAATTTCCCAAAGATACCAATTGCGCCCGATACTAAGAGACCCATTTTTGGGTAATACATTATGTCTTATTATAATTTCATAATATGGCAAGCCCAAAAATGTTCACTTTTCATTTTTATATCAAAATAGCTAGATTTCTGTCTAGGAAGTGCGCCTTGATCCTCTCCTCCCAAGAGAAAGAGCTTCCCGTTCTTGCACCTACCTCAAATCCCCGAATTCCCAGTCATCGACTTCACAATAAGCCTACACATGAAAAGAAAGGAAAATACGCCACTGAATAAATAATGCATTTTGGAATCTGATAGTTGTTTAATATGATTTATTGCTCTTTCTAACATGTCGTTGCAACAACCTACAAATACCAATATTCATTTTTGGGTGTATATTGTGAAGTAAGATATTTGTACTGTCTTACTTTTCTTTCAGTTCTAGTCGTCATTTACCTGCGATATAAACAAATAGCTGCTTACATTTCCATCACCCGTTCGGCGACACCTTCTTCAAGAGCCAACATTGGTTTCTTCATACTCGGTCTTTTGTCTGGCTTTGGTTTGAGTATCGTAGGGAATTTCCAGGTGGGAAAACTCAATCAACCTTCGAAACGATTGCTAGAGACTATTAGAAAATCAGACAAAAAGCATTAATTCTTCTTGTGTTTTTTACTCTTTCTCAATACAATTAGGTCGAAAACTCAAAAGGGATTCACATATTTGGGGCAGTGCTTGCATTCATTGTTGGAGGTGCCTATTTCTTTACTCAGACGTATATTTCTTGGATTTTTCGAGATATCCCCGGATCATCAAGCACCAAACGTGTTACACGGCTCGTTATCTGTATATTGTATGCCTCTTTTGTCATCATAGGTAAAATTTGAGATTTTTTCCCTTTGTCAATCAGATATGCAAAGAAATAGTAATATCCTGATATCCTTTTAATGTACATGTATTCTAATCTTTTTTCTTTTCCCAAGGAATTGTTACTTTTGTCCTGAGTAAAAGTAAATTAGGAAAAGAGAAAATCTCTACCCGGCTATGGACATCAGACTACAAGGTTAGTATTTATTTCTTCAGCAAACTTTCAATGTGATTTTGTTCAGAAAATAACATGTTTAACGAAAAAAAAGTTTGTGTTGCAATGATTATGTTAAGTAATTTATAATTAATTGATAATACTCATTAGCTCATGTCGAGTTTTTGAGTTTCAAATAGGCTATTGAATATTCCAGGGTTATCCAGAACACGTTGTCTCTTCAGTAGTAGAGTGGTTGGGAAGTTTTCTTATTTGTGTTTTTGTTGCAACATTTATTCCTGAATTCAAACACCTGAGACTGGAAACAAAATGGCAACTAGAACTTGCCACTGGTGAGTTACAGCCGGTTGTATAAAGAAAACACCAGTAAACCACAAGAAGAATACAGAGGTCCTTCCCTCCAGAGATCCATCTTCGAACACAACAAATCATATCCACATGGCATATCACTAAACGTCCTACAGGTCCGTCTCCATAGGATGTTAACTACATGAACTACTGTGTACAAGTAATGTTACTACTGTGTACAAGTACTGTTCAGTGAGATACCGGTAGTTATATTTCAACTACATTTTCGCTAGAGTAATATTCTGTATCGCTCAATATGATGTTTAGTACCTGTGTGATGTTTTCAGTGGTACAACTATTTCAAGCATAACCTATGTCACGAAACTGCATGCTTTAAGATGAACATTCATTGGCGGTAACAGGCCTTTGTGTCTCAAATAGGCTTAGGTACTGCTATATGTGTTACTGAAACATTACTGATCGAAGTTTTTACATTTGACTTCATGGAATGGGAAGACTACTGAGAGGAATTATAATAATACTGGTCTACATGCAAAACGTACATGTATGTATGTTGTTGTTTTATAAATTTTGTACAAGTTTGTTTGCTTTCACAGGTTCCTCAATGGTTCGTATTCCTGCAACCTTCGTAAAAACGAAAAAAAATATTGCACAAGATTTCAAGCTTTAGCAACTCTTTTAAATGAAATGAAATTAATATTGATCCTACATATATGTGCATTATTCAAATAGACAAATTTTGCTAATTTTTTTTCTTTTTCTATTATTATTACCATTACTGAGTATTTCTTTTAAGTTTTACCACTTGATACTGCTTTCTTTGGTACGGAACGACCTTTCCTACTAAGTTAAAGTCTCTCACTTAATGTTATATTTAAAAAGTAGATGCCACCTTATACTAAAATTGTTTAGTAATATATACTCGATTAAACATGTATTATAATAAGAAATTAAATTATTGATTCAAAACATTTACATATCCATATTCTCGAGTTTCAATATAGTATGAATTTATTCCTAAGAAGAAAAAATTATTCATAAACTTCTTCAAGAAAGAAACTCTTGCTGTGGCTTTCAATTCAATATTTTGATGTAGCGACGACGCTTTATCAATTAACAATAGTTAATTTTATTCATGTGTCAACTCGATATATCACAGTGAACTCGAAATAAAAGACACAGGTGAGTCTGCCGCATCTGCTTCATACTTACAATGTAGATGTTTTATTGACTACTTTAATGGCCAACTTACAATTTAAGATTATATGACAAACAGTATGTCTTCAGCTTTTCCATCGTCCACTTTCTCTGTTTATGTAGTAATATTCTACAATCAACTGTATATGGTGTTTATGTCTCCTAACTGGTTCATTACTCAAGAGCATGTTTTGCTCAATACGATCAATTCTTAAACAGAGGAAGGCTACTGAAGAAGAAGTTGATGTAACAGGGTTTCAGCTATCAGACTAGTCAGTATTGGAAGACAGTAAATCCTATGGTCATTATAATGACCTTATTTGCAAATTAAATCATTGTTAGGTTATATTTTGACATGTTCCCTACCAATTGTTCGGTCGTTGTTTTTATGCAATATCGACGACGGATTACTCCGTTTATCTAGCTAATAAATACAGAAGGCTTAGAGAGGGTGACCCGTCGGCAGGAGGTGCTTACTCCTCTAGCTAATAATGTATGTGTACTTAAAAAAGCGGGCTTCATATCTTTGGCGCGGATAATGATGCGCTAATTCATGAATACCGCTAAATAATCATTTATAAATACAATATACGGAACGGACATGTGTAGCGCTAATTCATGATTACGCCAACAACTGCATATCCATTGATTGCGCTAAATTTTGAATATGCCAAATTATGTACAAGTACAGTAAATACAGAAGGCTCAGAGAGGGTGACCCGTCGGCGGGAGGTGTTAACTCCTCCAGCTAATAAATACAGAAGGCTCAAATGGGAGACCCGTCGGCAGGGGGCGCTTACTCCTCTTAAGTACCTTTTATTCTAAACGCTAGTGTGTCCAGGGGTCCCTGTTTTTCCCTTTTCACGTTTTGTATTCTTTACTGAGTCTATGAAATAATCTTCACCATTTACTTTCGTTTTTTTCCAATATCTGCTAAAAACTTGATTGAAAAGCGAACAGTATTCCTCCATGGCACCTGATCCCACCTCTGATGTTTTGGAGGTCCGTGTTTGCTCTGCTCCTATTTTGTATTGTTTAATGGACTTTTGAGCTTGAATACTGTTCGTTATTTCCATATATTTCATTCATGTTTTTGCTTTTGTATCAATAATGTTTAAAACATATCTCTACTAGAATTTTCTTTACAAGAAATTCATAAGAGATAATTTACATTGCGTATCATGGAGACGCACTAATGTAAACAAGACACTGATAACAATTTTTAAAGCCATACGTATAGGGAAGTTATGCACAGATCGACATTGTGTCAATAGTCAGGTAAAATTGTGTTTCTTTTAGTTGTTGTTGTGTTTTCTTAACTATCTTTAATACATTTAAGCTTAAACTCTGTTATTAATAACGCTGTATTAATAAAAATTACAGTGATGCTTTGGGCATCGTTCTCATAAAATTTGTCTGAATAGTTGCATGTTATGATAATTTTGAAGTCAGGTTTTGACTAATAGATTTATTACTTGTAGGTCAACATTTAAGTGAAGGTATTTTTTACACTTTCAATTGATTTCAGAAATTAACACTTTACACGATCGTTGAAGACAAATATTATATACATTGTAATTTGATAATTGGATTGTAAAAGCTGAGATATCAACATCTCTGCCGTACTGAATTTCACACCCTTATCTGTACCCCTTCTCGAACTTTATGTAATATACGTTATAAGTACGGGTTGATAATGATACACTCCCAGATTATATATAGATGTACAAAATAATGAAGATGGTCTATTACAGTGAGTCCTTCCAAATACAAATAAATTAAAAATATGTCTTATTAATTAATATTTCATTTATTTGGATAAGATATTCAATCGAAATTAAAAAAAAAAAAAAACTGGAGTTGATTTTTTTCCTTCGCGAAAATAACGAAACAAAATACAAGACTTAGCTCTTTAGGACACAAGATTTTATACATCAACTCGCTTCCAAAATCGCCCCAAAATTTTTATTATGGTACTACTTCATTAGTGAGTTGTTTTTTTTTTAACACGGCTAAACACAGTGGTTCGTTTTTACACAATTGAATACCGGTATGTCCAAACTATTCTATTAATTGCTGTTACATCTATATCCAAATGTTCAGGTTTCATTTTATTCTTTAAACAATATATATACGTATATATCGGATTTATATCATTTCTTCAACATAAACATATATGAATTTGACGAGTATGCAAGCTAACAATAATTTATCATTCAATCATTGTTGGTAGCATTATCGTACTAAGGTTTATATATAATCTTTGGCTAAGAATTATTCTTAGTTAGATAATTCTATCACACTTTTTGAACTAAGTACATATACATTGATAAATATAAATATACTTTGTCTTTAATAATACCATTTTTTACATAATATTTTCTTATATCAAGAGTCAATGAAATGTCATATTCTTTGAGATTTGAAGCACACAACAAACAAACACTCCGGGATCTTAAAACATTCCTGTAACGACCCACTGATCAGAAATTTTAAACTTAGTATTTTTTATATTTGAAATCCATTTTGTCAGAAATACGTACATCTGCCACTCATATTAAAAACGCCACCCTTTCGAAGACTGTGCTACCATGGCCTTTGCTTTGTGATGAAAAAGGTGAAGATAACGAACAGTGATCGATCTATAAAAAAATCTTGTATATTAATTATGATTACTTTATTCAATGTTGTCCCATTTGTAAACAATCCTAACTTTGACAACTCTTTCTTTATATTCAAAGTACAGCTATAGCATTATTTGAGATCATTTCATCATAGCAGGCTTTCAAGCTTGTCTATCCACCAATATATATATATATATATATATATATATATATATATATATATATATATATATATATATATATATATATATATATATATATATATATATATATATATATTTTTTTTTTTTTTTTTTTTTTTTTTTTTTTTTTTTTTTTTTTTTCAAGCATTGTGTATGAAAATAAAATCTCGGATAGTCAGGACTGTACTCTGTGTTTCTCAAGAGAAAAGTATATCTAATGTGACTAAATTCCATCTAAGGAAATTAGGGAAAATGTTCTAATGTGTCGCCCTTTTGTGGCCCCATGTACGATTTGAATCAAAATGAATGTTGGTTGTAAAACAAGCATCATTTAAAATTATTTATTGAAAACCATCACAATTTTAAATTTGCTTTGATCTTTTATATTAAAAAGGGGGCCACTGGTTACATAAGTATCAAGAAAGAAAACTGTATTTCAACATTTAAGACATGTTTTTTTTTTACTTGCATATATTAAAAATAAGGCTTTTTTGCCCTGATCTGCAGCATTTTTTTTTGTTTTTAAACATATACCATTATAATTGATTAAGTAAAAAAATAATTAAATTCATTAACAATATCTAACTCATTGTCTTACAACCATACAGCCAAAATTCTTTTATAAGTAATTAACATCTATTTCTAAATTTCTAGATTTACATCAACATTTCTAATTTCTTTAAAAAGACTGTAATTGTCCCCAGCTTTCACTGAAAATGATATTTTGAGGTCAAAAGGTAAAAGATCAAGGTAATAAATACATACGTTCTGTCTGTGTGTAACACTTTCGTTTCCGGACTATATCTCCAAAAGCCTTTGAGCATATGCAATGAAATTTTATACCACAACTCCCTATGGCGTAAAAAAGACCCCTGTTGCTTTTGAGGCAAGTAGGTCAAAGGTCATGAATTCATTCATTTGTGTGTAACACTTTCATTTCTGGGCAATATCTTTTTGGCAATAAGTTTTTGAACCTTTGCAATGAAATTTTATATCACAACTCTCTCCGTCTCGTAAAAAGCCCTTTTGATTTTGAGGTCAAAAGTTCAAAGTTTAAGATAAAAATCCATACATTACAAATAACATTTTCCTGATGTTAACTTGAGTTATAAAGAAGGCCTTTATCGATTTTGAGGTCAAAAGGTCAGAGGTCAAAGTCATAGATTCGTACATTCTGTTTTGTGTGTTACACTTTTGTTTCCGGACGATATCTTAAAAGGTCTTTGAGCCTTTTCAATGAAATCAAATATCACAACTCTTCATGGCCAAAAGAAGACCCCTTTTGATTTTGGGGTCACAAGGGCATAGGTCATAAATTTATAAATCGCAAATAATATTTTCCAGATGAAGACTTTACTTTTCTTTGAGCTCTTTCTGATATAATTTTTTATCACAAGTCCCTATGACCTAAAGAAGAACCCTATTGATTTTGCGGTCAAAAGGTCAGAGGTCAAGGTCATAAATTCATATTTTCTCTCTGTGAAATACTTTTTTCACTTTTCCCGAATTATATCTGAAAGAGACTTTGAGATTTTGCATTGAAATTTCATATCACAACTCTCAATGACCTTTACAACCATATTGATTTTGCGGTTAAAAGGAGGTTAAGGTCAGAAATATTGCATATATAGTTTTCAGATAATAATTTTTGTTTTCCTGTAAGGTATTGCAATGAAACCTTTGGTCATGAATTTTTTTAAGATTCTTATTGACCTTAAGGTCAAAAGCTGAAAAATAAAGGTTGACGTTTTTTTCTTTCTCCATCTGCATTTTATCTATTTCTTTCACCCTCTTTTTTCCCTTAAGCGGGACACGAATTCTCTGAATTAGCTTGTTGTTATTTAGTTGTATTGACCTTTAAATTACATGCAACAGAGTATTTACTAAATCTGTTTAACACATGATGTAAATCTCTGGGCTTTCATAAATAAGATCTAAATCATCTGCATAAAATAGTAAGAAAAGACTCATGTCCTGTAAGTCTAAGCTATGTCTCGTATAGAATTGGTTTCTTAGTCATTAACACACAATGAAAACAGCAGAGGAGATACAGGTTTCCCTTGCATTTAACCTACCACCCTTTAAGGCAGTGTCTAAAAAACCATTAAACTTTTCACATTTTACTTGTTATACAGAGATTTAAATATTATAAACATCTTTTATTTGTATGCCTAAATTTGATATTTCCCCATAGTTTCAAAAACATTTTTTGTAATTTTTTTAAAATTATTTTAAATTGGTTGTTCCATATATTCTTAATCAATGTTGGGCAAATGCATTCTTTTCTATGGTTTTTTCCTTGTAAATGTAACTAATATTAATATCACATCGTTTAAATTTATCCTATTTCTTTGTTTTCAGCAGGAATGTTTGTACACCTGTTGGAAAAACGTTCTATTTTTCAACTAATATTTTAAGATGTTCAGAGATAAACTGCACATTTTCCCGATATTCATCGTGATATATGTTCCTGCATCATTTTTCATTACGTACGTAAACATTTTCTAGTCCTTTTCCACTTTGGGGTTATTTGAATAAACCTATATTAAAAGTCCAAGAGAGTATTTAAATTGTATATTTATTTGGACAGAATGTAGAGATGTCTATATCTTTTTAATCTCAGGACTCTTTCAACCAAATTCGTTGAAATAAATTGTTACAGCAAGTTTTAAACAGAGAGTATGTAGACGAACAACAACTTTCGATCAAAAAAACTCTCCTAAAATTAGCATCATTTATTATTCGACAATAGGTATGGTATTGCCGTAGGTAATGGCCACGTTGTACCAGGATTTCCATATATTAGGTAAGCTTTGAAGCTACAATGGTTATTTCAATTGTAAAGTAATCTTACTATTCTAGGAATGTTTCAATATCATTCATTAGTTTCATTATATTGATGTTCGTCCCCAAGGATAATATATAGCATGTGTATTCATTCTCAATCTTACTAGTACCGTTCCTATATAAGATCAGAATCTAAAGATAACACTTAGAACTTTTTCTTCATCATCTCAAGTGACACTGGTACCAAGGAACCCGAAAGCTGTGTATTTGGACAACTCTTAAACATAGGAGCAGTCATTGGTAATTATAGGTTAAGTACTACGGGTTTGATATTAAAACGATGCCTGAGTTTCTCATTGACAATAACTATGTAGATTTTGGTGACCAAGTCTTCCATCAATCTGTTGGAATTTCCATGCGTTCTAATTTTGCTCCGTTATTAGAAGAGCTGTTTTTGTATTCAAATGAAGCAGAAATTATTCAAAAAAATTTACATGAAATTAAGAAGTCTCTTGCTGTGGCCTTTAATTTCGACATTAAGATATATCGTCGACATTTTATCAATTTACAATATTCAGTTCACTCCTACGTTGATTTGACCTATCCCATTGAACTCGAAATAAAAGACAACACAGAGTCTGTTTCATATTTGTATGTTTTACTACAGAATGACATTGATGGCGAACTGACGACTAAACTTTATGATAAAAGTGATGACTTCAACATTCCTATCGTTATGTAGATATATACCAATATCAGCTGCATATGGAGCTTATGTCTCTCAGTTGATTCGATACACAAGAGCATGTTCTATTTACGAACAATTTCTAAATCGAGGCAGTTTACTCCTCCATGGCACTTGATCCCATCTCTGTTGTCAGAAGCCCTTGTTGATTCTGCTTATAATTTGTATTGTATTGTGTAAATGGACTTTTGAGTTTGATCACTTTTCGTTATCTTACGCTTATTGACTGGGATTATTGGACAAATATTCAATGAGGCTCGTTTTCTTTGCAATAAAGAGTTCTCCTAAGGTATTTTTGATATTTTTTTGAATTATTTGTTCATGTTGTTAGATTATGGTTGATTTTATTTAATACTTCCAGCTTTGGTTGTATTTTATATACGTTATCAGCAAATAGCGACTTACCAAAGTGATTGCCCAGTCAGAAGAATAACAAAATGTAATAAAGCCGCATTGATACTGGGGTGGATTGCAGCGTTTGGAATTAGTCTTGTTGGAAACTTTCAGGTCCTGTAATATGATAAACTATTTAATATATATGATTTGTAAATTGCATTTTATAGCATAAAAGTGAAATATCCTATTTTGATATGTACTACATTTCTGTTCACTAAACCTAATAACCTTGAAATGGTATTTAGATTCTATTATTTTGAAAAATCATCATATTTTTTTTTCTATTGGATGGAAGATACTAGTATAAGTCAGAGTAGAAGTTATATATTTATTTATTTTAAATCATTTATGAATTTATTTATTTACTTATTAAAGGAGACGAACGTTTTGGTTGTGCATTTGATTGGTGCGTTTCTAGCCTTTTTCATAGGCTGGGTATACTGCTGTCTACAAACCTATCTTTCTTACAAGCTACCAGAGATACCAGGTTCCTCCAGAAATCTAAGATCAGCAAGATTCATTATCTGCGTTTTAACTTTCATCTTTATGATAGTCAGTATCCTTTGTGAATGATGATCGCAAAAGTTTTGCATGTCATTCCGAAAAAATAAGTTTACATCATACCCCTAGCTATCAGACTATTGATTAATCAGGAAACTTTAATTTTATTGCAACGATACAACTTTACGGCAGCCCATTTAGGACCTATCAAAAAATATTTTTGAATTCGATAATTCAAATTTGTTATAACGAATTTTATTCGTTATAACAATTTCTTTGAATTCGTTATAACGAATTTAATGTTTTATAACAATTTTGTTGTATTCGTTATAACGAATTCAAAAATTTGTTATAACAAATTAAATTTGTTTAAACGAATTCTAAAATTTGCTATAACAAATTATATTTGTTTTAAACAAATTCTTAAATTTGTTATAAGGAATTAAATTCGTTTAATCAAATTCAACAATAGGGGTCTGTAGAAAAAATATATATGAATTCGACATAACGATTTGTCGAATTCGTTTTAACGAATTAAATTCGTTATAACAAATTAAAGAATTGGTTTAAACAAATTGAATTCGTTATAACGAATTAAATCTGTTATAACAAATTTTGAATTCGTTATAACAATTTCAACAAATTTGTTATAACACATTTAATTCGTTATAACGAATTCAAAGAAATTGTTATAACGAATTAAATTGGTTAAAGCAAATTCAATAATTCGTTATATCGAATTCAAAAATAATTTTGATAGGTCCTAAATGGGCCTCCGTACAAGTTGCTGCTATTGGACAGAAATAATTGGAAAATTGCAGTTTGTTTGCTACATGTATAAATACGGTAGTTCATTACTTTTAGATTTTTGGTGTACCTTACATTTTGAGAAACCAGATCAAATTCGATAAATATATCTAATTTTTTCATAAAAAAAACATTAACCCAATCAATACATATTTACGGAAGCCCATTTAGGACCTATTAAAAATATTTTTGAATTCGATAGAACGAATTGTTGAATTTGTTATAACAAATTTAATTCGTTATAACAGTTTATTTGAATTCGTTATAACGAATTTAATCTGTTATAACAAATTTGTTGAATTCATTATAACGAATTCAAAAATTGGTTATAACGAATTAAATTCATTTAAACAAATTCTAAAATTTGTTATAACAAATTAAATTCGTTTAAACGAATTCTAAAATTTTTTTACAACGAATTAAATTCGTTTAATCAAATTCAACAATCAGGGCCTGTAGAAAAATATATATGAATTCGATATAACGATTTGTCGAATTCGTTCTAACAAATTTAATTCGTTATAACAAATTAAAGAATTCATTTTTACGAATTTAATTCGTTATAACAAGTTTTAGAATTCGTTATAACGAATTTAATTCGTTATAACAAATTTTTCAATTCGTTATAACGAATTCAACAAATTTGTTCTAACAGATGAAATTCGTTATAACGAATTCAAAGAAACTGTTATAACGAATTAAATTCGTTATAACAAATTTGACAATTCGTTATATCGAATTCAAAAATATTTTTTTATATGTCCTAAATGGGCTTCCGTACATATTGATTACATAAGATAAATTATATATATATATATATATATATATATATATATATATATATATATATATATATATATATATATATATATATATATATATATTGTACATTACATTTTAATTTTTCAGCTAATGTTTGAATGGCTAAAATTTCATGATCTGTAAAACTTTTTACCCTTGACAAATGTATAGTTTTAGTGGCAGGGAAGTTTGCAATGGAGGAAAATCCGCGGAAATCGGATAAAAAGATCCCTATAGGTCTGAGCCCGGGCGAAGCGGTAGGTCCCCCTTTTTGATTTATTAATTGCCAGAAAAAAATGATTTCTAAGAAAATATCAAGTGTCTTATTTTCGAACAAGATAGAATCTCTCGAGGCTTATGTATCAAACAAGGTTTACTTCCATTCCTGATGGATTTTACACCTATGGTGCAATGCCTTTTTTCTAAAGTACATATCATACTGTGACGAGTTTTTGCATTGTGGAAACATCTCTTTTTTGTCTGAATACATTAAAGTTCCTACAAAATAATATGGAAGTTATTAGCTAGTGGAAGTCCATTTTCGTAATAACTTAGGTTCCTCCTTACTAATCCCATCCCACCCTTAAAATTAAAATGAATAATAAAGTACATGTATAATTCTTTCTGTAGGGTTACCCAGCTTATCTGACATCAACTTTATCGGAGTGGATAATTGCGTTTTTAATTTGCATGTATGTGGCCACGTTTACTCCAGAATTTAAATATTTTGAAATGATTAAGCCTAAAATAACGTTCCGGCAGAAATGTGTTCTTTCTGGAATAGCACCAAGTCAGCAATCAAAGACAAACGAAGTAATGACGATAGAAAATGGTGGAGAAAGTGCCAAATATTAAACTGAATTATGTCTGTGATAAGCCTAAATGTGATATATAATGTAATATATTATTTTATGTGTTGGAATATGTTTTGTTGTCCATTAATGTTATCTTTGAATGACGTTATGAAAGTCTCATGCTTTCTCAGTATTTGATAATGCTCTAATTCAAGCAAAATTAAAACTAAATTTTGACCGTCTAATTGTTAGATTTACTTTGTAAAAACCAAATTCCTTTTCTTTCTTGAAACAGTAGCGCAGTTGAACATTCAGCATCATACGTCATTTATACCTCTACGTCAAACTCATTTCTGTGGTCTTTCTTGCCCTGCAAGATTCTATGCACTATATTGTGCTATGCTTTTGAGAATTTGGGGTCTCCCAATACAATAAATATTAGACTTCTGTGCCATATAAACGCTGCGTCTCAAACTGTAGTCAATTTTATTAGGAATAGCATTTGGACAAAATAATGTAGATTTTATTTACATGTTGTGCTTATAACAACATTAGTAAGGTAATTTTTATAGCAGGAAAAAATGCACATGGATGATGAAAAAAAAAAGTATTTTTTTAAAAAGTAGACATTTGATATGGTCTTGAGGATCACTGGTTTGGATTAGTCTTAGGAATATTAATGTTATACTGCATAATGATAGGTAATGTGTATACGCATTGATTTGAATGTAATTGTTCTAGTGCTATGCATTTTTCAATGGTCTTCCTTCATTTTGGATGACACAAAGTCTCATGATACAAAATTAACAAGTTAGCCATGAATGCACGTACAAATATATATATATTGTTGTTGATCGATTTACACTTAAAAAGTGGGAAAAACACTCTCAATATATATATATATATATATATATATATATATATATATATATATATATATATATATATATATATATATATATAAACTTTATATACACATGCATATGATATTGTTAACTCTGTATGGAAAGAAAATAATTGTGTGACATATCAATACTCTTAAAACCTCCATGTACACATTGAATGAAAATTATAGTGCTGGTTTTAAAACGAGCAACATTAAGTTCTCAACTGCAAAGTATCACAATTTTATTTGAGTTTTAATTTTATATCAAATAAGGGGCCAGATGAGGCCGTTACCATTCCATTCACCTTGAGTATGTGTTTTTTATTATGATCAGTAAAAGAAAACATCATTAAATCAATTGATTTTAGAGGCTCACATTTTTATGTTTCCATAAATGAATTTTTTTAATTAAAAAAACAGTAATGAGAACTTTATCTTTTATATCTTATTGGACGGGAAAAATGTCTTTTGGTGTATTCAGGAGCTATAATTCACACACACAGCATACTATGGAGACACAGCTATGTACACAAGGCACTGATAACAATTATATAGCTGTCAGCATGCATGTAAAGATTGGAATGGTGTCAGTTAAAAGGTAAACCTTTGTTTCTTTTTATTCTTACTGTGTGTGTGATGTACTTTGTATCCGGGTTTGTAGAAGTTCAATTTTTAGCTTTCTAACTGCCATTTTTCTAAAAAGTGAAACTTAATAATCACGAATTATCTACTGCTTGTAATTTTGCATTTTCAAATAGTTTCAAAACGATAAAAACGTAGTTATATATGTATATACTCCTACCTAATATTGACCCGTTGGACCATTAGAGATGATTCCAGAAAGAATATTGAAAAAATAAATGTGTTCAGTCTTCTATTGAAAAAAGTTTTATGATTACCATATAGGACAAGCATTATGAAAGTATTGCATTAGCAATACTAGTCCCCTACCGGCAAGTGTAAACTGGTTCCCGCTAAAAATAGAAAAGCCAAAATTTCGTCAAAAATCAATGTATCGGAACGAAATGCAAACTTCATCTATAACTAATCAAGGTAAAATCACATACCAAATATCAGCTCAATATCTGCAAGCGTTTAGAAAAAAAATTGTGGAAAACCCTGAAAAAATTGAAAAGGTCGTAATTCTGTCAAAAATCATTGAAGCAGAACGAAATGCAAACTTGATCTGTAACTCATCAAGATACACTCACATACCAAAAATCAGCTCAATATCTGCAAGCGTTTAGAAAAAAAGTGCGAAAAATCAAGTGGGACAGACTGACAGACAGAAAGATAGAAAGATAGACAGACAGACAGACTTACTGACAGACAGACAGACAGACGGACGGACAGACTCAGAGGAAACCTATAGTCCCCTCCGGTTTCACCGGTAGGGGACTAATGAGAAGCTAAATTGAAGTAAAGTTGATATTTTTTTCACAATATTTTTTTTTTCAGTGTTGCAAAACTTGAAGTATCGTGAATCGACTGTTAGGATTTTTGAGCACATTTGGTATAATTCTATCTTTATTTTACTTTTAAGTGGTTCTTGAAATCTAACAAAAACAATAGCGTTCTAAATTACAGTCTCTGTAGTATAAAAATGTTGGAGTGTCATTCTTCAAGTAAAGATTTTTTTTTTCATTAAAGGATTAATGTTTATTACACAGTTTTAAGACCTTTGGTTTGATCGAATAGACATCTATCTTATTATGTTTAAAAATATTTTTAACGGTTGTTATATGTTTTATTCTTATATAAATAAATGAATCCGGACGTATTTTATAGCGGTCTGTATTTCTTTCTTTACAACTGGTTATAAACTTCAAATTAAACATGTAACATTGTAAATACATATAGTGCTTAGTAGTTTTAAAAGTAGTAGTGCTAATTGTTTTTGCTTCTCTATTTCCTTTGTTTTTATGACTTCTTAACTTTTTTCTTTGTCCTGAGGAAGGGACAGGTCGTCCCGAAAATTTGACAATTATTATTGTTCGTGTCGTTGGTCATTTTTAGTGCTTTATATAAATTTCCATCCGTGACCTTGTATCTACTTAGTAGATCCGACACTTGGCATATACAGTGTTGTTGGTTTTTAGTGCTTTATATATATATATATATATATATATATATATATATATATATATATATATATATATATATATATATATATATATATATATATATATATATATATATATCATCAATAAATTTTTATTTGTTCATTATGCATGTTTTCATTAGCTATACCTGTAAACCCTCTGAAAGAGGAGCTGACGCTTAAACCATTATTCCAAGATGTTTAGAGATAATTTGCACATTTTCCCAGTATTCATCGTGATATACGTTCCTATCTCATTTTTCATTACGTGAGTAAACTGCAATAAAATATGATATGATTCAATTTTACAAAACAACTATACCCAGCTTCTCAATTTTAATTCCTTGCCTCATTTCAATTGCCACTCAGTTGACGTATTGCTTCTGTTTTCGTCCCTCGTCGAAAATGCGGTCGTAAATTTTCATCTTTTTCACTTGGCCTAATTATACCCATATACCATGGGTTAAGGGGAACAAAAATTCCAGGAGCAAAGAAGATTTTTGAATATTGCATTTCTTTTGATGGCTTTTGCCCCACTTCCTGGGCCCCAGGGGACCAGGGTAAAAAATTGGGAATGTTATGGTCCCTGCCCCAGGAACCTGATAATTGGGATCAAAACCATTAAAATCATTGCAATCTTCAAAACTATTCTATTTTGCTCTAGGACATCAGATGTCAAACTATCGTCATGATTATATTAAGCATTGAACCTTCTACCAACATTTTGAAATTCATGCCCCCAGGGTGTGAAGGGTTCTAATGTTATGACGGGGCTCAATTGATCTTATTATGAAAATGCATTATTTTTCTTTCTTTCTCCCCCTTAGATTTTGCAGACAGACGAAGTGCATGGTAATAATGATCAAGAGAGTCTCTTCAAAAAATGTCAATTTCATGATCTCTGGCTCCGGGGTTCTAGTATAGGTTGAGACTCTATTGTCACTGTGGTGAAAATGCTCTAATTCTTTAAAACTTCTCTCTCCTTCAGATTCTGCAGACAAACTAAGTGCATGGTTATAATGAGCAGGAATGCTTCTTCAAAAATTGTGAAATTCATTGCCCCAAGGTCAGGGGTTCCGGTTCCGGTGTTAGGGCGTGGCTCTACTGATCATATATTGAAAAATGCATTAATTCTTTTGAACTAAGTACATAATTATAATGAACAAGTGAGTTTTTATCAGATTTGTGAAACCCATAATCACTGGGTCGGGGGCTCTGGTGCTATGGCAGGTCTCCATCGATCATGTAGGGAATTTTTACTCTACATTGAGAGAAGTAATTCCCTTTGATTATTCACCTATGATAATAAATAACTCAGATGACCGTTAAGGCCCATGGGCCTCTTGTTGTGTCAAGTTACAGAATTATTTTCTTCCTTTTTATTGATTTATTTTGTATTATTTATTTAATTTTTCATTAATTTTTAAACAAAAAAAACCATTAAATAGCCTGTTAAATTGTTTTCATGTATTGAATAAAAAGAAAAATAGCCGATCTTTATAATAATTAAATGCATTATTATGTATTTATTTTCTGCGCTATACAATAGATATGGTATTGCTGTTGGAAATGGGGATGTTGCGCCAGGATTTCCTTATATCAGGTAGATATTTGATACGGAATATAACGAAATACAAATGAAAAAGATGAGTGTTATTTAGGCATTACTCTTGAGGGTCATTATTTAAATTACTTTACGAATTGTGTATTGATAATTGTTCTAAAACCATGCTATTGATACAGCTATAAAAATAGGGATAGTGTCAGTCCAAAAGAAAAAAAATCACATGCATCTGGAAAAAAAAAACAGGCCAGTGGGTCATAAGGTATGAGTAATATGATATTGCTCTATATTTTTAAAGAGCGTTCTTTGTCAAGGCTTGATTCAAAATTGTGACAGCATCTTTACTCTAGTGGTCATGACTTCACCAAATTTACACCGAATTTAATCTATTACATGGCGATGAATGTATATCATTATTGATATTATTATATTATTTGGTATATCAATATATAATATTGATGTTATTGTATATCAATATATAATATTGATATTATTATATTATCATGTATATCAATATTGATATTATATTATTATGGGCATTGCGCACAGTTGTTCTTTTCCAGACTTTAAAGAACTTCTCCATATATCACAACATCATATTCTGACTCCCTGTAAATGTGTTTTCACATATAAAGAACCTTTGTTTATGTGCAGAAAATTAATTGTAATGTTTGTCACGCTACTGTGGCCTCACCTTATCGTTTGCAATGAAGATTTGTGATTTATTCAATTTTGAATAAGTACTATATGAGGATGCTTACATATACTTGTGACTAACTGCGGCCCCGCTTATTCAATAGCAAGTTATTTAAAAATACCATTCAAACATTTGTTGTCTTGTATACTATAACATGAATTACCAAAGAAACAAAGTATTGAAAGAAATATTTTTTAATCATTTGATAAGCCAGGGATTCACAAGATAAAAGCAACCACATTTGTAATGTTACCAAATGATAGAAGTCGCCCTGGCGGAGCAGTGGTTAGAGCGATTGCTCTAGAGCTGCGGAGTAAAGAGTTGATCCTTACGTCGCGGGTTAGATCCACTGTGTTACGCGGAGACCGGTCCCTCGGATAAGACTGTATAAACTGAGATCGCGTATCGCAGTAGGCTATCGCAGTAGGCGCTGGCACGAAAAAAACTCCCCCACTGCTCAAAGCTACCGAGTATCTAAATTTGCAGCCATCCACATGTAAGTGGTGGCGTCTCAATATGAGTGAAAAATTATTGAAGGGATGTTAAAACAAACAAACAAACAAAACGAAATGATAAAGATCCTTGTGACAATTTTGAGAGAGATATTTTTATGTTGGCAATGGTTGATATGGCAACAATACCGAAAGGTGATTACTTATTTACTTTCTGTATGTTTTCATCTGTTTATATTATTTTACAGAGCACTTTTCTCTGAAAAGCAATTTTAGAGGCAAAAGAGCGGTCTAAATTTCCACGTTTCAAAAAGTTCAGAACATATTCTTAAAAATCCGTTGCTTTGATAAACATGTATTGAATAATTTTGAAAATATTCAGTTTCCTTAAATGCGTACACGTATACGTAAATTCCCAAAGCTGTCTTTATTCATAAATATAAAAATAACTACCCTGGCTTTCAGTTATGACCACCATACAATCTCTAACTGGATACAAGAAGATATCACATAAGGTTTGATATTGCTATAAAATTAGGAAAATTCAACATGTTCCGTCTTGGTAACCATAGAAACAATATCTTTTATTTTTTCATCAAACTCAATCTATATATATTATTTATCATTAATCGTGTAGATTAAAACAACTTTGAATGACTAAAATAGTATATATTTTGATGTGAAGGTGACTAAAAGCATAAAGTAGCAAGAAATAATTGCCTTTAATCCAATACTAAGTTACTCAAATGAAGCAATAACGTCCTTCTTTTCTATATTTTATTAACGAAATTACAACATGAATGATTACAACAATCAAGTTGTAATTTCGTTACAACATCAAGTTGTAATTTCAAATCAACTTGATGTTGACAAAACTTCTGAATTTCGTGTTCAACGATTTTAAATATTACTACAGTCAGGAATATATTGAGATAACGAACAGTATTCAAGCTCAAAAGTCCATTATACAATACAAAATAGGAGCAGAGCAAACACGGACCTCCAAACATCAGAGGTGGGATCAGGTGCCATGGAGGAGTGAGCATCCCCTGCCGACCGGTCACACCCGCCGTGTGCTCCTTGTCATGATCGGGAAATTACGGAGAAATCCGTCGACAATTCAGTGTGTAAATAATGGCCTAACAATTAGTATGAAAAACGTCAGTCAGCATTTGAGTCAATGATAAATTGTATTTGCCGACAAGGTCATTTATCGACCATAGAACTTACGAAATGATAACTTTAAACGAGACAGCTGATATTCTTGTTTCATCAACTTATTTGTCAATAATTTACCTCGTTTTAGAAATTGTACATACGTAGAGCATGCTCTTGCGTATCGAATCAACTGAGAGATATATACCCCATATGCAGGTGATGAAGGTATATTGCTGCATAAGTAAGGGAAGTTGACGATTGAAAAGTTAAAGTCATCACGTTTATCATAAAGCTTGGTTGTTAGATTACCATTAACGTCTTTTTCAAGTAAAATATCCAAATATGAAACAGATGTGTCAGACTCTGTGGTATCTTTTATCTCAAGTTCACCAGGATATATCGTATCGACATAAGAATGGAAATAGCTATTATTAATTGACAATACGTCGTCGATATATCTAAATGTCGAGTTGAACGCCACAGCAAGTGTTTTCTTCTCTTCACGTACAAGATTTTGGAAAAATTCTGCTTCATATGAATACAAAAAAATAATAACGGGGCGCAATTGGTACCCATAGAAATTCCAATAGATTGTTGGAAGACCTGGTCTCCAAAAACCACATAGATATTGTCAATCAGAAACTCAAGCATTTTTTTAATGTCAACTTCAGAGTACTTGTGTGTACAATCAGAATGTTTTTTAACGAAATAATTTTGCAAATGACCAATGACAAGGTAAGTATATTTACGAGTTCCATTTTTATTGAAAAAGCAGCTGTCAATGATATCAAAAAGCCTGGACTTTAATTTTCGTGGGGAATGGTTGTGTATAAAGTTGAAAAGTCGTAAGTTTTTAAGCTGTTGATTTCGGTAAAGTCTTGTGATTTTAAATTTTCCAAAAGTTCCTTGAAATTTTTAAGTATCCACATCTGATTTACACCACTTCTCGAATATATTGTTGCACAGTACTCTTGAAGTTTCTCCTTCACCACTGTTAATATCTTAGTGAAGAGTAAAGATAGAGGCTTGGTTGAACATTGGTTGAACATTTACTGGAACCCGCTATGTATCTTTGTTTGTAAGGATTTTTATGAAGTTTCGGAATCCAATATAAATATAGTGCAACAAAACTTTTTTTTTTTATAATTATCAATGAACTTCTCTTTCTCTTTGCCAAAACTAAATTGCAGAACATATTTGATACTATTTGTCGTAGTTGAAGTGTCATTATGTCTATCAACAAATTACAGACATTTTTGGACCTTTTACAGTCAATTCGTAGAGTAATTTTTATCGCTTAACATATACTTTAAATATATATTACATAAATACTTACATTTTAAAGTCAGAAAATATGAAAAATTTCCCGTAACTGATAAAAAATATCAAAACAACTACTCTACAAACTTTGAAGGAGCTTTTGTGTGTTATGATTTTTAAAACATTGTGTTTAATAAACAAAAACATATGGAAGTCAGGCGTGCAAAAAAAAAAAGGTTAAGTAGCGTCACGTCAAAATCTAGGGGTTATTTTGATAAGAAAACATATATCAAAATTCTCTTTTGGCTTAGATTTGAAAAATTGACTAAATGGACAAAAGAGTAATTTGTGGGGAATTTATTGTATCATATTTCTTTCATATTAAAACTTTTCAAACCATAATAGAGACAATTAATGTAAAATTGCAATCAAAAAATCAATTTTTTTTTCACATGCACAAAAGAAGAAATTTCATCAAGGTTTAGATCTTTCATTACCGTAAAACATGCTTATAGCGATGTTCAAGAAACGTAGTTCGTAGATCAGTTCATTTTACGATACATTTCAGAAACTAAGGGAACGGAAATTAATTCGTTAAAAGGGTGAGATCTTTCTATGCGTGTTCGTTATAAGCGTGTTTTACTGTCTGTTC
Source organism: Saccostrea echinata (assembly GCF_033153115.1). Taxonomy (NCBI): domain Eukaryota; kingdom Metazoa; phylum Mollusca; class Bivalvia; order Ostreida; family Ostreidae; genus Saccostrea; species Saccostrea echinata. The sequence goes on along the minus strand of NW_026889772.1, from coordinate 15,106,032 downwards.
CTGACATAGGTCTGAAGGATAAAAAAAATACAATTTCTTCTGATTATGTTTATTAGAAATTCTTTTAGGATGTATTATCATGTGTCTACTAGATATATCCCAGTGAATTTGAAATAAAAGACACCACATCTGCTTCATTTTCATTGAAATTTTACTAGAAAAAGACATTAAATGTAACTTAACAATAAAACTTATGAAAAAAGTGATGATATTCAACTTTTCGAGCGTCAACTTCCCTTACTTATGTAGCAATATATCCTCATCACCTGCATATGGGGTTTATGTCTCTCAGCTGATTCGATACGCAAGACCATGCTCTATGTACGATCAATTTTTAAAACAAAGCAAGCTATTAACCAACAAGTTGATGAAACAAGGATATCAACAGTCTTGTTTGAAGGGATCATTTCGCAAGTTCTATGGTCGATACAAGACCTTATTAGGAAAAACAATTCATCATTAGGTCAAATGCTGACTGAAGTTTTTAATACTGATTGTTGATTATTTACAAACTGAACTGTTGACGGATTTTTCCAAATACCCGATCATGACAAGGAGCACACGGCGGGTGTACGTGGCCTGTCGACAGAGAATTCTTACCCCTCCATGGCACCTGATCCTGCCTCTGATGTTTTTGGAGGTCCTTTTTTGCTCTGTTCCCGATTTGTATTGTTTACGTATTGTTATCTCCATATTTCATGTAGTAATTTTTTTCAAATGAAGTTCTTCTACACCGTTATAAAAATTCTGAAACTTTTTATGCATTTACCTATTCTATTGTCACTTCAGAAAGAGGGTGTTACAGAAACTCGTGATTATTCCCTAAATCGAGAAGGACAGTTAAATACCCACGACGCATGAAGAGTTTTCTCTAAATATAGATAATGCTATGTAGTTGACTTTATTTATACGACGGGTATGTCCAGCTTGTTATATCAAAACATTTCACATTTTACGTTTATTTCATGCATAGTTTTTTTCCTAACATAGACTGGCCACCTGTAAGTAAACTTTTCTTCACATCTATGGTCAATGTCGCCATATTGCACGAAAAAAGTTAGAACGATAAAAAGCACAATCAATGACAAGTGCACCTCGCACATCATTTTGAAAGATGTACTATAGACAGCTTGCGTTAATATTTTTCAATATATAAAATGTGTCCAATAATCACGCTGTTGATGCAATATCCAAGAAATTGCATTGAGTCATTTCAATTTAGTTGTTTCAAGTCAAATCTGAGCCACTAATTAACACAACAATAATAAAACGAAATGCGTATGAAGAAATTAAATTATTTAAAATGATAATACTTTATTTTTTAAGATATCGCCACTAAATAATAACATTAAATAATAAATATATGTCTTATTAGTTTTAGATCACAATATGAAGGAAAACAATTTAATTCTGCATGCATATAAAATATCATCCATTAATTTTTTGACAGTCTCTCCCTCTCTTTTTCTCTCTTAAGAGAGGTGTTACATTGTACTTCCATCATATAAGGAAAAAAATGTTTATATATATATATATATATATATATATATATATATATATATATATATATATATATATATATATATACCATCCATTCCAGGATTCGAACCCATTCTCAGGTAAAAGAATCTTTGCATAGAGTCCACACGCTTTACCGCTAGACCAGCTCCGACACTGAATTAACATTTCCTATTTTATGTGCAACATTTTGCATTTCGGATGGATAATAATTTTTATTCGATTTTTGTGATTTTCAAAAATATGCCTCTTTGAAACAAAAATCGGAAATGGCAGTTTTGAAGAAAAATCCTGTCTCTTTATGCTTATATGAAATTCATTCTGTTTCAAGGAGGCAGTTTTTCAGAACAATGGGGATTCCCTATGTGAAAAACAGAAAACTTGACTTATTTTGCTATGTGACTAATTTACACTTCATTTAATGGCAAATTGGAAGTCGATATGCAGTTTCTAAATATTGTTCTACATTGTGCTGTATATACCGTTGTATCTGAAAAAAATTAAGACCGTTTTCTGTTATACTTTAAATTTTTCTTTTAAACTGCTACAACTTTAGGGAAAATAACAAAGAACTGCAACACCCTCTTTTAAGTAGAATGTATATACAGTATATTCTTATAATTGAAAAAAAAATGAATACATTGTATATGCATTTTTAAGTTAATTTGTATGAATGCAAGTTGAAAATGTCATTTTGAATGACTTAATTTTTATTTTCAGTGACACAGGCAGCTTGCCTCCTGAAAGCTGTGTATTTGGACAACTCTTAAACATAGGAGCAGTCATCGGTAATAGAATTCAAAACAAACTACGGTATATTGGTGGAGTTTGGAAATTACGGGAAAACATGAATTAAATTAAATTTGCCATTATTCCTGAATTTTGAACTCTAAAAAATGATTCTGTTCAATACAATTTCTTTTCAGTCTCAGCTGTATTCTATATACGATATAAGCAGGTAGAAACTTATCAGCGTGATTGTCCAGTGAGGAGCATAACAAACGTTAATAGAGTAGCACTGGCATTGGGCTTGATGGCTGCATTTGGAATAAGTCTGGTTGGAAACTTTCAGGTAAACTATGGAAAACTTGGAGAAAACATGTACTCTCAATTTCCCGTGCCTCTCTTACAATTAAACCGGTCACGGTAGGGCGTTCGCTTCGTGATCGGGAGCCCAGGTTCGATTCTTTTTTGCCGCGCCGCGTCAAACATAGGTAGTGACTGTTCCTTCGCCAATTGCAAGCGCCCGGCATTAGAATTGAAAGTCACGGGTTTTTCGGATGAGACCTTAAAAACCGAGGTCCCATGTCAGGGTAGGCGTTGGCACGATATAGAACCCTCACTACTCAAAGGCCCTGAGTGCCGAGTATAGGTCCAAATTTGAAGCCCTTCATCGGCATACGGTGACGTCTCTTTATGAGTGAAAAATTCTCGAATGGCACGTTATACAACGTACAATTAATCAATCTATTTCTCTTACAATTAAACTCTCCTCCACTTAAGATATTTATGTCGCATAATTTTGTTTTTAATTTTAGGATGAGAATGTTGTCGTTGTACATTTGATTGGTGCCTTCCTAGCCTTTGTGATTGGAGCTTTTTACTGTTGTCTTCAAACTTATCTTTCTTTCAAACTACCTGATATCCCAGGATCCTCCAGAAAACTAATTTTAGCCAGATTAATAATTTGTGTTTTAGATTTTAGTTTTATGATAACTAGTATCCTTTGTTCATAGGAAAAAACACTAAGCACTATATAAGCCATACGAAGACTCGTACGCATTATAATTCTCTCTGTTGCTCCCTTCGGAAAAAAAACTCAATGTCATAATTGTTTTCTTGACAATAATTCAGTTTTGATAGCATCAAGGTTAGCAAATGAAGACAAACCAAAAGATCTGAAGCCTCGATGCTGGACATCAGATAAACCGGTACGTAAACCATTCCATACTTTCGAAATAAAGTATATATCGGAGGATCTCCGAGTCCATGAGATTGTCAGTTGCAATGTGCACTTTACACTCATACGTTCTCAGCTTTTTGCTGTAGTGTAGGTCCACTTCATGCTTACAATTAATTACCAAACATATTATAATACATCGTTTACGGTTATTTGGTTTTTCAGTTGTGTTAATCTGCATATATTTCATCTCATTATTATTAAAACATCACTTCCTAAAGGAGTTTGGGTGTATTGTTGTTATTATAGTTCAAAAACCTGGTTCCCAGAATCCTTTTTTTATTTTATGCAATTATTCTATACAATAATTAATTTATACATGTTCAAGGAGGAAATTCTTCAAAATCATGTCAATTATGAATATTTTTAATTATTCCAACAACCAAATTTGAATTACCATACCTATACTCGATTCCTTAACTTCATAAAAATCCTTATAAACAAAAAAATACAGCGCGTTCTAGTAAATGTTCTACCAAGCCTCTTTCTTTACTCTTCACTAAAATATTTACAGCAGTGAAGGAAAAGCTTCAGTATTACTGTACAACAATATATTCGAGAAGTGGTGTATATCAGATGTGGATACTTAAAAACTCCAAAGAACTTCAAGAAAAATTGAAATCACAGAATTTGAACAAAATCAATAACACCAAAACATACGGCTTTTCAACACTTTATACAACCATTCCGCATGATTATTAAAGTCCTGGCTTATTGACATCATAGACAGCTGTTTTTCAATAAATACAGAAGTTGTAAAATTACTTACCTTGTCCTTGGTCATTTGCAAATTATATTTGTGAAAACAAATTCTGATTGTACTGACAAGTACTTCGAAATTGATTTTAAAAAGATGCTTGATTTCTGATTGACAATATTTATGCAGTTTTTGGAGATCAAGTCTTCGAACAATCTGTCGGAATACCAACGGGTACTAATTGCGCTCCGTTATTAGCAGATCTATTTCTATATTCATATGAAGCAGAATTTTTTTTCAAAAACTTCTACATGAAAAGAAGTCTCCTGCTGTGGATATATCAACAACGTTTTATCAATTAACTATATTCATTTTCATGCTTAAGTTCATTTTAAATATCCTTTTGAGCTCGAAAAAAGAAATACCACAGTCTAACACATCTGTTTAATATTTGGAAATTTTACTAGAATAGGACATTAAATGTAACCTTACAACAAAACTTCATGATAAACACGATGATCAACTTTTCTATCGTAAATTTCCTTATTTATATGGAGATAACGAATAGTATTCAAGCTCAAAAGTCCATTAAACAATACAAAATAGGAGCAGAGCAAACATGGACCTCCAAACATCAGAGGTGGGATCAGGTGCCATGGAGGAGTGAGCATCCCCTGCCGACCGGTCACACCCGCCGTGTGCTCCTTGTCATGATCGGGAAATAACGGAAAAATCCGTCGACAATTCAGTGTGTAAATAATGGCCTAACAATTAGTATGAAAAACGTCAGTCAGCATTTATCACCTGCAAATGCAGTTTGTTTCCCAGTTGATTCGATACGCAAGAGCATGCTCCACGTACGAACAATATCTCAATTAAACAAGGTTATTTATTAACAAACAAGTTGATGAAACAAGAATAGCAACAGTCTCGTTAAAAGTCAACATTTCGCAATGCTATGGTCGATACAATGACCTTGTCAATAAATACAATCTATCATTAAGTTGAATGTTGACTGGCGTTTTGAAGTTTTCCATACTAATTGTTAGGCCATTATTTTCGCACTAAATTCTCGTCGGATTTTTCCATTTTCCCATTCATGACAAGGAGCACACGACGGGTGTGACCGGTCGACAGGGGATGCTTACTCCTCCATGACACATGATCCCACCTCTGATGTTTTTAGAGGTCGTGCATGCTCTGCTCCCGATTTGTATTGTTTCAATGGACTTATGAGCTTTATAACTGTGCGTTATCTTCATATTTCATCAATTTACAATAGTCTCATTCATACGTTGATTCGATACATTTTTTTGAACTGGAAACAAAAAAACACCACAGAGTCTGACACTTCTGTATCATATTTGGAACTGCTAGCATAACGAAGTACTAGTATTTATCTTTTTTCTTTTTTTTTTTTTGTTTGCAGGGTTATGCTGCTCATCTGACATCAACAATATCAGAGTGGATCATTGCGTTTTTAACTTGTTTGTATGTGGCCACGTTTACTCCCGAGTTTAAACATTTTGAACTGATCAAACCTAAGATAATTTTCCGAGAAATTACAAGAAATGGCGTGGTTCCTGAATTAGAATCAAACAAGGAACCCAAAGCAGTGACTATGAGAGCTGATGAAGCAAGTGTAAAATATTGAAGATACAAAACATGATAAGCCTAACTGTGATAAAAATTTTCGTATAAAAACATACAAATGTTTGTCAATCCCAAAGTTATTCTGTAATTGCAATGTCTATTCTGAAAAGTCTACCATTATTGTTTGATTTTTAACTATAAATGTCTAAGAACCTTATTCTTCAATGAGATCACAACAGTTTCCAATATCCTGAGATTAAACTCATTATCTGGAATATACATTAATCATTATTCGAGTACAAATTTGTTATTCCTGTTTGTTGTACTACTTGTCTCTCATAAAATCATGTTCCAGCTCAAATTCAAGTCTTTCAGTTAGTCTTAAATGGATTACGATTTTACAAAGTATATTGCGCTCTGTCCCAAAAGTGTGTCATAATCATGACCTAAGGTTGTATCTCAATGTTAGAATCAATGGCCAATGGAATAGTGAACTTTGCTCTGGCTGTTACTATGCAAACCTTGATTTGAACACATTCAAATTTGAGTATACAATTTATTCCTTGTGATCTAAAGGGCGCCATGACCATTACTCACAGTCAATTACGAAAATCATTGTCATAAAGAGGTGATTGAAGTCTGAGGAAGGGGAAACATTTTTTGTCATTAAGCAATGTATAGTTGTTTCTTCTTTTTGAACATCTGTGTTTACAATATAGAGTAGATACATATTCAATACTTACTTCCTGATTATTTATATGATAGGAAGACACTATAAATTGGTATGTGGTGTACAGTGCACATCTGATATCTTCTATAGCAGAGTGGATTGGATTGCGTTTTAGCACACAAATAAGTGATATATATTTAATCCAGAATTGAGATGTTTTAAAGTCTAAACCAAACATAATTAATGAGCAAAATAGCTTAAAATCACCGTGGTTCCTGGTAAAATGGAACCGGTTCAGGAAACGTAAACGCTGACAACAAAGAGGATCAGAGATATATAAAACAGGGAATTAGTTATCTTCTGTAGATACTTTTATCTAATAAAGAATTAACACCTTGTGTGTTTGAGAAAGCGGTTAGTTTTCCTATTATGAATGTAGCTTGATTTAAACTCATACCTTAAAAGTCAAGTCAAGGACATTAGGCAGTGATTTCTAATGCAATGGAGGGTGGAGTTATATATCTGGAACCTGTACCTGAAATGAATTCAAAGAAAATGGAAGCACAAGGAGTGCAAAATTACTATAGATACAAATCTAAAAAAATCAAATTCAATTTGTGAACTAAAAAAAATTTAGAGCAAAGTTCTAATCATTAAAAGGTTTGATATTATGATAAGCAAAACTTTTCTGTGGAAAAATTCTCTCGGCAAAAAAATTCTATGGTAAAAAAAAATAATAAAGATTCCTTAGGATTTGAACCCAAGCGATGAAAATCTGTCAGTCAGTTCTTAAGATACATGATTCTGTGTATCATTTTTTGTAGATCAATATCAATATACATGTACATAATGCTTTTATCTTTTTTTTTTCAATTTTGACCAACGCTGTTGCCATGGTTACTAAAAATATATATTTATGTTTAATTATTGTAAACCAACTATTATTCGCGTCATCTTTTATATATATTCGCGAATCTTCAGTTTGAAATCAATCCGCGACAATTAATTTTCGCGACTGAGGAAAATTCTCTACCCATACAAAGCAAAATAATTGATATTCGAAAGTTAAAATAGGTCGCATAACTTGCGAATATTTCTCGCACGCGAATAAAAGTTGGTTTACAGTATTTCAAAACAGTACTTCTTCAGTTTTTCGTCCGGTTTCAAAACCTGGCATACAAGTAAACTACACTTTATACAACATTCTTTGTATCAGTGAAATTCCTTCAAAACGCTTCTCCTCTACCAGTTTTGGTCCGACTTCAATGAAACCAGTATTGTCATAGATATTAAAAAAAGAATATGAGAAAAATTTTTCTTATACAGATTTAATTTTATTGCAACAAAGTTTGGTAGCAATTTAGAAAATATCAAGTCTAGATATAATTCTGTAAATGTAAAGCTATTAAAAAATTCAGGTCCAAGTGCTACCTTTCTCTGTCTTTATAAGTGCAAACCAGAAGCGTTACAATGATAAGAGAAAACTAGATACTCGTTGCGAGCAACGAGAGGTCTTCCGTCCGAATAACCATCCTTAACTGTGATATTCTTTGCACGTAAAATTACATTTATATCTGCTCGTTGTAAAGACACCTAAAAGATTTTTTATTTATAAAAAAAAAATAAATAAATAAAAAGAGCACAGAATTCACAAAGAGAAAAACAAAGTTCAACATCATTGATAAAGATGAAAACGTAAATTTAAGCAAAAAATTCAGATATAGTCAGGATTAAACCAAGATCGGCTGCCCGAAAAGAGCTAGGTTCACTTTATGCATAAAATAGCCCTGTAGATATACCAATTTATTACATTTTCAACAGTGAAATACTGTGATTTATTTATTGAATAAAAATGATATTCTCTCACAGTGTGAAAGGATACCAAAATGATATTCTCTCACAGTGTGAAAGGATATCAAAGTAAGTAAAAAATAATTTTTGGCCTGTCATAAGACAGAGATAATAACTGAGCATCATGATAGAGCTAAAACTGCAAATTTCTTCCCAAATATGTTGCTAAAAGCCATGCTATGCAAAGTTTTCAATCTCAGAACTGATAAGCTGTGACGTCTCAACCGCTCAACTATGACGTCAAGCCTATATGACACTGTGTTAAGAAAAGACAGAGCGTAGGGAAAATCAAAAAATGTAATAAACAGAAAATTCAATGTTTTGTAGATGAATATGGAATTTATTTCACTCGTGAGACAGGATATTTTGATATTTTTCACTCGTGCGAAAATATCAAAAAATCCTGTCCCACTCGTGAAATAAATTCCGTATTCATCGACAAAACATTGAATATCCTCTATTTATTGACTAACACTTTATGTTCCATTTTAAACAACAAGATAAAGTAGAGACTTAGTGTTTTCATTTCCTATTGAAAATTGTTTCCTTATAGCCAAGGTCTTGGAAAACAGGTCTCCTGAAATTTCAATGTTCTTGAATTTTAATGAAAATAAGTATATTTGAGTACTTTCACAGAAGAGAAATAATATGAGCACATCCTCTGATCTAAAAAAATAAAACAGGTTTTGTAATCATCAGAAATAGTTCTATCATTTTATAGTTGCGTATTTAAGATCAGAGGTTACGCTCTATATTAAATATCGAAAAATCGCTTTAAAAATTGGCTGTTTTGTAGAATTTTTCACGATATGAGGAAAATGACGCATTACATGGCGTCATAATGCATTGGCTAGCCAGAAAATTACGTCATTTTTGATAGATACGCAGTCATCAAAGGTCTAAATGATATTTAATGCATTAACTAAAACCAAGCAGTTTCAGTTTTTCTGAAATTCACAGGGCCAAAAAAGGCCCTAAGTGAACCTTGTTGTTTAATATTGAAACCACTACACTAGCGCAATGTACCAGCCATCACCGATGTTTACCTTGCACTCATTCCCTGAAGTAACAAGTGTCAGGCAGGTTAATCTTTTTTTCTTATAGTGTGGAATTATAGGATGAAAAATAGCCAGCTAAATTTTGTGCAAGTACATATGTACTAGTAGATTTACATCGGATTTGTTACTTGAGTTTTAACAATAACTGATAGCAGAGAAAATAATCTGTCACTGAAAAAAACTATAAAAAAAACTATTGTGTTTACTTCCTTTATTCTTTATGCATTCAACTTTCTATTCTATGCAATTCCAAATTCAGACATGTCCGTGTAATCTTTTTCTGTACTTCTACACTACTGCTTCAGACCATTTGTGAAAGGCGGGTCAAGATAATTATTTCGCGCCAAATGTCACGAGTAAATCTTCGCGCCTTTTCTTTGGAATGTGTCTTCAATTGAATAAGTGTACGCGATAGCTTCAATGAAATTTTTAAAAAGATATGTTGCTATAGCCTGATTTTCTAGCCTAAGAATGTATATTTATCACACTGTACATATAACATACCGTATACGGACAAGTAACATAAATGCAGCGCTAAGTTTTCTTACACATTTTATATTCCTCTTTACCCCCAAAGTGGATTATTCCAATTAGTAACACATTAATGAAAAGACTGGAATGTTTCGCAACAAAACACGTCTCGCCATATGACGCTCAAGGAATCTGATACCTATTATGTTCAGTAACTTGCATCTAAAAAGGAATATTGCCCTACTAAAATCAAAGAAAAATATCATTGAAGTTTATTTCTCTCTCATTTGAAATTGCTATATGTTATTCGATCAACATGAGAAAGTAACAAATTCTACTTTCAAAATACAATTCGGCAACTCTCCAATTTATGATACAATTGCATAGGTATCTAGCTACATATACATCTGTACCAACATGTTTTCCTCATTTTGTCATATCACAATTGCATCTATGCACATTAATTAGTGCAAAATTCAACTGCAAACTCTTAATGAGGGAGTAAAAAGACACGCTGATATTGTGCCGTCAAACACCGCTGCTCTGACGTCGAACGACATAGCGCCCCCCCCCCCCCCCTTAAAGATAAAATCTTATATTTGAGCCCCAAAAAGTGAGAAAAAATTCGGACATTCTCGGACATTCTTTGGAATGAATCCAGATCGCCCACATGAAAATTCAACATGCTAACCATTACGCTATCAAACATTATCGCTTAAAATTGAAAAATGATAAATATTTAGAGTATGGGTTAATCAATTTTCAAACAAACTACATATTTAGCATTCTTGTAAGACTCTTTATTTAGCCTTTCAACATCATAAAAAAATAATGAAAAACAAAAAAGTTCAAAAAATTACCCTTTTTAAATCACTTCCTGTGACGACAGGAAGTGAGGACGACACACGAAATGTTTCCATCACACATCTACAAACCAAATTCTATCTTACCTGAAAGTTTCAGACTCCTACCTTTAACAGTTTCTGAAAACATTCACGGACTAGATTTTTAGTGGAAAAAGTGAGAAATCGTAACAATTCCCGACCGGAAGTAACTTTTTCCGAACTTTTTCAATATTTCAAAATGGCATGAGATAACACATCATTCCTGAAAATTTGGCTGAAAATGAATGAGTAGTTTTTGAGATATCGCGATTTGAAAAGGTCAAAAAAATAAAAATGAAAAATAATAATAACTAGATGGTTCTCGTTGCGAGCAACGAGTGGGTCTTCCGTCCGATTTTGGATGAGATTAATCAAGATCTTGACTGAGATATTTGTCTATAAAAGTGAAAGGATGATTGTTTTAAACGTTATTCAGATCATCTTTTGTTCAATATTGCTTATCAAAATATTTCTCCTTTTCGAGATATAAAGTGTCAAAGATTTAGCATTCTGGCCCCTTATGGTCCCTTATTACGTAACATATGATCAAAACTTTACAATATATAGCTGCAAAATATTAATATGAACATTTTTGCTTCAGTAATTTATAGCAAAATATTGATCATTAAAAAGTTATAGATAAAAGACTTTTGGCCCTTCTGAGCCCCTAATTTGAGGGGTCAGCCCCTTTCTCTTGATATCAAATAAAAGGTCTTGTGATTTTGAAGACTTTTTGTTCAACAACTATTCAGAAATTTCCTTTCGTTTAAGAGATATATAGAATAACAATATTTAGGGGCCAGCCCTCCAAGTCCTTAATGGGGATGTCTTGCAAAAATTAAAAGGGTGTATATTGTTAAGAACATTATTCTGACCATCTTTTGTTCAATATTGCTTATCAAAATATTTCTCCTTTTCGAGATACAAAGTGTCAAAGATTTAGCATTCTGGCCCCTTATGGCCCCTTATTACGTAACATATGATCCAAATTTTATAATATATAGTTGCAGAATGTTAAGATGAACATTTTTGCTTCAGTAATTTATAACAAAATATTGATCATTAAAAAGTTATAGATAAAAGACTTTTGGCCCTTCTGAGCCCCTAATTTGAGGGGTCAGCCCCTTTTTCTTGATATTAAATAAAAGGTCTTGTGATTTGGAAGACTTTTTGTTCAACAACTATTCAGAAATTTCCTTTCGTTTAAGAGATATATAGAATAACAATATTTAGGGGCCAGCCCTCCAAGTCCTTAATGGGGATGTCTTGCAAAAATTAAAAGGGTGTATATTGTTAAGAACATTATTCTGAACATCTTTTGTTCAATATTGCTTATCAAAATATTTCTCCTTTTCGAGATACAAAGTGTCAAAGATTTAGCATTCTGGCCCCTTATGGCCCCTTATTACGTAACATATGATCCAAATTTTATAATATATAGTTGCAGAATGTTAAGATGAACATTTTTGCTTCAGTAATTTATAACAAAATATTGATCATTAAAGAGTTAGAGATAAAAGACTTTTGGCCCTTCTGAACCCCTAATTTGAGGGGTCAGCCCCTTTTTCTTGATATCAAATAAAAGGTCTTGTGATTTTGAAGACTTTTTGTTCAACAACTATTCAGAAATTTCCTTTCGTTTAAGAGATATATAGAATAACAATATTTAGGGGCCAGCCCTCCAAGTCCTTAGTGGGGATGTCTTGCAAAAATTAAAAGGGTGTATATTGTTAAGAACATTATTCTGAACATCTTTTGTTCAATATTGCTTATCAAAATATTTCTCCTTTTCGAGATACAAAGTGTCAAAGATTTAGCATTCTGGCCCCTTATGGCCCCTTATTACGTAACATATGATCCAAATTTTATAATATATAGTTGCAGAATGTTAAGATGAACATTTTTGCTTCAGTAATTTATAACAAAATATTGATCATTAAAGAGTTAGAGATAAAAGACTTTTGGCCCTTCTGAGCCCCTAATTTGAGGGGTCAGCCCCTTTTTCTTGATATCAAATAAAAGGTCTTGTGATTTGGAAGACTTTTTGTTCAACAACTATTCAGAAATTTCCTTTCGTTTAAGAGATATATAGAATAACAATATTTAGGGGCCAGCCCTCCAAGTCCTTAATGGGGATGTCTTGCAAAAATTAAAAGGGTGTATATTGTTAAGAACATTATTCTGAACATCTTTTGTTCAATATTGCTTATCAAAATATTTCTCCTTTTCGAGATACAAAGTGTCAAAGATTTAGCATTCTGGCCCCTTATGGCCCCTTATTACGTAACATATGATCCAAATTTTATAATATATAGTTGCAGAATGTTAAGATGAACATTTTCGCTTCAGTAATTTATAACAAAATATTTATCATTAAAGAGTTAGAGATAAAAGACTTTTGGCCCTTCTGAGCCCCTAATTTGAGGGGTCAGCCCCTTTTTCTTGATATCAAATAAAAGGTCTTGTGATTTGGAAGACTTTTTGTTCAATATATTTTAACAAAATATTTTTATTTAAAATGTTATTATAAGAAATGTCTCTAAAATTCACTCAAAAATTTCGTCCTAAATTTCGACCCCTACCGAGCCTCCATAATTTGCACTTCCGGAAAATTTGAAAACCAAGGTGCACATCTAGAACATGTCCTCTATCACCACTGAAAGTTTCAATACTCTAGCATTTGTCGTTCTTGAGTTTTTGTGCAGACACAAGGTCTATCTAAAAATCGATCAAAGGGCGATAACTTCTGACCGGAAGTGATTTTTCAAAAACTGACAGGGCGTTATAAACTTCAGATAGCAACGCATTAACCCTGAAAATTTGAAGCAAATCGATCGAGCGGTCTCCGAGAAATCTTCTGCACAAAATCGGTAAGGAAAAAAAAAAAGAATAATAATAATAACTAGATGCGATCTCGTTGCGAGCAACGAGTGGGTCTTCCGTCCGATTTTTGATAAGATGAGATCAGAATTTGACTGAGATTTTTGTTCAAATATAATGTTAAAAATAAATTGTTAAGACGAAAATTTTGCTTCAGTAGTGTGTATTAAAATATTGATCATTAAAGAGTTATAGATTAAAGACTTTCGGCCCGTTCTGGCCCCTATTTTGAGGGGCCAGTCCTTTTTTTTCTTGGTATCTTCTTAAAGCTCTCATGATTTTGAACATTTTTGTTCAACAACTATCCTGAAATTCTTTTTCGCTTCCGAGATATATGCAAAAGAATTATTTAGGGGCTGGCCCTTCAACTCCTTAATGGGGGCGTTTAGCAAAAATGAAAAGGTTACATATTGTTTAAAACCTTATTTTGAACATCTTTTATTCAACACTGCTTATCAAAATATTTCCCAATTTCGGGATATAGAGTGCCATAGATTTGTCATTCTGGCCCCGTGTGGCCCCTAATTATGTAACATAAGATGTGAATATTATAATATATAGTTGTAAATCGTTGAGATAAACATGTTTGCTTCAGTAATGAATTACAAAATATTGAGCATTAAAGAGTTATTCATGAAGGACTATCGGCCCCTCTCAGCCCCTATTTTGAGGGGCCAATCTGTTTTTCTTCATATCACTTTAAAGCTCTTATGATTTTGAACATTTTTTGTTCAACAACTATTCAGAAATTCTTTTTCGTTTCCCAGATATTTGCAAAAGAAGCATTTAGGGGTCGGCCCTTTAACTCCTTATTGGGGACGTTAAGCAAAAAATAAAAGGTTGCATATTGCTCAGAACATTATTTTGAACATCTTTTGTTCAGTATTGCATATCAAAATATTTCACACTTTTGAGATATATAGCGTTAAAGATTTTGCATTTTGGCCCCTTATTACCCCTAATTATGTAACATATAATGTGAATATCATAATATTTAGTTGTAAATCGTTAATATTAACATTTTTGCTTCAGTGATGTATTACAAAATATTGATCGTTAACGAGTTATTGATTAAAGACTTTCGGTCCCTCTCGGCCCCTATTTTGAGGGGCCAGCCCCTTTTTTCTTCATATCACTTTAAAGCTCTTATGATTTTGAACACTTTTTGTTCAACAACACTTCAGAAATTCTTTTTCGTTTCCGAGATATTAGCAAAAGAAGTATTTAGGGGCTGGCCCTTTAACTCCTTAATGGGGACGTTAAGAGAAAAATGAACCGTTGCATATTGTTTAGAACATTATTTTGAACATCTTTTGTTCAATATTGCTTATCAAAATATATCCCACTTTTGAAATATAAAGCGTCAAAGATTTTGCATTCTGGCCCCTTATGGCCCCTAATTATGTAACATATGATGTGAATATTATAATATATAGTTGTTAATTGTTTAGATAAACATTTTTGCTTCAGTAATGCATTACAAAATTTTGATCGTTAAAGAGCTATTGACTAAAGACTTTCGGCCCCTCTCGGCCCCTAATGTGGTGAATCAGCCCTTTTTCTTTGATATCATATAAAAGACCTTGTAATTCTACACAATTTCTATTCAATATGTTTTTAGAAAATCTCCATAGTTTTAGAGATATGATAAAAAATGTCTCGAAAATTTACTCCTGATTCATGTCCTAAATTTCAACCCCTACCGAGCTCCCATACTAGGCACTTCCGGAAAATTTGAAAACCCAGGTGCAAAACTTCAACATGTCGTCTATAATCGCTGAAAATTTCAGCGCTCTAGCTTTTGCCGTTTTTTAGTTTTTGTGTCGACAAAATGGTTATCTGAAAATCGATTAAAGGGCGATAACTTCCGACCGGAAGTGAATTTTATGGATTTGAACAAAAAAGGATCATCTTCAGATCAAAAGGCATTATCCCTAAAAATTTCATGAAAATCGATCGAACCGTTTGGGAGATATCTTCTGCACAAAAATTGTAAAGAAAAAGTGGAATAATAATAATAATAATAAAAGTGAAAAAGAAACAATACAATAATAGAAGGGTCTTCCGTTGGAGACGGAAGACCCTAACTAGATGCGATCTCGTTGCGAGCAACGAGTGGGTCTTCCGTCCGATTTTTGATAAGATGAGATACGAATTTGACTGAGATTTTCGTTCATAAATATATAAATGGTGAAAACGTACAATTTGCTTCAGTTATGTTTAACAAAATTCTGATCATTATGGCACCTAAAAACGCAAAGTTTGATGAAGATTTTAAAATATTTATAGTAGCAGATCGTGAAGATGAACATTACTGTAAAAGGGTTATAGATAAAAGAATTTTGGCCTCTTTGAGCCCCTAATTCGAGGGGTTAGCCCCTTTTTCTTGATATCGCATGAAAGGTTTTGTACTTCTGAAGACTTTTTGTTCAACAACTATTCAGAAGTTTCGTTTCGTTTTCGAGATATGTAGACTTGAAAATATTTAGGGGTCGTCCCTTTAGGTCCTTATAGGGGCTGTTTAGGAAAAATTCAAAGGATGCACATTGTTGAGAACATCATTCTAAATATATATCTTATATCTAAGATATAAGCGTCAAAGATTAAGCATTCGGGCCCCTTCTGCCCCCTAATTACGTAATATTTGATGAAAATTTTAAGACATATAGTTGTAGATTGGGAAGATGAACATTTTTGCTTCAATAATTAATATCAAAATATTTAAGGTTAAGGAGTTATAGATGAAAGACTTTTGGCCCTTCTGAGCCCCTAATTTGAGGGGTCAGCCCCTTTCTCTTGATATCACTTGAAAGGTCTTGTAATTTTGAAGACTTTTTGTTCAACGACTATTCAGAAGTTTCGTTTCGTTTTCGAGATATGAAGACTTGAAATATTTAAGGGCCGTCCCTTTAAGTCCTTATAGGGGCTGTTTAGGAAAAATTCAAAGGATACACATTGTTCAAATCATCATTCTAAACAACTTTTGTTCAATATTGCTTTTCAAAATGTTTCCCCTTTTCGAGATATAAAGCGTCAAAGATTAAGCATTCTGGCCCCTTATGGCCCCTAATTACGTAATATTTGAAGACAATTTTAAGATATATAGTTGCAGATTGTGAAGATGAACATTTTTGCCTCAATAATTAATATCAAAATATTTAACGTTAAGGAGTAATAGATGAAAGACTTTTGGCCCCTCTGAGCCCCTAATTTGAGGGGTCAGCCCCTTTTTCTTGATATCACTTGAAAGGTCTTGTAATTTTGAAGACTTTCTGTTCAACAACTATTCAGAAGTTTCGTTTCGTTTTCGAGATATGTAGACTTGAAATATTTAGGGGCCGTCCCTTTAAGTCCTTATAGGGGCTGTTTAAGAAAAATTCAAAGGATGCATATTGTTCAGATCATCATTCTAAACAACTTTTGTTCAATATTGCTTTTCAAAATGTTTCCCCTTTTCGAGATATAAAGCTTCAAAGATTAAGCATTCTGGCCCCTTGTGGCCCTTATTTATGTAACATATGACGTAAAAATCATGATATATAGTTGTAGTTTGTTAAGATAAATAATTTTGCTTCAGTAATGTATACAAAAATATTGCTTGTTTAAGAGTTATCGATTAAAGACTTTCGGCCCCTATCGGCCCCTAATGTGATGAGTCAGCCCTTTTTTCTTGATATCATGTTACAGATCTTTTTATTCTGCACAAATATTGTTCAATATGTTTTAACAAAATAATTATACTTTAAAAGATATGATACAAAATGTCTCAAAAATTCACTCATAATTCGTGTCATAAATTTCGACCCCTACCGAGCTTCCATACTAGGCACTTCCGGAAAATATCTAAACCCAGGTGCAATATGGCAACATGTCCTCTATCATCACTGAAAATTTCAGCGGTCTAGCTTAAGCCGTTTTTGAGTTCCATCGCAGACAAGGAGGTCCTCTGAATTTTAATAAAAGGGCGATAACTTCCGACCGGAAGTGATTTTCAAAAAACGATGTTGCCGGAATTAACTTCAGATGTCAACGCATCTACCATGAAAATTTGAATAAAATCGAACGAGCCATCTCCGAGAAATCGTCTGCACAAATTTTGTAAGAAGAAAAAAGAATAATAACTAGATGAGATCTCGTTGCGAGCAACGAGTGGGTCTTCCGTCCGATTTTTGATAAGATGAGATAAGAATTTGACTGAGATTTTCGATCAAATATAATGATATAAATAAATTGTTAAGACGAACAATTTTGCTTTAATAAAGTAATGTTTAACAAAATATTGATCATTAAAGGGTTATAGATTAAAGACCTTCGGCCCTTCTTGGCCCCTACTGTGAGAGGTCAGCCCCTTTTTCTTGATATCATCTTAAAGCTCTCATGATTTTGAACACTTTTTGTTCAACAACTAGTCAGAAATTCATTTTTGTTTTCAGGATATATGCAAAAGAAATATTAAGGGCCGGCCCTTCAAGTCCTAAATGGAGATGTCTAGCAAAAATTGAAAGAATGCATATTGTTCAGAATTTTATTTTGAACGTCTTTTGTTCAATACTGTTTATCAAAATATTCTTCCTTTTCGAGATATATTGCGCCAAAGATTATGCAATCTGGCCCCCTAAAGACCCCTTATTGCGTAACATATGATATCAACATCATGTTATTTAGAAAAAGTGTGTGAAGATGAACTATTTCGCTTCAGTAATATATTACAAAATATTGATCATTAAAGAGTTATTGATTGTATACTTTTGGCCCCTCTCGGCCCTTTATTTAAAGGGTCAGACCCTTTTCATTGATATAACCTTAAAGCTCTCATGATTTTGAACACTTTTTGTTCAACAACTATTCAAAAATTCTTTTTCGTTTCCAAAATATATGCAAAGGATATATTTAGGGGCCGGTCCTTCAACTCCTTAATAGGGACGTTTAGCAAAAAATGAAAGGTTGCATATTGTTTAGAACATTATTTTGAACATCTTTTGTTCAATATTGCTTATCAAAATATTTTATAGTTTTAAGATATAAAGCGTGAAAGATCTGGCATTCTGGCCCCTTATGGCCCCTAATTATGTAACATATGATGTGAATATCATAATATATAGTTGTAAATTGTTGAGATAAACATTTTTGCTTCAGTAATGCATTACAAAATATTGATCGTTAAAGAGTAATTGTTCAAAGACTTTCGGTCCCTCTCAGCCCCTATTGTGAGGGTCCAGCCCCTTTTTCTTCATATCACTTTAAAGCTCTCATAATTTTGAACACTTTTTGTTCAACAACTAGTCAGAAATTCTTTTTCGTTTCTGAGATATTTGCTAAAGAAGTATTTAGGGGCCGATCCTTCAACTCCTTAATGGGGACGTTTAGCAAAAAAATGAAAGGTTGCATATTGTTTAGAACATTATTTTGAACATCTTTTGTTCAATATTGCTTATCAAAATATTTCATAGTTATAAGATATAAAGCGTCAAAGATTTAGCATTCTGGCCCCTTATGGCCCCTAATCATGTAACATATGACATAAACTATTATAATAAATAGTTGTAAATTGTTAAGATAAACATTTTTGCTTCAGTAATGTATACCAAAATATTGTTTGTTAAAGAGTTATTGATTTAATACTTTTGGCCCCTCTCGGCCCCTAATATGATAAGTCAGCCCTTTTTTCTTGATATCATAATAAAGATCTTGTCATTCTGCACAAATATTGTTCAGTATGTCTTAACAAAATAATTACACTTTAAAAGATATGATACAAAATGTCTCAAAAATTCACTCATGTTTCGTGTCCTAAATTTTGACCCCTACCGAGCTTTCATACTAGGCACTTCCGGAAAATATCCAAACCCAGGTGCAAAATGGCAACATGTCCTCTATCATCACTGAAAATTTCAGCGCTCTAGCTTAAGCCGTTTTTGAGTTCCATCACAGACAAGGAGGTCCTCTAAATTTTGATAAAAGGGCGATAACTTCCGACCGGAAGTTAATATCCCTTAACGGAATTGCCGGAATTAACTTCAGATGTCAACGCATCTACCGTGAAAATTTGAATGAAATTGAACAAGCCATCTCCGAGAAATCGTCTGCACAAAATTTGTAAGAAGAAAAAAGAATAAAAATAATAATAATAAAAGTGAAAAAGAAACCGAAGAATAATAGAAGGGTCTTCCGCTGAAGACGGAAGACCCTAATAAAGGTAAAAAAGAAACCGAAGAGTAATAGAAGGGTCTTCCGCTGAAGACGGAAGACCCTAAAAAGAAAAGTGAAAAATCAACAATAGAATAATAGAAGGGTCTTCCGCAGAAGACGGAAGACCCTAATAAGAAACAGTAGAATCACTATAGGTCTTCCGTTGAAAACGGAAGACCTAATAAAAAATACATATACATCTACTTCCATGAAAAATTCACTACAACAAATACATGTGCATTTAAAAGTTCTCAAAAAAAGATAACATGAATATGTTGAATTTAACGTTGTTTAAAATCCATAACATTTCATTATTGTTCAAATTCTTGTTTAACAAAAAGACCCATTCTTTTCTCTCCCAAATATGTAGAAAAAGCCTATAGTTCTCAATGATCCTCTCGTCCTCAGTTTATAGGATAAATACCTCGGGGAGTATCTGGTTGTAAAGAATAAGTGCAGAAGAAAATTTTTCTCCTGGTCTTATTCTTTTCTGACAAGGACTGATTCCAAAAGCAGAATATATTAACTATCTGGAAGTGGCATTCCTTGAAAAGAGCACAGTATAGAACTGGATTCATTAGAGAGTTCATCAGTGCCATAGCTGAAAATATGACTCTGACTTTCGCTAAAACTACTGAATCTTGGTCGTCTTTAATGGCGCTTATTGTGTTGGCAATGAGCGACGGCAGGATGCACGCTACAAAACATCCGGTGAAAAGGGAGATCCTAAAAGCGCATCTTTTGTTTCCTTTGAATGCTAAAAATTTCTTTGTCGGGGTACCCTTCATGGCGTATTTCATTAAGTAAGCATATTCAAGAATGTTAATGAATATAAGTAGAAGGTTTACAATAAGTGACCATTGAAATGGTTCCCTCTCTGTGAGCATGATTTGACGATGACAGTTATTTTCCAGTATTGGCAACAGAAATGCAGCAATCCATGATAGAACACAGGCAGTCATCATATTACCACGTGTCATAATGTTGAAATAATGATAAGGAAATCGGAGTGAAATAAGTCTGTCCATGTTCATAATTGTTATAATGAAAGCCCCAAAAAGGTAGAATGCCATTATAAAGTATCTCTTAGTTATGCACATGGCTGGATTCAGCATCAAGGTGTTCGGAATGCACAAAACTATACCCAGACACATATCAGAAACAGCCATTTGTAATGTTGGAATGCGGATATTGAACTTGAGTTTTGTGCTTTTTAGTAGCACGGCAGTGGACATAACATTCATAACGAAAATTGGTAGGCCAAATATAAACTGGAAGGACCCTAAACTTGAAATTCCATCCGGTGTTGTTCCGTTCCTCGAGATATTGAAGTCACTAATCATTATGGTATTTTCCAACTCTTTTGAAAGATCCGGACTGGCTCTGGTCTTGTGATGTTGGTTTTACACTAAGTACGAGAAGTATCTGTCACGTCAAAGATTCTTTAAGTTTTTATGCTTTATCTACCTAGAGCTTTTAGTTTGAATTGACACTAATACGATTTATATGTAATTATGTATCACTTCCAGTTTTTATATAAAACATCTTTGAATGTTGTGTTGACAGTATACACTCTGAAACCCGAGACATATTTACACCACCTG
The DNA here is from genome assembly GCF_033153115.1 of Saccostrea echinata. Classification (NCBI taxonomy): domain Eukaryota; kingdom Metazoa; phylum Mollusca; class Bivalvia; order Ostreida; family Ostreidae; genus Saccostrea; species Saccostrea echinata. Next base: position 15,084,657 of record NW_026889772.1, on the reverse strand, counting down.
AGTTACTTGTCGCATATATTTGTAGTAGACCTGTGATTTTTCAGTCGATAGCTTGATAAATATAGAACGGAGATCACATTTCCCCCACCTTCCAGTGACGATGTTATATATTAAGTCTTCCTCTCCAGCTGGCTACACAGTGAGCCTTCACCCTGGGGGAAGAGAAGCTACATAGTGACTCTTCCCCCTTATCAACAACAGTGATGCTTCCCTCATAGTGAAACTTCCTACCGAGAAGGCTGGCTACTTAATGAGTTTTCTCCCTGGGGGAAGAGAGGCTACATGTTGACTCTTTTCCCTAACCAGCTATAGTGATGCTTCCCCCATTGTGAGACTTCTCCCAGAAGGCTGGACATAATTTTGAGCCTTTTTCCTTGGGGAAAAGGAAGCTTTATTGTATATAAATCCCCTAATCAACAAAAGTGTATTTGAGCAGGAAAAACATCAGCCAAGTGCCCTCCCCGTTCACACAAGACCGAAAAGAGGTTTCCGGAAATTAAACTGGAGAGGGAAACCTCGCTTAAAAGGGCAGCGGAATGGCTTAATAGTGAGTCTTCCTTCAGGAAAAATAATTATATGTGAGACTTCCCCGGAAGAAGGTTCACTATATATATAGCCAGTTTTGGGCGGAGGGGGGTCTCACTATACTATAGTGTTATAACAACCGTTCATTTTGTCAAGGATACGTACAAATTATAATTTTGCAATAATATTATATATTATATAGTCTATTTATAGTCTCTATATAATCTATACAAACGCAAACAGTTCGTAACACTACATATTCACTGGTTTTGAAGCCGTATTCACCGGAGGGTGAGTGCGCGTGGAGCAGCATTGCAACGTCACAATCAACACCTCAAACAACGTTGTAAACAATGGTTGCAACGGCCGTTTTTGCGTAAGATTTTAACTTAAGAATCTCTTACAACAAATCTTAAGTGCGTTTCACGAACGCATTCGTAGCAGATTTGTCAGCATAACAAACGTAATTGACAACAAATATCGAATGCAATCGTTTGTGAAGCAAGGAAGTTTAAAATCTGACGTCACAAGGTCATCATACGAAAATCTTAAGTGAAATTTACATCGTAAATATTTTGTAGTGTATTTCACTTAATTTTTCGACAATGACTGAAAAAAATATAAATTATTATTTTAAGTTGCTTTACGAAGTTCAATTTAACGTGTATTTTGGTTTTCGCGGTTATATTTTTACAATAAAATCGGTTTTAAAATACTTAAGAGAGGGTTGGGTATGAGGCGCCGTTTTGGTATTTACTGCCAAAAAGTGATATCACCTATTCGAATAGGTGATATCACCTATTCGAATAGGTGATATCACCTATTCGAATAAGTGATATCACCTATTCAAATTGAATAGGTGATATCACCTATTCGAATAGGTGATATCACTTATTCGAATTGATGATATCACCTATTCGAATAGGTGATATCACCTATTCGAAATGAATAGGTGATATCACCTATTCGAATAGGTGATATCACCTATTCGTGCTGAATAGGTGATATCACCTATTCGAATAAGTGATATCACCTATTCGAATAAGTGATATCACCTATTCAATTTGAATAGGTGATATCACCAATTCGAATAGGTGATATCACCTATTTGCATTTCTTACAACAATAAATAATGAATGCTCCCTTCCTCAAGATTATCTACATTTTCATTGGAACCAAGCAAATTCGGGCTGCATTAGGGTCTTTTAGTCTCGTCACGTGACTCGCGAGATTTTTCGATAATATTAACTTCCGGGTACCTCACACATGGAGATGCAAGATGTGTATTGGGTTATGCATGTTTATGGTTTACACAAAGCGTATAAGGAAAGTTTAAGCAGTTGTACAAAGCCGAAGGGTTCTCCGACTTACGATGGATAAATTGAGTGTCGTAAAAGCTTGGGTGCGAGCAAGTAGGAGGAGAATTTCGATCGAAGTACAGGTAAACAAGTCAGAGAATGTCACCTGTTTCTTGTGTATTCTTGGGTGAAATAGAAGTCTTATATTATACATTTGTATCTGATTAGAACAGTTTTGTTATCATCATTACAACTAATTTATTAACAGATTTTTCTTGAATTCGAGGATAATGATGTTATTACCAGCTGATTAAGGAGGAGTAGTGTAAGTGTCAGATGCGAGATGGGTACGAACGTCATCTTGTGACAGCATCACCTTTGTTTGGGTAAATAATTTGTTCAGAATACGCTTCATTTATCAACAGAAATTAAGCTGTTGCATGTCAGTGGGTCTAGTTTTATAAGTATTCAATGTTTGAAAGCACTTATCAGGTCCAGTACAATCTTTTGATTTAGCGAATGCGGGTGGTTACGTTCCGACTACTTGTTCGACCCGCGTGGTTTCGACACGAATCCATGTTCGACCCGAGTGGTTTCGTTCCAAAGCAATTAATTGCTTCCGAACGAAATTAATTAACACTTTCAACAGTTTTACATTTTATTTTTTCGTCTACATTTTTTTTTTTTATATCGACCACGTATATTTGTGTTAATTATCGTATGTAATTTAATTTGGAGAAACCTACATTAATGTTTAGACAGTGCATATGTAATCACGGTACATTGATGAAGTATTTGATTAATTTTTATGGAAAACTGTTCAAATATAATTCATTACTAAATCAAATTCATCAACATCCATGCTCCGCGATAGTAGAAAAAAATGTTAGGAAACCTTCTCACTGCATGTTGACTACACATTATACGGAAACAACTACCTATATTGACACCAGGGACCTATATACTAACGTTAGTATATAGGTCCCTGTTGACATGTACATCTCTGAAGCCATACAATATACAGCTACCGAATATCCATTTGTTTACCGCACAGTGTATACCCCTGTACTCAGGTATTCACATGTAGGGATATACATTAGAGTAGGTCGAAACCACTTGGGTCGTAACCACGCGGGTCGAACACAGAATCGGAACGTAACCACCCGACACCGATTTAGCTATATAGCTTTATTAAGCTATTCAGAATAGATAGAACGTTCTATCGTTAAAATGATATTGTCCTAAGGACCCGGTTTAAGGATAGAATTTGTTCCGTGTATTCGCAATGTAGCAAAATAAACACGGGCGATAACTCGAATTCTCTGCATTTTGTATGAAGAATCCAGAGAGTTCCGAATGTCAACATGGCGTTAAATTTGAAGCGAGGAAAAAACGTTGAGAAAATGAGTTGAATTTTCGTATATATATGGATTAATTTGTAGGTTAAAAGGCATATACAATCTCAAAAATATTTGTTATGATTAATTTGGTAGTTATTTTCAATGCAACTCCTTTTGTCTTCTTCAAAATCATTTCGGAGTGGATCCACTCCGATTTGCTACATTGCAAGTATATGGGACATATTCTAACTGTGGTGAGGGCTTGTCCCGAGACACAGTTAGATTATTCTAACTATATTCAGAATAGCTTAATTTAGCTATTTTATATCAGTTTTTCTTAAATGTGTACTTTTCTCAGCATGCACAAAAAGTCGCACCTTGGTGCAGTGATGATACTCAACCTTGAACTCATCTGAAATTGATGCATTATAAAACTCGCTCATTAAAATCTCCTTGCATTCATGTAATAATTTTTAGGCCCAAATACTGTACAGCAGTCCTCAAAATACTGGAATTTGGGTGAAAATACTGTACATTGTTCATAAAAAAACTGTAAAAAATATCAACCAAAAATCAATGTAAGAGGTTCATTTTTAGCTCTTCTGAGCCAAAGGCCCAAAGAGCTAATGCTATGGCCATTTGTGCGGTGTGCGTAAACTTTTTAGAATATGGGCCATAACTCAAGAACCCTTTGGCCAATTATTGTCAAATTTGTCACAGGGTATCCTTGGGCCAAGGGCTTCCGTTTATACTAAAACTAGGGTTGTGACCCTTAAACAAGGGGAGATAATTAGGAAAATAGAAACAAAAGAGACATTGTACTCAAAGTTCTAAAAGTTTTTAGGCTACATGCGCAATTGATACAGTTACTTCTTCAATGAAATTATAAAGGAGGCCAATTATGGTCAAGAAGATAATTGATTGGTAATAATTCAGTACAATGAGAAGCAATCATACTTATCCATGCCTCAATGCACACAAGGTAGTGGACAGTTACTCAAATAATAGAAATTTATCTTTTGCTTAAAAGTATTCAAAAGTTGCAAAGTTGGAGATATCTTTGATTTTGCTTGTTGTTTCGATAGCCCATAGCACATATATGAATGGTCAAATACATGCGACTTTTTGTCTATTTCTTACCAAAATAATTTTTGTGAAAAACTGCATATAAATAGCTAAATTAAGCTATTTTGAATAGCTTAATAAAGCTATATAGCTATTTCAAGCTATATAGCTAAATTAAGAGATTGTACTGGACCTGCTTATTTCCCAACGATAAGACTTTCTTTATATATTCTGCAAATTCTCTCTGCATTTATCATTGAACAAAATTCATATGACTGCAATTATATGACCATACTCTTCAGTTTAGAGAGCATGTTATAGAGGATATTTTGGTTAAAGTTTTGGTCTGTTAAGGTTTCAGTCTGTTTCAGTGTTTGAAATATTTTTTCATCTTACACAATTGTATACATTAAAATTTATTTTATAGCTAAAGTACAAGAGAACTGCAGCATGTAAGACTACATGTACATCGACTTTGAATAATCTACCCGGTATATCCTCAAAAAGGCAACTCAAATACAGGTATGAAATTGATGTCACAAAATAAGTTTTTGGACTTACATTTACTCTTATAATTCATATACATATAAAGCATATAAAAAATAGAAAAGAATTAAAGGTTCATCAGGTGACAGCTCAATCATGTATGGAATATTATTAGGCCAAATAAAAAAATATGTGTGGTTCCCGTTACCCGACCGTCCCTATTTTAGATCCCCGACCCTTAACTTTTTTCTGGCAATTTTCATATTTATTTTCCGGAATTTTCCGTGATTTCCGTCATCCACTTCGGTATTAGTTTTAGTTCCAGCAATGGCGACCTCCATGCAAAAATCGTTTCAACACGTAGTGCAAGTGTTTGATGGTGTTAAATCTAAAGCAAGCTAGCATGGCGCAGCAGTATACCTTTTTCCAGCGCCATGTTTTTTGTTTGTTTGTTTTTTGGTTGCCAAAATTAAATAAATATGCCCAAGAGTGGCGAGATTCAGTTAATTGCTCTGTTTACAGCTGGTTTATAACAAGTGCATGCTGATTAGTCCCTTTATTATTAATGCACGCAAAGGTGTGAAGTCAGGATAGGAAATCACTTCTCGCTTGAAAGCACACAGACAGCTGGCCAGGTAACGTTTTTTGGGAGTTAGAGGGAAGATACACGTGTAACATGAGAAAACATTTATTTGATTGCATTGATTACGCAAGAATTAGCCTAATGTGTAAGATAGATTAACTTGTGAATTATTAAATAATTTATATCAGGATCGTTTCTTTTAAACCGAAAGTAGAAAAAAAACAGTTCATGAGGAAACGTGAAAAAGAAGACTGCTGATTTCACCTGAATAAAGTCAACTTGCAAAACACCAATATATATGAGAAATGAGCTTGGAAGTATGAAGTCTTCAATGAGGCAAAAAGGTTTCATGAAAGGATTTAAAATTTTAATAATATTAAATATTTGTAATTCTGACGAATTTGAATCATTCTATGTCATCTTGCTTAGGTGATTTATTTTGTTTTAAACATTACTGTACAAAGTATAGGTGTCACATTCTTTTCCTCTGACAGCTCTTAAAAGTTTATCGTTCAAAATTTATTATTAAGTAAAATAAGAACTATTCTGGATAAAAGTAATTAATTTCATTTATAAACACTGATTTTAAACAAAAGGATGTTCACCTTGGACTTTATTTTTTACAAAAAGAAAAGATTGTGTTTTCATTATTTTTATGCCCCCGGATCGAAAGATCCCGAGGGTATATTGTCTGTTTGTCTGTTTATCTGTTTGTCTGTTTATCTGTTTGTCTATCTGTCTGTTGTCAATTTTAACCTTGCCCATAACTTTTGATTGGTTGGAGCTAAGACTTTCATATTTCACATGTATTCTTTGTGACAAGACCTTTCTTTGGGTACCATCATATTTGACCTTTTGACCTTGACGTTGGAGTTTGACCCACTTTTGCAAAATTTTATGAGACTTTAACCTTGACCATAACTTCTGAACAGTTGGTGCTAGGGGTTTCGAACTTCACATGTGTATTCTTTGTGACAAGGCCTTTCTTTGAATACCAACAACTATGACCTTTTGACCTTTACCTTAGAGTTTGACCTACTTTTGAAAAACTTTAACCTTGGCCATAACTTTTGAACGGTTGGAGCTAGGGCTTTCATACTTCACATATGTAATCCTTGTAACAAGACCTTTCTTTGGATACCAACAACTTTGACCTTGACCGTGATGTTTTACTTACTTTTAAAAAACTTTAACCTTTGCCATAACTTTTGAACAGTTGCAGCTAGGGCTTTCAAATTTAACATTTTTTATCTTTTGGCCTGGATTTTGACTTGCATTTGAGAAACTTTAACCTTCGCCATAAGATGCCATACGGGGGCATCAGTGTTTCACAAACACATCTTGTTGATTTAAAAATATTTGTTTCATATTCATAACTAGGGTGCGCCCTACCAATGTTGACTAGTATATTTCACGCCACATCGAAATGCCACTTATCCTTCACTCTGTTCATCCACAAATAAAACATTTCTTTTCTGAACAATAGTTGGAAAAGACTGAATTCAAAATAAACAAAACATTTATTAGTTATGATTTATATCCTCAGCTCTTCACAAATTATTTCTGTTTTTTCGCATTCTATAATATACAATTTTAGATTTTATATACCTGTATAAAGACTTCCGCAGCAGATTCCGATGGAGAAATCATGATCTATATTTAAGATTTATTGTATAATGCTTAAGATATCCATTAATTTTACTTATAATATACAATTCTGAAATTAATATCATCCTTTAAAAACAAGGACAGCATTTATCATCTTCGTAAAAACTTAACATTCTAAAAAAAGAAAATATAATATCCAAACAACAGTTAAATAATTCAATTTGCTCATGCTGATTTTTCTTCAAACATTGTATTTTCTGGATGAGTATGAACTCGAATGAATAGAATCAGCAAACAACTGTTTAAATACCGAAGACATTTTATTCACACATTAAAGCACATATCTAATCCATATGCTTAAGAGAAAACATATCTAACACTCTACACATAAAATAGTTCACTTATGCTAACGAAAAGAAATAGGTATTATTTGGAAAAATTTAGAAAATCATTTTGTTAAAAAAAAAAAAAAAAAAAAAATCCCTACCCACCTTCCCTATTTTTTTTGGAGGTGTAACCAGAACCACACATATTTTTTGTTTGGCCTTAACGCTGGGTTTCCAAATGTCAAAATTAAGGGTATTCGATATATTTCATACAAGTTGTCAATCATTTAAGTGATTTGTACAGAGGTTCATTTGCATATAAATGTTGTTAACATTGTTTTACTGTCTTTATTAACTTGTAATACTAAATTTTATAAATTGACAAATTCATTCTTTTTAGAAAGTGCATATAATTTGGAAAAGAGACCATCAATCCACTGGGGGGTATCGCATGAAAGCAATGATTATAGAATATTGTAAGGTTGGAGGAGTTATAGTACAACAGGCAGGCAAGTAATGGTACTTTGTTCTGGAAATTTTTCGCCCCAGTTAAGTTTTATTTTTCTCATTCTGCCCTCCTTACAAGTAGGTGAATTTAAAACGGGACAAATTCGAAGAAGGCAGCATATATCTTTTAAACACAAATGTGTCTGATCAAATTTTAAAAGGGCAAAATTGTTTTCAAGGGTGAAAGAGTGAATATTTTAAAAATTAGAATGGGGTGAAAATATCCAATAATACAGGTTATATGTATTAAAACAGTACATATGCATTTCTCTTTTCTTTAAAATGAAAATAATTTGTTCTGTAAAAGGACAAATTTTGTTCTGATTTGTATCAAATAAATAAATATGTGCCAGATTTATTATTTTGCAGGCACCTAAGATACCATCAGTTGTGCGTCAAGCTGTGCAAAAATTCTATGTCATGTTACAGAATCTTTCTTAAATACAGGTATATGTCTGCTCATCTGGCAATCTTAGGACATCACTGGATGGTTTTGTTTAAAAAGATTACAGAGTTAATACACACTTCCAGCATGAAGACCAGCCAGTTGCCTCACCTGTCCTGACATTGTTAAAGGTAAATGGCCCTTTCAGAAAAGGATCTGACAATGCAAAGGCTTGCTAATCAATTAAAGATTTCTATTTACTAATAGGTAATTAATTTGAATTTCTGTAGCTTAAAAATTTAATGATGTGAATTAAAAGAAATATTTTAATCAAAATTATTTTTATTTCAGTACTTTGTGACAGTGAAAAGACATGGCTTTAAATTACTGCATCAGAGATCAATCCAGGTTATAAATCTGAGGAAAACAATAAAGCATCACTTCGAGCTACTTATATCACTGCCTTAATAAGTTGTCTGCATGTGTAACTAACAAAGGACAGTGACCAGTTGTACCTATGATATCAGAGGGCATCCTGAAAAACACTCATCACTAAGAATAGAAAACTTCAAATGACTTTTGTATCAATCCTTTTGAATTTCATCTGGCTTGGAATTTCAGTAGCCTTTAGCATCCTTCAAGCATTTCATGAAGTACATGTACCAATTTGCAGGTATAAAATGTTTGAAACAGATTGCTTGTCCCAAATAAAAAAAAATAAATTCTCTGCCAATTAATAGTGTCATAAGCAGTTGATTGATATCACAGTTCCACTGGCATAGTATTTGTAGTTGAATGGTGCCATTTTTAAGAAAACTTTTCACAAAAACCTGGAAAACATCAGATGGAAAGGAGCATCTACAACAAAAACAGTGAACACTTTCTTGAATATTAACAATGATATGCCATGTCCATTTACATCCTTTATATAAACTAATTAACCAAATCATAGAGAATTATGTACAAATTTGTCCTTTTGTGTATTCATAGTGTATTAAATTGATTTTACTAATTTATAAATATTTATGTTTTTCACAGTCATTAACATTTACAAATAGAAGTACATATAACATGAAAATATTACATGTTTAGTAGGATAACGTGAAATTGTTATACCACAAAAACCATCGCTGACCTCGCCTCGGTCAGCAATGGTTTTTAAGGGGTAAGAAATTCACATCACCCAAAATAAACAGGTAATATTTTTCTTGTTATAGAATGCATTTTAAAGAAAACAACAAGGTGAAACGAACGTGCAAACATTCTGCACAGTTAACATTTTTTATTACTGTATATACTGTTACCCGTAGTCATGCATTTTCAACCAATGGGATGTAATGTCTGGCATGCAGTATGGTAATAGTACTTGTTAACAAATGTTTTTTAAACCAATCAAATTTGACTATTTAACATGAAAGTGTATAACAAATTTATCTAGCATAATGGTGTTGTAAGTAACCATGGAATGTGAGCTTGTGTGAACTTGATCCTGAATTATTAAGTTTTGAATATTGTAATAAAGAATTGTGCAGCCTAAACTTTAACTTGTACCTGATTTAAATGGAGTTCCGTCATTAACAAGTTGGAAGTTGTTACACTCTCCATGAGTATAATAACTGGGGGATCTGCTTCATTTGCAGATACATGGATAACACATTCACTCAAAGTGCTGTCCCTTTTTCAGTACCTTGTGCAGCCCTGTAATATGTTATGACAAATGGAGAAAAATGCCTATTTCAAGAAAAAAAAGTCTGTCTCATAATTGTAGAAGTATTGGAAAAGGGGGGGGGGGGGGGGGTCATGAAACTTGGCAGTTAATACAGTTTGTATGTGTAAATGAAAAAAATGCCTTCTTCTTTGTAGAATAAAAAATAATTATTTTTTGAGTGTATGTGACCATTTTTATTTCTGAATAGACAGGGTAGCCTACAGAATGACCAATTTTGAGCTGACCATTTTTATTTATTGTAGTAATTAAATTAAAAAAATGTGTTTTCTACAAAGATCATATGTTATCGACGTGGTATTCAACTTTGTATTCCCATGGTCGATGCATTTGGGTACATCTATTTTTTTATTTGCTTTCAATGACATCGCATTCAATATCCCAATCTCATGTATACCTGTGTCCAATACTCCAAATTATACCATATTGTAAGCTAAATCAATGCTTTAAATTTATGAAACCAATCTGTAGATAAGCGTACCTTTTGAATACAGACGATTTTAAAATAAAAACGATTTAATTTTCCCTTTATGCTTAAGTATGTTGGCTAATCTTGGCCCCCTCGGAATAGCTTGTGTTTACGTTATGTAATGAAAAAATAAAGCAATTAAACGCTATTTACCTGCATCTATCAATCCATTATCTCCTCTTCTTTACAACAATCGGGAATCAAAACAAACTACAAGTTTAATAATTCCACTGCGATGCTTACAACTTAAGTAATCCATTGTCTCCAAGAACGCTCAGGTACCCGGGAGTTATAAAACGAAAGTGAAAGTCAACGAGACTTACAGACCCTTTGAATTTTCCTATAGTATACATGATAGATAAGTGTAATAAATATAATTTGTGAGCAAAACAAACTACAAATTCTACTGGGCTGCTTAAAACTAAATGCGAAGCTGTAATCCATTGTCTGCAAGAATGGTAAGTTATAAAACGAAAGTGAAAGTAAATGAGAATTAAAGGCTATAGTCTTGGGAGCAGTTGTTATTTCATAAATAATTTGAATAGGTGATATCACCTATTGGAATAAGTGATATCACCTATTCAAAATGATTAAGTGATATCACCTATTCGAATAAGTGATATCACCTATTCGAATAGGTGATATCACCTATTTGATTTGAATAGGTGATATCACCTATTCGAATAAGTGATATCACCTATTCAAAAGGAATAAGTGATATCACCTATTCGAATAAGTGATATCACCTATTCGAATAAGTGATATCACCTATTCGAATAGGTGATATCACTCATTCAAATTGAATAGGTGATATCACCTATTCGAATAGGTGATATCACTTATTCGAATAGGTGATATCACCTATTCGAATAGGTGATATCACCTATTCAGAAGCTGAATAGGTGATATCACTTATTCGAATAGGTGATATCACCAATTGAATAGGTGATATCACCTATTCGAATAGGTGATATCACTTTTTGGCAGTAAATACCAAAACGGCGCCTCATAGTTGGGGCTCTCGTAAAGTTACGACAGATTTTGCCCTAAGACTTTCTTAAAAATTTTTGTGAAAAACACTTTTTATCATAAGTTTTCACTTAAGATATAAATATGTCGTAAGATTTTTTGTGAAAAGATCCACTGTGTATCTGAGCAGGAAAAACATTAGCCAAGCCTATCGCAGGAGTATTTTCTAAACATTTCGATGTCTTACAAACAGCAAAAGGAAAACACGGAAACTATATAACTTGTAATCTGGACATTTTTTTTTTATTTTTCCACGACAGAAGTTCGTAAATGAAAGTGATATCATCATGCAGCCTTCGATATTTTATTTATTCAAATCCGGACTATATAATAAAACAATTATGGACTCTTTTGGTGGTGAATATGGTTTGTTATTCACCAGAAAAATATCAATATTGACCTCGGCTTCGCCTCGGTCAATATTTATTCAATTCTCAAGGAATCTTACTCATTTATTAACCCTCTTACTGCCAGAACTGTGTCACATTTATGTATTTCATACGCCAGAACTTTTACAAGAGCAAAAAGCAAGAATTTAAAGTATATTTCTGGAAATCATGAAAAGGCTGCTGATTGTGTTAGATTTACAGGTTGATTTTATTGGTTCTACTTTGATTCTATCCCGAACCGTTCATCGACGTCATCCTTAACTTTGCAATGCGTCACAATGGGGAAAAGTCCGCGTAATTTGACAAACTGTAAAAATCTAATAAAATAAGCACCGAGTTCAAACACCTCATTTTGTTAACTTGATTATTGAATTTTTTTTTTTTAAAAATATAGCTTATGGGACGTACGTACCTCTCCCAGACCCCCTCCCCTCCTTTGTCGCAGCTCTGAGTATTAAAAAAAAACAACAGTTTCTAAAGAGCATTCGTCGTGGTACATGTTCATGTGCCACTAAAATGTGATAATTTAATGCATTGTTTAAAAAATACAGTCATCATGCAGATCTAATGTTCTCACAGACACAGACACACACGCCCGTTTTCATGGAGCAGCAAGATGAGTTGCAGTTATTGTTCCCGGAAATACCGCTGTGTATGAAATGCCCGAAAGCATTGACCAACACATAGGGCTGCGTCACAGTCACAACACTGGAACCGTGTTTTCTTCGTACATACTTTGCATTTTCCACGTTTACCGTCTGCAAAAATGGATAAAAAAAGACTGATACGAAATTAAGCCATATTTGAACGATTAACTTGGGGATGTGAATTATCAATTCTACTCTCAGCACTAGTATGAAATGAAATACCAGGGGCGTAGTCGACAAAGTGTCTTGCTGTTAACCTCTCTATGCACTGGGCCGGTCCTGATCTCTGACTGCCAGCTCTGTACTCCCCAACGAGTTCTTGGCACAGTTTCATGGTGAACTCCAGTCGACTGATTTTCCTCCTCAAACCTCGATTTTGCTGATATATGATGTAGCTATTCACTGCATAAATTTTGATGACAGTGTTGAAAATTGTCATATGAGTTAATAGGCTCAAAATTTTTTTTAAAAAATCGCTTAAATGCATTAATATGTTTACATTTTAGTTTTTCATTAGAGTAGTTGATGTGTAATGTGACGCGGTTGTAGAATGAACAGATCATTACAACTCTAGCATTGAAAGATCATTACAACTCTAGCATGGACAGATCATTACAACTCTAGCATGGACAGATCATTACAACTCTAGCATGCACAGATTTAGAGGGGGATTCGGACCCCCCTTTCCCGAAGTTTAAGAATCATTAAAAAATAGCCTTGGTTTGAGCAAATTTTTTTGGAAGGGGCGGAGGCTTGTCAAACATTTTTTTCGAGTCAGAGAATTGTTTTTAGCTGGTTTGAAATGCGAAGGGGGGGGGGGGCGGGGGCGGGGAGTCCACACAAGCCCATAGGGGTCTAGAAAAATTTCCAGCTAGGATGAGAACCTGTCTGTTTCATATTGTCCAATTATTTTGCAGTGCATATGTCATGAAGAATGCTTCAAATATTTCTCCATGTAATTAGTTCATTTTAAGTATAATTGTTGATTTTATGAAATTGAACTCACCCACGATGCGCAGTAGAATGTTTGTAAGTATTTTTTTCCACATTTTTAGAGACCGAATGTCTGGGTCATAGGTTTGAACCTTAGCATCCGCCAGATCTACTCCTCCCATGTACTGTTCACAAGGTCCAGGACAGGGCGAAATTTGTGGGAGGGGTCATGATCTCTCCTTCCGCGTTGGACTGCTAAATTGTTGTCATTACAGTGGAGATACTGGAGAAGGAGCTGAAACCTGTTTCTCGTCATTATTGTTTTAAAATTTGGTGTTTGAAACAACCATGAAGAAAATTTGTCATGCCAATATGATTCAATGGTGGGCCTCCGTATAATGCCCATACCCATATACAGACCTATAAATGCTGACATTTCAGCTGGATTTGTTGGAACCCAGGTGTTAGATCTAGAATGTTCAGTAAAATTGGCTGAACCTGTGACTTGTTCAGCATATCTATTCGTTTCAGATACCAATATATCAATGAGATTATCCCCAGCTTCAGAAGTGATGAGTTTATCAAAGTAAAAAATGGGTGACGCACCTGGAGGCGGGGGGTTCACTGGTCCGGTGGGGAGGGTGAAGTCGCTTACTTCATGTGGCCTTTGGTAGTCCTGTGGGTCGTTGATTGCTGACCATATCCTTGGGGATTGAAGAATTGGTGCCTCTTCGTCATCAGAGGATATAGAAGATAGAAGATGTTCTTCGCCATCATCAGAAAATGATAAATTCTCAAAATCTTCACTGTCGGAATTGATGTCCATATTGGTTATTCTGAGAGATCTAAGACTGTGACGTCATTTTTATCCCAAAATGACGTTCACGTCATCGACAATTTCCCACCAAAAAGACCAACAAAACTTCTATGTAGCAGATTCTTTTATTTCATATTTTTGATTGCATTGTACATTTAAAATATCGTTTATTATTTATAAAGTAAAATTCAATTTTCGTTGGTAATTGCAGTTTAGTAATTTTTAATTCAAAGAAGGGGGGGGGGTTGATCTTTAGGTACGTATGGAACAACTTAAAGGGAAGAGCACGACCAATAAGAAATTCTTTGGCATGTCAAAAAAGGGGGGTGTCATGAAACATTCTAACAAAATAAAATGGGGGGGGGGGGGGCTCGACACACCGGTCTAGTTTTCCTGCATTTATTTTTTTTATCCTGATACACCTTCTTGCCTTTAAGAAATCAGGATCATTATTTTTTTAAGGTGTACTTTACATAAAAAATATAATAATAAAAAAAAATAATTGTGATTTTACGATAAAGTCGGAGATTTTCTATGTTTTCTTTCACTAGTACCCTGTTAATAATTTTATTGTGCAAATTTGAAAAATAACTTAATCTCTTAAGGTTTTAATTTACAAAAATCTTTTTTTTTTTAAAATGGCGATCAACATATCTAGCCAATTTTTTTCCCTTAGCATGTATGTGAAAGTAAATATAAGTAAAACTTGAGGGAAAACTAAATCTAATATGTAAATGAAACATATTTAATTAAAAAGAGATATCGAATTTTTTTAAAGAAAAAAGTTATACGCATATGTGTTTAAAATGATACAATTTGTTATATACAGAGAGAGAGAGACCGTGTGCATAACTAAAACGATTTACAGAAGAAAAAAAAATAAAAACAGAAATGTTAATTCATTATCTAATTTTCAGTATATTTTCTGCCCACAAGATCATTAAGCAATTCTAGACTTAAATAAAAATTTCAGTCATTCATAGGACGAAAATTTATTATAAACTGACCTTTGAAAACAAAACATCTGAGGGGATTGTATGGGGTGTTGTCGGGTCATATTATTCATATTTAATTTAATATCCTTGCAGGACAAAATATTTTTTCAGAGACAGACCTAAAAATATATATGTATGTATATAATTATTATTTCTTTCTTCCCTTAAAAACTTGAAAAACTTTCAAAAAAAGGAAAATCTGCCTACCCTCCCTCTACAAAGTTTTCGAGTTCAGGCTTCAAGTCAATTTCAGAATAATTATTATTCATTCTTTTTTCAGTAGAGAACTTCAGAAGAGATTATTTATTTGTAAAATTGTCAACTACAGATTGCTTCAATCAATCCCCCCAGGAAGCAAATGATTGCCCCCTTGCTATCACGAAACGGATTCTTAAATTTCATGTGTCGTGTTAAAACATTTTTAGGTGATGTAATGATCATAATTGGCAAGCTATTATAAGTGCTTACAAAGAATCCATGCCTTCTCTTAAAAAATATTCACTATGCAGTATGATATTCGTTTTTTAAAGTCGGATTGTGACTCTTCATTAATTTGTTTAAAGTGAATCTATAGTAAAATATTTACATTTGCAAACGTTTTCTTTTATATAACACTATTAAAAGCAACGCGTATCTATATCCGTGTAAACACGGGTTCCTCGCGTCATAAACGTTCGACGTAATCTCTCAGTGACGTCATAAAGGGTCGACGCGCAAACAATGGATCAAATACGTGCCGTTGAGTTTGAAAAATAAAACATTTCACGCGTTAAAGATTATAATCAGGAAAACATAAAATATGAATAAGTCATAAATGTAAATATAAGTAATAATGTATCATTTTTAAACATCTATCGGGATATAAATACGGGTTGGTACGAGATCAAATTTACCATAAAGCCCTTCGGGCTTTATGGAATTTGATCTCGTGACCAACCCGTATTTATATCCCGATAGATGTTAAAAAATGATACATTATTTCTTAAAGAACAATAAATTTAACGTTATAATTTTCCACTAGAAAGTGTCTCTTATTGTGACGTTTTTGACGTCATCACTGTGAATTTGACGTCGTCTATGTATCACAGTTGTTCTTCAATGTTTGTCAACGGACAAGATACAATTTTTATCACTTAAAACAAGTAAATGCTTAAAATAAATAATTAATTAATAACTTAAAACTTGAATAGATCAAAACTTAATATTAAATGTTTTTGATGGGACATATATGACCCCTGTGGCAGCCAGTGGGTAGAGCCCATATATGACCCCTCTGGCAGTAAGAGGGTTAAACCCACATATTTTAAAGCATCGTGTTCTCGTGCAATTAAATTATACCAAGGATCGTTTGTATGAAGTTTCAATATAAAATTTCCAAGTTATTTGTTTGAATTCATATAAATATTTTTTTTAAAAATACCGCATTTCCATTACGTGCACATCTCAAGTTTCTCTGGGTATTTACTACATCATTTATATTTCCTCTAAAATAAAAAATGCCAGAAAAGATATAATTATTATCTAATGTAGTAGATGATTATTTTCAAGAATATTAGAATTCTATGAACTTGTTTCAGACTTTCTTTGTGTCAACAATTTTTAAAATATCATGCTCAAATCGTGTACCTGCAGACCAGGAAAGAAAATAAAAGAACACCTGATCTTCTCATTTACTCGATCGTTCTGCTTACGTTGGTGTATGTTGGATCTTAATCACAATTTAACTGGACAATTATAGGGCGCAAAAAGGATAAACCGGAAGTGCTCCGGACGTCGACTGCTCGACCGTTAGTCTTACTTTAGAAAATTGCTTTGTCAGTTTCTCTTGCGTTGCCATTCGTTTCCGTGAAACAGTGATGATAAAGGGGATCGATCTAAAAAAAAAAAATCTATAAACGATACAAATCTGTGAAGAGGGCACAAAATACGGACCGCCGGAAATTCCAGAGGTGGGATCAGGTGCCTAGGAGGAGTAAGCACCCCCTGTTGACCGGTCACACCCGCTCTATGTATTGATCAGGTGGACGGAACATTCCATAGTCAAATTCAGTTTAAAAACGAAGGCCTAACAATTGGTATGAAACAAGTCAGCCAAAATACGACCCAATGATAGGTTATATTTGATAATAAAGTCGTTATAACGACCATAGAATTTACGAAATGCTGACTTTATAAACAAGGTTGTTGAAATCCCTGAAACATCAACCTATCTGTCAGTAGCCTGCTTCGGTTTAAAAATTGATCGTAATCGACGCATGCTCCTGAGTATTGTGAGTAAGTTGGGGGATAAACACCATATGCATGTGATATCGGGATATTACTACAAAAATAAGGAAAGTTGACGATGGAAAAGCCATAGTCATCTCGTTTGTCATACAAATAAGTTGTTAGTTGGCCCCTATCCTCTATAGTCAGTAAAAAAAATTAAAAGTATGAAACAGATGTGTCAGACTCTGTGGTGTCTTTTATTTCAAGATCACTGGGATAAATCGAATCGACACATGGATGGAAGTAACTATTGTTAATTGATAATACATCGTCGATATATCTAAATGTCGAGTTGAAGGCCACAGCGAGTGTTTTCTTCTTCTCATGTAGAAGTTTTTGAATGAATTCTGCTTCATAGGCATATAAAAACAGGTCGGCTAATAAAGGAGCACAATTAGTGCCCATCGTATTTCCAACAGTTTGTTGGAAGACCTGGTCTCCGAAGACTACATATTGTCAATAAGGAACTCCAGCATCCTTTTAATGAAATATGGAGATAAGGAACAGTAATCAAGCTCAAAAGTCCATTGAAACAAAACAAATCGGGAGCAAACATGGACCTCTAAAAACATCGGAGGTGGGATCAGGTGCCATAGAGGAGTGAGCATCCCCTGCCGACCGGTCACATCCTTCGTGTGCTCGATCCTTGTCATGATCGGGAAAACGGAAAAATCCGTAGTCTGTGTTTAGATAATGGCCTAATAACCAGCATGAAAATTGTCAGTCGGCATTTGAGTTAATGAGTTTGATTTTGCTGACAATATCATTGTATCGACCATAGAACTTGCAAAATGCTGAGTTTAAACGAGAATATTGTTATGCTTCATATGATATATTTCATCAACTTGTTTTTCAATAGCTTGCCTCGTTTTAGAAATTGTTTAAGTAGAGCATGCTCTTGTGTATCGAATCAACTGGGAAACATAAACTCCATATGCAGGTGTTAAGAGTATCATAAAGTTTTGTTGTTAGGTTACCGATAACGCCTTTTCCTAGTAAAATATCCAGTTATAAAACAGATGTGTCAGACTCTGTGGTATCTTTTATTTCAAGTTCACTGGGATATATCGAGTCGACATACGAATGGAAGTAACTATTGTTAATTGATAATACATCTTCAATATATGTAAATGTCGAGTTGAAGGCCACAGCAAGTGTTTTCTTCTTCTTATGTACAAGTTTATGAATAAATTTTACTTCATATGAATACAAAAATAGGTTTGCTAATAATGGGGCGCAATTGGTACGCATGGGAATAGATTGTTGGAAAACTTGATCTCCAAATATACTACATATAGATATTGTTAATCAGAAAGTCACGCATTTTTTAATATCAACGTCAGAGTACTTGTGTTTACAATCAGAATGTTTTTTAACAAAATAATTTTGTGAATGACCAATGACAAGGTAAGTATATTTACGAGTTCCATTTTTATTGAAAAAGCAGTTGTCTATGATGTCAAAAGGTCTTAACTTTAATTAATACAAAATTTTGCTCATTGTCCAATTAATTGCACCTTGAATTTTACATTGAAGGTCTATGGGCAGCGCATGATTTATTAATTAAGATATTGTAAAAAGTAATTTAAACTTCATACAAATCTCTTGGTGAAAATATGCATAAACTCTCTCTCTCTACAAAAACGTTTAAGATGCAAAATGGTCGGCTTCTTGTATGCTTCTTGTATGTTATCAGTCATGGGAATTTGGTTCATTTCATTTTCATCGTTATCTAGCAATACATATTTAATTAGTTTAAAATGATTCAAAATTGAATACATTGAATACCTTAAACAAAGGAGAATCTAGCAGACAGTGACTAGAGCCTATTGTAATAAGCAGTTACAATTGGACAATGTGGGTAAAAAAATCCGAAATTCTAAAACATGTATGTATTGAGAACTAAAAATGCATGTATTAATACACTCAGTATATTCAAAAATATATTGATGTCTCTGGTATATTTAGAACTTTTAATTTGAACACCCCTCACCCCCCCCCCCTTAATCTTGACAGAGTGAGGCTGCCTTAAGAGGAAGGAATAACAACTCAGCACATGAGATTACAAGGTTCTATGCGAGGTTTGAGACAGAGTTATCTGTTCTTGATTTTTATTTAGGGAATTCCCGTAGGCAGAAAGGAATCGGAACTAGACAGGGTATGGTGGTTCGGCATACGCTCAGGTAAATGAAATAAAATTCTACACAATTATTGAGAAACAGAGGGAGGAACACAGACTTTTCCAGACATTTTACCTGTGTCTCTGACCCAAAATCGCCCAGGAAAATGGTACACTCAGGTATGCTGTATGGCCTAATTATTTCTTTCTCTCTAAATATATCATCACTATTTAGGTGCGTTGTGTGTAAAACCATAGTTTATCTTAAATGTCAGTATGTGTCATACTTTAAGTAAACAAAATTGATAAATTTCGTCTATTTTCATTTTTGCAATCTAATTAGGATATATATAGGCATTGATTCTTGTAATCGATCCAATTGATCTATTTTTAGAAGTCTTACGAAATAGATAAATAGCCTTATTCAGACGGGGGATTTCGAGGAAGTGACAATTTTGTGGTTATTATTGTGCTGCCTGGGGCCTTATTGGCATTTATTACAGGTGTGGTCCATAGAAATATATTTTGTATGTGTGTCTCTGCTCCAAGATAGGCACACACGCCTGCTAATATAGATGAATTTTATAAATATTTCATTTCTTTTATATTGTAAAAAGATTTACAACAGATTTAGTAACATAATGAATATTTAAGAATGTGAACTCAAGTAAACAAATGTAAGATGTAGCTCGAAATTCTTGACAGTTAGCTGCAAATCACTGCATAAAAAATACTTGCAGTTGAGTTGCTTATCTCAATATCGTGACCTAGGTGAAGATTTGTAATGAATGTTCATGATTCAGTGATTATACTATCATTCAGCACATGCTTCAGTAGTCCTAAGTTATTTATCTATCCTCACAAAACAGACACACACTTAATACTTCCTTGCAGGCTTGCCTGATAGATGTTTTAAAGTTAATTAAGTTATACATACAAATTACTGTACTTGATTGAAATCAAGATTTTATCTTGCAGTTTTGTTTGAAGTTGTGTCATCAGTCATAGGGAACGGAAAGACTCTCTCATAAACTCAATGTACTGTTTCCTGAGTATAACTGCGTTTGTTATAGGTTTAAAATACGAGTTAAAGAGAAAGACCTGCAAGACTTTTTCTGAAAATATTTTGGGTTTTTTTCCCTGCTTGATAATGGAAATTATGTTGAATTTAATTTTGTTTTTAATTTTGTTTTGTCTTCTTGTTTTTTAACAGGAATGTAATTCTGTGTAGGAATTACTGAAGATTAATCTTCAGTTTATCAGACTGTTATATACCTTGGAAACAGGAAGAAGAAAATTTACAAATACCTAAGATTTTTAAGTAGAGATCAAGATGTTTTTGGCGGCCAGTTGGTGCTTGGGGCGTTACATGTGGCTTTTGCCAATTTTCACTCTTGGTTGGCTGTTTGTTTCTATGACAACAACGTAAGTATTTTACATGTGGAATTATCATAATTAGTATTTGAAATGTTAAGAAAATTATTAAAAAAAAAAAAAAAGAGGAAATGAAGAAGAAAGAAAGAGGTGTTCTGAGGAACATGTAATATGTGTATTTTTAAATACAATGAGTGCTAATAAAAGGGAACTCTTGAGGAAGTCTTTTTGTATTAGTTTTGTGCATGAATAAGACAAAAATGTAACCTTACTTATGACAATTAGCAATACAATTAAACAATAAATGTGCTTCAATTGCAATCTTAAGGGATATGTCACGGTTAATTACCAGCATTGTAGGAAGAAGTTAAATGCATAAGCGCAGCATGAAAATTGTCTTACAGTTACCAATGGTATTAACCATTGTATTGCCTATCATGACAGTAAAAGCAAACTTTATTTAATTATTGTTTATATTTACATCATCATGATCATATTTACTGATTTCTTTTGAGTAAAATATCCTTTTCCTTTTCAAAATAAAACTATACAAAGTACATGTATGTTGACAAGCCATGATGCAGTTAATATGTGACTTTTCAAACATGTAAATGATTTAAAAATATGCAACATTTTATAGAACAAGGAAGAAACAAACTTTTAACAGTAACAGTTTTATGAACAACAGTTAAGTTTAAATTACTTTCAACCTTTACCCTTGAAGCAGTACATTACACTCAATTGTGCAGCCACTTGTAAATTAAAGAACATGTGACACAATGTGAATATAATCAATATGAAGCACATTGCAGTTTTGTTTATTTTATAAATATTTGGAGTTTTCGTAGACTGATCCTGTGAATGAGCACTTGGATTTTTATCAGAAGAAATTCATGTTTTTGTGAATAACTGTAGTCATTAGCTTCTTTATTGAAATAGGGTTAACAGAAGATAACTAAAATTACTCTAAAATTACTCTTCATATAATGTACTGTATCCAGATACAGTCAAACCTTGTTTATAATCTGTTTATAATCTGGAACTCAATGGGACTTAGGAAAAACTTTGAGATACCCAAGGGTCAAGATATTGAGGGTGAAATACACAGAGAAAAAGTGATTAGGACTTCTTGATGACTTCGACATATCAGTGGTATTTGAGATATCAATGTTCAAGATATCAAAGTTTAACTGTACTTATGTTCTGTGGGAAATACGTGTAATTTTAATCTTACTAGTATACTGGGGGTAATGTTTATTATGGACCCTTTGTTTTGAGAATTAAGCTTTTCTTGTTGTAATGAAAATTATTTAGTTTACTAAGCAAGTATGCTGTTTAAAGCAGTTAGCATGTCAGGAAGAAAATTGACTGGTCCCAGATGACTTTAAGTGTCACTTTACATGTAAACACATATTTATCAACACTGTGCCTCTCACTATTCAAACCTCATAATCTTAAACTCAATGGGACTGAGAAAAACTGAAGATATCCTGGGTTTCAAGATATTGAGGTTAAAATAAAGAAAGAAAAATGTTTAGGAGTTCCAACTCACTTTGACATATCCATGGTATTCGAGATATCGATATTCAAGATACCAAAAGATACCCAAGATACTGTATATAATTGGCTTCAGTCTTATAAAGTTTGTCAAAGGTCAAGGTCATAAGTTCAGCAAGCAATTTTTAAAGAATAAAACAAAAAGAAAAAAAATAATTGTTACTAGTAGTGAGTGTTGCTAAGTATTAAGTACATGCATTAAATTCCTTTCTCTAAAGACTGGTTTTAAAGTATTTAGAATTGACAGACAGACAGAGAAGCAATGGAAAGAACATCTTACTTTGCTCAGCATGTGACACAAAAAGCTTCATGGTCATACTGAAATGTTCAACAAATTGAAATTTGACCTCTCTGTAGAGTTCCTGTAATTATATTTGTATTCACAGGTATGGCATTGCTGTGGCTCTTAATCACACCTTCCCAAATTTCCCGTACATCAGGTAAGCTTACTTAACACCTGTCTATAACTATCTATGTATGAAGAAAATGTACAGGGATATATTGGTAGTTACTTTAGATGTATGAGGAGTTATATTATTGAAGTATCAAATTGCATGTTTACAACTGTATGAATAATATGGCATTTTAATCTTTTTATGTCTCCCCTTCCAGGGGAGACATATTGTTTTTGTCGATTTTCTTCTTCTTCTTCATCCAAATTTTGTCCAGGCCGTAACTTTAATACCCTTTGACATTAAGACTTCAAACTTGGAACATAGATAGATGACATTGAGAAGGAGTGCACGTCACCAACATTTTTGACCTTGACCTATTTATAAGGTCAAGGTCAATCTTTTACATCAAAATAGAGTTTAGCCCATAACTTGAGATCCCTTTGATATTAGGACTTCAAACTTGTAACATAGGAAAAAGACCTTGAGACAAAATGCACTGCATTAGAATTTTGACCTTGACCCCTTTCTGCCTTCAAGGTCAAATAGGGAAAAAACACGATCTGACCATAACTTGAGAACCTTTTGACATTAAGACTTCAAACTTGGAACATGCAGAGGTGGTATAAAGGAGGGATGCATGCCACCAAAATTTTTGACCTTGATTCAATTATTATAAGGTCAAGGTCAATCTTTTACATCAAAATAGAGTCCAAGCCCTAGCTTGAGTACCCTTTGATATTAGAACTTCAAATTTGTAACATAGAAAGAAGACATTGATACAAGATGCAACACACCAAAATTTTTGACCTTGACCTCTTTTCTTCCTCAAGGTCAAATAGGGAAAAAACTTAATTAGACCATTACTTAAGAATCCTTTGTTATAAAGACTTCAGACATGGAACATGCAGAAGTGGTATGAAGGAAGGATACATGCCACCAAAATTTTTGACCTTGATCCAATTATTATAATGTCAAGGTCAATCTTTTACATCAAAATAGGGTCCAGGCCTTAGCTTGAGTACCCTTTGATATTAGGACTTCAAACTTGTAACATAGAAAGAAGACATTGTTACAAGATGCAATGCTTCAAAATTTTGACCTTGACCCCTTTCTTCAAGGTCAAATAGAGAAAACATGACTAGACCATAACTTGAGAACCCTGACATTAAGACTTCAAACTTGGAACATGGAGAGTAGAGGAAGGGTGAATGGCAACATTTTTTCACCTTGACCTATTAATAAAGTCAAGGTCAATCGTTTACATGAAAATATAGTCTAGGTCATAACTTGAGAACTTTTTGACATTAGGATTTCAAACTTGGAACAAGGAAAGACAAAATTGAGACTAAATGCACTGCATCAAAATATTTGACCTTGACCACTTTCTTCAAGGTCAAATTAAGAAAATCACGACCAGACCATTACTTGAGATCCGTTTGACATGAAGACTTGAAATTTTGTACACAGAATTTGAGTTGAGATGCACTGCATTATTATTTTTGACCCTGATCATATATTTGCACTCGTTAATGTTGGTAAAGAAGGGGAGACATGTGTTTTTTTGTAAAAAAAAACAATACCCACTAGTTACCTAGTGTATGTACAGTGCATATGGTAAAACAATATATCAGAAGTTTGCATGCTGAACACATTTTGTTTGTAAAATTACATTGATGACATTTGTATACATTGTACCTGTCTTTCTGTACTTTACAGCTATACTGGAGTGGAGGTTCCAGAGAGAGGAATATTCACATTTTCAATCGCCGTCACGGCAATCATGCGTAAGTCGATCATAATGTTTATAACTTATCAGAGCTAAGACTTCTTAATTGATAATGTGTGATACATTTATGTGAATATTTGACATTATAAATAACAGGGGACCATCTAAAGTTGTCTCTACAGACCAATTAACTCGCATTGTTTTAATTTTTGTTGGATGGCAGAAAATTCAAAACAAGCGAGTTTATTGGTCTGTAGAAACAATTGTAAAGGGTTAAGAGGTGGATAAAATATACAGTTCAATTAAAAAATATGTCTAGAATTAGGGAGTAAAAGGTAGTTGATTGACCAATGCTGGAAAGTAGAGAAATTCTCCCCAACTGTGCACAGAAAATCTTGTGCCGTAAATTGCAACATTTTGCATTATTGGATCTGTAGCGTTATGGTCAAAGACTAAAATTAAAACCATAATGCTACAATTCTGCAGCTACTCCTGAGTATTAAGGTAGTACACAACACCCATGAAATCTGTTTTAACGCATTTATGAAAGAATAATTTCACTATAATGTCAATAATCAAATATCTTTGTAAGAAATATAATAAACTGTGACATGTTTTCACCATATTCAGAGAAAATTTTCTCTGCTCCTGGGTATATAGCAGATAAACTAAATGCATGGTGATGATGAACAAGGATGCCTCTTCCAAAATTGTGAACTTTATGGTTCCAGGGTCAGGGATTCAGGTTGGGGGTGGGGGTCTGTTGAATAAATAGTGAAAATGCATTGTTTTCTGTAAATCTTCTTCTCTGCTCCTGGGTAAAAACTTTAGTTCTTGAGCATTATTAGTAAACCCATCTCATTGGGCTTACTCATAGTGCTCAAGAACTAAAGTTTTGTATAGCCCACATGGGATAGTGACAAATGGGGGCAAGTGCAGGCAAGTAAATAGATCAACTTTAAGGTTTGTTACTATGCACTGAATTAATTATTTTACTGATCCCTGATCATTTTACTTTCCCTTGTTTTGGGCAACAAAGGCTTCATTTATCAGTTTATTTTGTTTTATTTAATATTCAATCTATGGATCCTTTACAGAGTTACATTATACTCAGGTGACCATTAAGGCCCTTTGGCCTCTTGTTATAATTTACTTGCAAAAGATAAAATTAATTGAAATCACAAATTAAGATTTTGATAAAAAATACTTATACAGTTTGAAGGAAAATGCCTATTTTTTTAAACTCTCTGCTTTACTTGGATTTTTAACATACATTCTAAACTCTCTTCTTTACTTTGAAATGTTTGGATTTTTGACAGTTGCTGCAAATGCAGAAATGCGATTTCTGTTTGTTAAAGAAGTTTTTCGTGAAAAGAAAATGAACAAGAAATGGAAGAACACAAATATTGCTGGCCTTATCCTGGGTCTGATTTCCTCCTTTGGACTTCTGCTAGTTGGATGTTTCCAGGTAAATAGATTTTATTGTTGAAGGGGGAGGAAACTGTAATTAGTGTGTCCATCCATCTGTCTAGATCTCTCTCCTTCATCAATCTGTATGTCTGCCAACGTTCTGTTAATGTTTTGTCAATAATAACCATACCAGTAAAATGTGGGTTGTGTCTTCATAACCACGACATATTACAAGATCTCTGGTTGTCCTTACATCAGAAGGCATGCCTTACAACATGTAGAGATAGTTTTCATATTACATATTTTTAATGTGAGTTTTTCCCCTTGGCTTCCATCATCCTGGCCATTTTTCTTCTCTAACCAAATTTAAGGTTCTGCTAAAGGCCAAATTTTTGTTTGTAGAAACACAAACAGAATGGCCAAATGTTGCTAATTATCAAAGTTGGCACTTTTTGTGCTCTTGTATTATTGCAAATTTCCTTTTATTTTGCTTTATTATTCATGTTCTCCTATTAAAACAAATAAAAAGGTATTTTCAAATTACTTTTCATATTTTCTTTTAATTTTAAACAGGAAACATGGAAGGAAACATATTTAATAAATGCAAAATACTGCCCGATAGAATAAGTTGATAAATGATAAAGGAATGAATGATTAAATAAAGGAAGGAAGAAATATTTGATTTTAATAAATAAATGAAATCAGTAATTCAAAAAAGAAATTATCATACATAAATTTCTCCTTTAAAATACATTTATGTACCAAATAAAAATGTTAAGTTCTAAGGATTAACATTTTAAGTGGTGGATCTAAGAGAAATGGGGAGGTATTGATTAAAGACTAAATTAAAATTGATTAAAAACTAGAGGCATGGTTTTTCACAAACAATAATTATACTAGATTGAGTATAGAACTAGTGCTTGATTATTTTTGGTTCTGAGTTAAATGAAGAGGTAGCGACTGGAGTTTGTTTCTAAGAAGTGACATCAGTGAGAGATTTCAAATCAGGAAGTGACTGCATGGCTCCTTTAGATCAAAATGAATGACATAAGCAGCAATTAAAAAAAACAAAAAAGATATTTGTATGTTTGGATACATAGATAATTAACCTCACAAAATAATAAGGGTGCGTAAGTCCAAGTAGATCTGAATTTGACATTCATGTAACATTTGCAGTAGGTTTTCTCTTATCTCATGTTATACATCATATTATCACCTGCATATAGGGTCTATATCGCCCAGTTGATTTCATACACAAGATCATGCTCTACATACAAAGAATTTCTAAAATAAGGCAAGCTATTGACAAAAAAGTTGATGAAACAAGGATATCAACAGTCTCATTTAAAGTCATCATTTTGCAAGTTCTATGGTCGATACAATTATCTTGTCAGCAAATACAATCTATCATTAAGTCAAATGCTGACTGACTTTTTTCATGCTGGTTGTTAGGCCATTATTTAAACACTGAATTGTCTATGGATTTTTCCATTTGCCTGATGTGACCAATGAGCACACAGCGAATGTGACTGGTTGACTGGGGGTTCTTACTTCTGATCCCACCTCTGATGTTTTTTAGAGGTCTGCATTTGCTCTACTCTCAATTTGTATTGTTTTAATGGACTTTTGAGCTTGAATACTGTTCGTTATCTCCATATTTCCTACAATATCTGCAATGCTTAATTTCTATTGTTGCAGTTGTTGTTCATAAATTTTCTATTGATATACATCTTATCTTTGATTATTTCATTCAGTGATTCGTACAATAATTTTCCAAAAAGTTCCAGTAATCAACCAATTAAGTCTAATGCAAAAGGATTTCCTATTGGCTAATCCTTGATGCATATACATGTATATATAAATATATTTTGACAGGTGGATGTAATGAAACCACCCCATTACTTTGGTGCCTTCTTGTGTTTTGTGATTGCCATAGTGTATCTATGGTTGCAGACAGTCATCACATGGAAACTCAGACATGTGGCAGAGAAGACCCAAGATGGCAAAGTTTGGAGGGCTGTCCGCTTCTTTATTTGGATATTCCAAATCCTCAACAGTGCAGCTTCCACCATTCTACTTATCCTGTGTATCCTTTCTGATGCAAAAGTAAAAATATAATTAACTGTATAATGATTTGGCAGGAAAATTTGACAAAAAAGTTGACGAATTTACAGAAACACTTTGTTCTTTCATGAAAATTTAACAAATAGATTCATTTATACTTACAAGTTATATGAACCAATGCAACATTTTAATTTATATGAATTATGGTTAATCAGTTGAGTTAGATTTAAATTAACACTATCAAAATAAACATTAAGAGACATAATTCCATTTCAACTGTTCTGAAAATTAGCTATTCAGTCACTTAAAATGTTATTGACTAAATGGGCTGTTAGGAATTTTTATAGACACTCACACTTGTCAAGTGTGTTTAACAGATGTTACAAAATGCTTTCCAGTATTTATTAGATTGATTAAGAAACTGTAAACCAACTTTCATTTGCGTGTGAAAATTATCCACAGGTTTCGAGACTTTCTTTTACTTTCACATTTTTAGCCACAAGTCAATATTTAGTTGTTTATTCTTGTAGAATATTTCCTCAGTCACAAAAATTAAGTCATTGATTGATTTAAAACAGTCAAATCGCGAATAAACATTGCCACAAAATGACAGAAATAATAATTGCTTTACAGTATACTTTATAACTTATTATTTTATTGCTTCCTTAATTTACTAAGTTTCTGTGTCAAAGACGACATATAAATTACAGAGAAAAGCAAACATGGGAACAAAATGGGTAAGATTATAATATAATGTTCATGTATTGCTCACCAGAGCTTCAAGCATGCTTTTCAAGGGTAGATTTGTTTTATTTTTATCAGTATTGTAGTGTGGCCTTCAAAAATAATCGCTATAATTTAAACAGCTTTGAAGACATTTGCTTCACCTTTAAATTATTTAATGTATGATTTTAGGACACATTACGTGGTGTGTTTTTGTTGTCCACTTCGACAGAATGGTTGCTTGCATTTTCGATTATGTTTTTTGTGCTGACCTTTATCCCTGGCTTCAAACGTTTGAAGGACATAAAAGTGAGAGTCACCTTGGACAAAGGAAAAGATGGAAAGTCAGGCCCAGTATCGAACGGAGCCACTGAGCTGGTAATCTATCAATTTTAGAATTTTAGAATTTAGTCTGTGAAACAGCTGTAACTAGGAATATGATCACACTAGTTATTGCAATACCATATTATAGCAAACCGAACATTAACTTAAAATTATTTTGTAAAAGATTCAACCATTATTGTGTGTACTTATTTTGGCACAATTAAATTCATTGTACCTCTGTCTATATCCTACAGAAGTCAATAGGTGCCAGGTAGAAAAAATATTTCATCTGGCAGCTGCCAGATAAGTTTTTTGCGGCCTCCAAATAATTATATGGTGGCGGCTGCCAAATAAGTAGATCTGGGGGCCACCAAATAAGTATATCTGGCCATCTACCATATAATTCCGGCAGTGGCCACATCATTTTCTGGCGGCCGCCACATAAATAACTAGCAGCCGCCAGATTAATTATTTGGCAGCTGTCAGAAAATTATGTGGCGGCTGCCAGATAATATTTTTTTTTTACTGGCAACTAGCAGCTACTGTAATATCCTTTTTATGCTTATATTTATGAATACTATCTATAAAAGTATGATTTTATATAGATGCATTACATATACATAGAAAAACTGATTATGCTAATTTATGATTGAGCCAAATAAGCCATGTGTTCTCTGTCTGAGGTTAATTCTGAATTTGCTAAAATAAGTACTCACGTAGTATATTTTGCATAGCTGATCATCATATATGTGTATGAGCAATATTCTGTAAAATTTTGAAGGAGGCATTCCTGAGAGGCTTTTTAGTATTTAATGCTTCCATCCATGAAAACCAAAGTACTAATTTTAGTGAACCAAGCACTGCTAATTAATTTAATGGTACATGTAGGTAGGCGGCCGGGTGGACAAATTATATATAATACAATGTACCATGTATCTGCAATTGAGATATTCTATACACCAAGCTTTCTTTGCATGTGACAAAGTCGTATGCGTCAATCTTTAAACGAGGAATTTATTATAGACCGCTCTGTACAATGTGCTCAGAGAGGAGAAATAAATAATTGATGGAGAAATTAATTCATGATTTTTGAAGAATTTAAATAGTTCAGGGTAATTCATGGAGTAATTGTGGAAGAAATTAAAATGCATGGCTAAATTTATTAAATCATTTAGAATGTATGGTACAAAAAATAAATCCACTCAAAATCGGTATGATTTAATATTATGAACATCAATGCACATTTTATCAGCTTAGTTTGTCAGAAGTCTTTAAAGTCAAACATCTGTCATGCATAGACTGCCAAAATAAAATGCACATAAACTGCCAAAGTAAAATATACATAGACTGCCAAAGTAAAATATACATAGACTGCCAAAGTAAAATATACATAGACTGCCAAAGTAAAATATTATTGTCTCATACTGGGTATATTGTCAGAATCAAATGAATATAAATATATACAAATATATATAAACATTGAAACTCAGTGTTGTGATATGAATGGTTCTTATTACCATGATTACTCTCAGGCATTAGAAATAACAGCAAATCTCTCTTGATAAAATGAGTGATGTTCAACTCTTCTTAATTATTTTAATAGCAGGTATAATCAAATAATGTAAGTAATTAAGCAATGATAGTAGTCTGTCTCTCCATTTGTGGAAATACGCATGATCATATGATAACTATGTTTGTCATATTCTCGAAGCATGATCATAGAATTGAAATATATTATCTGCTAGAAACTAAATGAAAATAACAGAATATATTTGTGTATTCACTGAAATTCACCATTCATATAGATGGCATGTGCTGCAGATTAGAATGTTTCCTGTTGGTTTAGGTTTCATTTTTTTTGGTCATTTTAGAATTAGGGATACACTGGCATGACTATAATTCAGAATGACTTTTTATGCATTTGATATTAGGGCTGTGTCAATATATCGATTAATCAATACGTATCGATATTCTTTAATGTATCGTATCAAAACAAAAAATTCCAATACGTATCGGGCAGGCAGTTTTTCTTATAATTCTGTGAAAAAGTTGGGAATTTCAGTCACCAAAGGTTATTTTTAACTGTTTTGAATTAAAACTGATCAATAATGAAATAAACATTAAGGAGATCACTCATCACAATATTAACTATTAAAAAATACAAAGACAACTATATTTTAACATGTTAGTTTTACAGTCATTGAAAGTTTGAATTTGAAGTGTACTTTGTAAAGACAGGAGACATGAACTTCCAATTTGGTAATAAAACACCTAGTTTTCATCAAATTTATACAGTAAATGATTTACAAGACTTTTTTGATAGATTTGTTAAAGAATCTAATATATCGCATATTGCTGTATAAAATATCGTATCGTATTGAAGTATTTTGCTCAATACACTGCAGTATTTGATATACATATATCTTACTGAATATACACTGCACAAAAGTGTGGGGGGTTTTCCCTGCATATTTAAAATATATGAACATTATTTCTGAATGACACTTTTAACATCCTTGGTAATATGATATTACTTAACAGAACACTAAAAATGCATGAAGTCATGTCTGTATTACATGTAGTTTGTATTTTAGTGCTTGCTAATGCACAGTACAATGTAAATAAAAAATTGATGTTTTTATCATATTGTCCATGTTGTTGATTTATACTTACATTCAATGCTTTTAAATCTTCAACATTGGTCAATTATGAGGATAAAAACTATATTCATCTAGTAATATTTATATATTCAATGAATTACTATGCTTTTTCCTTGATAAATGAACTAGAAATTTTCTTCTCTTCAATTTTTCAGCAAGAGATGAATGACAGATCAAGTTTAACTGGAACAGAAAATGTGTAGAAGACACAGTATCAGCTGAGAAGTAATTAGAATTGTAGTCCCCACATTTCTCTCATGATCAAAGGCAACATTGATATAAACATGCATGTCTTGGGCTGTTTTTGCAATTTTGAAAATCATACTTGTGTAAATTTTCTCTCTGTGGTAATCGATACATTTATTTATGCCCTTTTCACACAGAGAGTTTAATTGAAATGAAATGTGTTACTGGGAATTCAATTTGAACCTCGTTCACAAAGAAAATTTTATGCAAATTAGCTTAATGCAAATGGATGTAGTCTGCAAATTACTTTGGATTAACTCTGTGTCAAAGCTAAGCAAAGATAAGATTTTGATGCAAAATAATAGAATAGCAAAATTAAATCACATGCCACATGTCCAACTTCAGATATAGGTACTTGCACATTTTGATTGAATATGTTAATCATTAAACGTGTACAGACACTATGACATTATGTAAGATGCATATCTGCTCTGCAGACTTTGTGACATAATTTTCAAATTGTCATAATAGCCTAATAGCTAACATAACTTTCATTATTATCAAATTTTAATGCATAGTAGTTTTACTTTGCATTAACTATCATGTGAATACTAATTAGTTTGCATTATTTTACTTCTCATATACATGTGTTCTTGGAAGTAAAAATTTAATGCAAGTGAACAGGGCAATAAATGCCACATATGATTTTTGAAAAAATGCATAGTAATTTACATATATATATATTGGTGTTGATGTAGTATATTTTATGACAATTAAAGGATCCTATCTCAATGTCAGGTAACAATTGTTTAAGTGGTGTGTATATATACAGATTACCCGAGTATCTGTTCCAAGCTTTCTTGATTTATTTCATCAGTTGAAATATTAATCTTTGTATGAGCTTTATAAAATTAATTTATAAAATTCATAATATTTTTTTTTAATTCATATTATGTAAATTTGATTTTTTCCCCCTCGTTTTTACTGCATTTGTATATACATGTATTTCCTGGCAATATTGAGCCTATACTGATTTTATTTCGTCTATTCATTTTAGCTTACTATCATGTTTATTTTTACATTTAAATTTTTTATATACAGGTATACCATTTAATACATCAGGAACATGTACATACATGTATGTGTCTGATTGTATATAGTTTTCTTTATGAATGTTTTATATTGTTACATGTTCATCTATCATTCAAAGTATTTTTTTCATCCCCTGTGGTATGTTTTTTTTTTTTTGTGACCACCTTGTTTGTGGAATCAAATGCCTTTATTAAAACCAAAATTATGAGCTTTACTGCCTTTGTATTATTGTATCATAATAGGTTGATATATATGGCATGTCAAACGTTGCAATATTCGATCTTTTCCATTTGTATTATATAATTTTCCATGTATTCAATAATTTTTCATTTGCATTGTAAAATTTTTATTTGTATTCAATATTATTTCGTTTGTATTGTAAATTTTTTCTCTGTATTAAAAAATTCTTGATTCTTCATTTGTATGGTATAATTCTTTATTTGTATTGTATAATTTTTTTTTATCTGTATTGTATAATTTTTTTATTTGTATTGTATAATTTTCAATTTGTATTGTATAATTTTCAATTTGTATTGTATAATTTTCCATTTTATTGTAAAATTAAACAAAATTATTACAAATGAAAAATGATAGAATACAAATGGAAAATTATACAATACAAATAAAAATTATACAATACAAATGAAAAATTTTCCAATACAAATGAAGAATTATAGAATACAAATAAAAATTTTACAATGCAAATGGAAAATTATAGAATATAAATGGAAAATTATACAATACAAATGGAAAAAATCGAATATTGCAACATTGGACATGCCATAGATATAGGTATATATAATTACATGCATCCATAAATTATTTCTTTTCTTTGATAAACTGAACTGTTAATTATCGTATATGTACAAAGGTACAAAACTTATCATTTTCAAATTGAAAATGTTTGCGCACATGTATACAGAAGAGAATAATTTGGGTAATTTTGGGATAAAAATCAGTTTTGGTTGATAATTATTCAGGTAGCAAGTAGTCCCAGATATTTTTGTAAAATGTAAAATACACTTATATTTTTTTTTATTTTTAAGACCTCGAGCTTCATGAGTGGTGTCTACGAGCAGAAGTGTTTCAAATATTAAAATGTTATATATTTTAGAAACTAGTGTTTGTATTTGTATCGGTATAAAAGTTTCAAATCAGCATTGTATGTTTATAGTGTACTTGTTGTAAATCAAAATTATAGAAACGTTTTTGTGATTGTAGAAGGCAGGAAAGTGTACTGAATGGTTGTGAATTTTTTCATTGAATTTCTATATATTATTTCCTATATTTATACATATATGTTGATTTTGATACTGCTGCATTTTAATATTGCAGATTTGTTTATGCATTTGTACAGCATTGAATAGAGAGAACATTTTCTAATTATGTTAAAAAGAGTATTTTTATACATGCAGTCAGGTCAATCTTTAATGCTTTTAAAATTCGTAATGTTACTCTATAAATATTGAAAATCTAACAAATAGCTTTTTTTTATACATTGCATTTATCTGTCACTTATTGCTCAACTGTTAAAATAAAAATCCTTGAAAAAAATTATCAGAAAAAATTGTAAAATTGTTTCTGATTATTATTAATTATCAAGTAAAATGTGGTAGATAAAAATGTGTTTTCCCCTTTATTTTACTAACATGAAGAGAAATTAAGGTTTCCAGTGGATTTACTTGGGCTTGTAAAATTATGAAAAATCAAAACTGTTTAATATTCAATGTCTTAAATATCAGTGGGATGTATGAACTTTAACTTTCGATCGAAATATAAACTGAAATAAAAAATGGAATTTAGAAATAATGCTGGGTCAGACACACACTTTCAACAAGTTCTTTAATAAAGTCTTCCATTGTATTAAGGGAGCTGAGTTGTTATTGTACTGTACTGCTGCTCACAGGAGACAGGGTTTTTTTGTTGGACATGAATTTTTTAAAGTCTGCTTGTACTTGATTGAAATTTGATATAGCCTTTTCTCACAGATTATTTCCCTTGCACACCTCTGTTCTTTTTGGGAAGATGTCTGACAGAAATCATGTCGATTATCAAATTAATGCTTTTATAGTACATCTTTTATCCATGTTAGGTTTGAATGAGTAAGTGACACATGCCTTGAAGTATGTGAAAGGATAAATGGGTGGTGGGAACATTTTTATCCTTTTTATCAGTACTAATATTTCATGACTTCACCATTTTACTCAAATATAACTAAACTCATGACAGTGTATTGCAAAGTTTGTTGTAAAAAAGATATTGATTTATCTATAAACCATTGTTATGTTTGAAGAAACCTGTCCACCGTAAAGCAGAGTCTTTAATGTTAATCTCATCATTGTTGGCCTTATGTAACTGATAAACATATGTAAACATGTGCAAAATTGATGTATTGTCAAATAAATATACATTTTGTTACTAGTAGCTGGACTTATGAGTTAGATTTTTGTATTAAAAGTGAGGGACATTAATTTGGGCATCTGTCTGTGTGTCAGGGTCAGAAATTCATTATTGAATACAAGAGACCCAAGGGCCTTGAATCACTCTTCTGATAAACTGTACAACCTATCACTTCTACTTGAAGCCTCTAAGTATCCTGTATATTTAGATAAAGCCTTGAAATTCCAAAGGTAGGTCTTCATGACCAACATTTTAGATAAAACACTCTGAGAACCCAAGATGATTCTAAGCAAATTAGTACCTGAGAGTAGGTCATGGTGACCTACTTATCACTTGTCATTCTCTGAGGACCCAAGATGCATCAACTAAGTTTGATGATTCTAAGCCAAATAGTACCTGAAATATTTATATAAAGCCATAAAATTTCAAAAATTGGTCACAGTGACCTACTTTTCAGTTGACTAAGTCTGCGGACCCAAGATGCATCAACTGACAAAGTTTGATGATTCTAAGCCAAATTGTACCCCAAAATATTTAAATACAGTCCTAAAATTTCAAAAGTAGGCCACAGTGACCTACTTTTCAGTTGTCATACTCCGAAGACCAAAGATGCATCAACTGACAAAGTTTTGATGATTCTAAGCCAATTAGTACCTGAAATATTTAATTAAAGCCATAAAATATCAAAAGTAGGTCACAGTGACCTTCTTTTCAGTTGACCTACTCTGAAGAACCAAGATGCATCAACTGACAAAGTTTGATGATTCTAAGCCAATTAGTACCTGAAATATTTAATTACAGTCATATAAATTGAAAAAGTAGGTCACGGTGATCTACTTTTCAGTCGTCCTACTCTGAGGACCCAAGATACATCAACTGACAAAGTTTGATGATTCTAAGCCAAATACTGTAGTTCCCAAAATATTTAAATACAGCCATAAAATTTCAAAAGTAGGTCACTGTGACCTACTTTTCAGTTGTCATACTCTGAGGACCCAAGATGCATCAAATGACAAAGTTTGATGATTCTAAGCCAATTAGTACCTGAAATATTTAATTACAGTCATATAAATTGAAAAAGTAGGTCACGGTGACCTACTTTTCAGTCGTCCTACTCTGAGGACCCAAGATACATCAACTGACAAAGTTTGATGATTCTAAGCCAAATACTGTAGTTCCCAAAATATTTAAATACAGCCATAAAATTTCAAAAGTAGGTCACTGTGACCTACTTTTCAGTTGTCATACTCCGAGGACCCAAGATGCATCAACTGACAAAGTTTGATGATTCTAAGCCTGAAATATTTAATTAAAGCCATAAAATATCAAAAGTAGGTCATGGTGACCTACTTTTCAGAAGACATTTTTCAAGGACCCAAGATGCATCAACTTACAAAGTTTTATGATCATAGGCCTTAAAATGTCCAAAATATGTCTCTAAAATGCTTGAAATAGAATGCCTGCAAAGTTCAAAAAGTAGGTCACTGTGACCTACTTTTTAATAAATATGTTTTATGGCCCCAAGATGCATCATCTTACAAGATTTAATGATTCTAAACCTCTCAGTATTCGAATTAATGACCTTAAATGTTTTGAAAGATTAGCCATAAAATTCAAAAAGTAGGTCAAGGTGATCTGCTTTTTAGTTGACATACTCTGAGGTCCCAAGAAACATAAACTGACAAAGTATGATGATCATGGGCCTTAAATTGTTCAAAATATGCTTCTTAATCATTTTGAAAAAGAATGGCCACAAAATTTAAAAAGTAGGTCGCCATGACCTACTTTTGAGTCAACATGATATGAGGTCCTTAAATGCATCAACTGACAAGATTTGATGATCCTAGTCCTTATAGTAAGCAAAATATCAACATTTAATAAAATGTTTTTTTTTAAGTGACCTTGAGACCACGCCCTTTGCCCCAGCACAATTCCCTGTGCAAATTTTAATCTGCAACATATCCTCATCCTTTTATGTAAGTTTTGTATAATCTGCCAAGTGGTTCTTGAGAAGAAATTTTTTTAGCAACCAGTACTTTTGGTTTTATTTACCTAATTATCTTCCCTTATTCAAGGGTCACATCCCTCATTTTAGTATAAATGAGAGCCCTTGCCCCAAGGATACCCTGTGACAAATTTGACAATAATTGGCCAAGGGGTTCTTGAGTTATGGCCCATATTCTAAAAAGTTTACGCACACCGCACAAATGGCCATAGCATTAGCTCTTTGAGCCTTTGGCTCAGAAGAGCTAAAAATGGTTTTCAGATGCTAATTAACATTTATAGTGCTATTTTAGCTTTTGTAATAAAATTCAAGATAATGAATTCAAGCTTTACAAAGATTCCTATTGATTTTTTGGTCAAAACATAAAAGGTCATGATCAAAAATTTAAATGTGGTATGAATTTGTACACTGTAGTTTCTGTATGATATCTCTAAAAGTTCTTAAGCTTTTGCAACAAAATTTCATATAATCCTTTGACTTTAAGGAGAAACCATATTGATTTTGAGGTGAAAAATGTCAAGGTCAGAATTCATATATTGCATACAAGAACCCCAAGGGCCTTAAAAGTACTTGAGTATAATGCAACCCTTAAAGGATCCATTGAATAGCAATTTTCTAATAAAGTAAAAAATAAGCTGATTATAGAGGAATATATGTTGCAATTGCTGAAAAACAACCAACAAGAGGCCCATGGGCCACATCGCTCACCTGAGCACATTGGCTAGGAAAAAAAGCAAAAATCAGTTCAGTAATGAATAGTTTACTGGGGGGGGGGGGGGGGGGGGGGGTTGAATTTTAAACTACCTGATGATGCTTTCATATCAATATAACAAATGGCTTTGCTGTTCTTGATCAGAAGATTTTTTCCCCATATGTTCATTTGTAAAAATTTGATCCCCCATTGTGGCCTCACCCTACCCCCAGGTGCCCTTATTTGAACAAATTTCATTCTACACTACCCATGGATGCCTCCATATCAATTTGACTAATCATGGCTTTTCTGTTCTTGAGAAAAAGATTTTTTCCTTTATATTACTCTGTAAACTTTGATCACCATTGTGGCCCCACCCCCTCCGGGGGTCATGATTTCAATAAACTTGAATCTTCACTACCTGAGGATGCTTCCATATAAATATGACCAATCATGGCTTTACTGTTTTTAAGAAGAAGATTTTTAGAGATATTTTCCTATATATTTCTATGTAAAACTTTGATCCCCAATTGTGGCCCCACCCTACCTCGGGGGTCATGATTTGAACAAACTTGAATCTACACTACCTGAGGATGCTTCCATATAAATATGACCAATCATGGCTTTGCTGTTCTTAAGAAGAAGATTTTAAAAATATTTTCTATATATTTCTATGTAAAACTTTGATCCCCCATTGTGGCCCCACCCTAACCACGGGGGTCATGATTTGAACAAATTTGATTCTACATTACCTGAGGAAGTTTCCACCTAAGTTTCATCTTTCCTGGCCCAGTGGTTCTTGAGAGGAAGATTTTTAAATGATGCCATAATTTTTTCACTAATTCCTAATTATCTCCCCTTGAAAGAGGGCATGGCCCTTCATTTGAACAAATGTGAATCCCTTTCACCCAAGGATACTTTGTGGTAAGTTTGGTTGAATTTGGCCCAGTGGTTCTTGAGAAGAAGTCAAAAATGTGAAAATTTTACAGATGGACAGGCGGACGACGGACAAAATGTGATCAGAAAAGCTCACTTGAGCCTTCGGCTCAGGTGAGCTAAAAAAAGGTAAATCAAGGATCAACAAAACATTAAAAGGAAATTTTTCCTTTTCCTGTACATGCCAGCTAGTGCTTACTTTATTTATACTCCCAGTTGTCTAAATACAAAAGTGCTTCAGCATGAACTGCAGTGTAGTACACAGAATAATAAACCCAGTGCATCTGGAAACAATTTGTCCCTCATGAATTTAAATAACATTTGCGTTACAAATAATAAGGTATTTTTATCTCAATTTTATTTATTTATCATTTACAAGTCTTACCTTACCATTAAAAACTATAAATTTAATAACACAATTTTAAGAAAAGGAAGATCAAGATCAAAAAATGATATGCTGTTGAATAGTTCTCAACATTACATATCAGCTTATGACTTTTGATAAAAATATCTTGATTAGTTTCTCTGAAACCATGATTTGAACAATTTAGAATCTACACAACCTCTGGATGCTTTTTTTTAAGTTTCATCTTTTCTGGTCCAGTCGTTCTAGAGAAAAAAAATTTTTTTAAACACTTAACCTATATATTTCAAATGAATGTAGAACTTTGATCTATTTGGTCACAACCTACTCCCAGGGGCAATGATTTGAACAACTTAGAATCTACATAATATCAGGAAGCTTTCACTTAATTTTCATCTTTTCTGTTCCAAGTTTGTTCATAAGAAGAGGATGTTAAAAAGGTTTTTTTTTCTTTATATTCTGATTTAACAATAATTGATCCCCTTATTCTGGCTCTATCCTATCCCTGGTAGCCATGTGAAAAATTTAAAATCTACATCACCTCAGGATGCTTTCACATAAGTTTCATCTTTTCTGGTCCAGTGGGTCATGAGAAGAAGATTTTTAAAGATTTTTTCTAATTATATTTCAATGTAATCTCCTATAAATGGCCCCACCCTACCTCCAGAAGCTACAATATGAACAATTTAGAATCTATACATCCTCAGGATGCTTTTACCCAAGTTTCATCTTTTCTGGCCCAGTGGTTCATGAGAAGATTTATAATTACCCCACCATATTTTTGCCTAGATTATCTCCCCTTGGAAGGGGGTTTGGCCCATTTTTTGAACAATTTAGAATCTCCCTACCCCAAGGATAGTTCGTATTAACTTTGGTTAAAATTGGCACTGTTCTTCTTGAGAGTTGAAAATGTGAATACCATTTACAGACAGATGGATAGACAAATGGGCAGCAAAAATTATGATTGTGTTTCCTCTTTCACTTATACCTCAAAATAGCCCAACAATCATCTGTTTCATATAATAAAGTTGACCGTGTCATTAAGTGTACTTGATCTTGCTGCACTAACAGGTTATATATGAGGTCACTGACTTGTTTGACGTGCAGTGTAGAGGAAACAGAGGAGTGGATCAATCTTTTTCACAGTATCTAAATATTGAAATGAAATTTAGAACTTTGAAATATTTTCATATAAGATGATAAAGCACAACAATATGCACAAAAATTACACAACTTCTGGCGATTTCAATAACGTTTTAGCATCTTTATTAATAGGGATTATGACGTAGTCAATTGTGTCATGTGACCTGTGTCTGCATCCCCTTAATGAATTTTGGAATATTTTTGGTCTAAGGAGCAGTTTCACTCACACTTTACCCCAGAGTACCCTTAATAAGAGGTATGCATTCATTAGACCAGGTGAAAGGTCACCTTGAATAGAGGTATGCTTGGTTAGACCAGGTGAAAGGCCAAAGTTGAAACACTGTGTAATCTCCATGGTTTTGAATTCCTTAAAAAAATTAAAATACAAGTAGCAAATTTTCATTCTTATATCAGGATGATCAGGATGAGAATATTTTCTGAGTATAAAAGTTCTTCTCCAATGTTTCCTTTACCCATTTACATTGTATGTCCTTCACATTTTCTAGAAGTTAGACACTTTGAGAAGAACACCTTCTTACAGGTAGGGCTTTCATATTTCATGTGTGTTTCATGTGTCCAGTCCTTTTTTTTAAGGGTACCAACATTTTTGACCTCTTGACACAGACCTGAGTATGACCTAACTTTTGTAAAACCGTCGGTGCGAGGACCTT
Organism: Saccostrea echinata; assembly: GCF_033153115.1. Taxonomy (NCBI): domain Eukaryota; kingdom Metazoa; phylum Mollusca; class Bivalvia; order Ostreida; family Ostreidae; genus Saccostrea; species Saccostrea echinata. Next base: position 15,043,421 of record NW_026889772.1, on the reverse strand, counting down.
CATATTTCACATGTGCATTCCTTGTGACAAGACCTTTGGGTACCAATATTTTTTACCTCATGACCTTTACCTTGGAGTTTGATCTCCATTTGAAAAAACTTTAACCTTGCCTATAACTTTTGAAAGGTTGTGCCTAGGGTTTTCATATTTTGCTTATGCATTCCTTGTGATAAAATCTTTCCTTTGGCTTTTTGCTCTTTTCTTGACCTTATGACATTGATCTTGGAGTAAGACCTACTATCTGAAAAACTTTAACCTTGGCCATATTTTCTGAATGGTTGGTACAAGAGCTATTAGATTTCACATGTACATTCCTTTTGACAAGACCTTTCACTGGGTATAAGATTTTTTTATCTCTTGCCCTTGAATTTTGACCTTCATTTTAAAAAGTTTAGCCTTGGACATGAGTAGACATATGGGGTCACACATCTTGTTTTTATTATATATTCCCAATATGTAAACCTTTGATCCCTGTTGTGACCCCAATCACCCCTAAAGTGTCATGACTTGAACAAACTTGAATCTACACTATATGAGGGTGCTTTTATATACATATGACTAAACATGGCTTGCTGTTTTGGGGAAGATTTTTAAAGATGTGACCCCACCCTACCCCCAAGAGTCACAATTTGAACAAACTTGAACCTTCACTACCTGAAGATAATTGACTTATCATGGCTTTGCTGTTTTTGATATTATAAGTTTTTTTTCCAATACATGTATATCCATATGTTAAACTCTAATAGCCCATTCTGGCACTGCCCCACCCCTGGGGGTCATGATTTAAATAAACTTAAATCTTTGCTACCTTGAGATGATTCCATATCATTATGACTAATCATGGCTTTGCTGTTCTTCAGATTTTTTCCCTATACATTCCTTTGTAAAACTTTGATCCCCAGTTGTGGCCCCATCCTACCCCCAGGGTCATGATTTGAACAAACTTTACTCTACATTACCTGAGAATGCTTCCATATCAATATGACTTACCTGGGTTTGCTGTTTGTGAGAAGAAGATTTGTAAAGAATATTCCTATATAATTAGGGCCCCACCCTACCCTTGGGGGTCATGATTTGAACAAACTTCAATCTACACCATAATGAAGGTTTCACATAAGTTTCAACTATTTTGGGCCCAATGGTTCAACAATTTTCACTAGTTCTTTATTATCTCCCTTTGAAAATGGGTGTCGCCCTTCATTTGAACAAACTTGAATCCCCTTCACCCAAAGATCTTTTGTGGCAAGTTTGGTTAAAATTGGGCAAGTTGTTCTGGAGAAGTCGAAAATGTGAAAATTGTACAGATGGACAGACAGACAGCTAGAAAGAAGGACAACAGACAAAATGTGATCAGAAAAGCTCACTTGAGCTCAGATAAGCTAAAATATTTTCTCTGCCTTATTGCAAGTGCTGCTTGGCTTCTATTAATATGCCAATTTACTCAATTTCTGAATGTGGGAAAGAACATGATAAAGTTCAACTTTTACACCTATATATATTCTTTATTTTCTAACTGAAAATATGACATTTGTTTTTATCAAGGCACAAAGTGAAATAAACACATGTACAGAAATGTAAATAAACACATTTAACAAATCTAACTAGGTACAACTAATTTGTGCAAAATTGCATTATAGGTGAACTCTGTGCTCAAGATTTAAATTGTACAATAGTAAATACCAGTTCTGATATATTTCCGTGACTTAAGAAATAAAATTCCTGGCCTCTAAATGACATGCAAATTTCTGCTGTAAAAATGGTTACCGGTATTTATGCTTGGGGTTAAATATGTTTTTTTTATTGACAAACATTACCCATTAGAGTATAATGGGTGGTCATGAATTTTATTTCAACAAAGTTTCTGCAGAGAACTTGGGAGATTTTTTCTACCAAAATCTTGGGTCATTTTGTATGATTTTTAGCTCCCCACATAATTAGAGTTAACTAATGTAAGCTTTCCCCCACCAGTAAATAACCACATTTACAGTTTGCCAGGGTAAACATTTTTTGTTTTAATGCATGACTTGAAATGATTCTTTTACATGTAACTGTTTCATGTACAGTACTGTACTGTAAAATCACACACTTTCATGGGGTCAAATTTTCGGGGTTTGAGGTAAAAATACTGGTTTGTGGGGATTTGAATTCCAGGTTGAAGTAGTGATGAATCGTTTTGCACATGAAATTTTACATTTTGTGGAGGACATGAATTCATGGGTCTCTTCACACATTGAAATTTTTACCCCCATGAAAATTAGTGATTTCACAGTATGTTCTTCATATGAAACTTAATCATGCAGCACCATTTTAAACTTGTAACATTGTTTTTAATGTAATCTAAGCAATATCTGACCAAATTAAGTTATGATTACAAATGGAACATTTCCTAAAAATACCCAAGAAGTAAATTCCCTCTGTCCTTCTACAAATGCTTACTTACATTTACAGTGTGCATGTCATTTGTGTGTGACAGAGTAAAGATACAGAGAAAAATCTTGGTAAAAGAAAAAAAAGTCCCATCAAACACTCAGGTAACATAAATATGACTGACATTTAAAACTACCCTGTATTTCTGAACTGACAAACAAGATTTGCTAGTGACAATCCATAAACTTGTCTTCATTGAATTATGAAATGAATCAACCACTGACAATGAGATGTTTTCTGTCATTAACATCAACAGAATTTGAGAAGCCAAAAAATTAATGTACTGGTGGAAATATGGATCTTCACTGGCCTTTATTTTTCACGCAAAGCCATCAACAGTTTGTGTAACAATGCTCTCCGAAAGGAGAAATGCCAACTTAAACTTAATCTATGAAGTGTACAGAACTAAATACAGCATAACCATAATATATCAATATAGTACATAAAAATATTTATCAGTTCTACATCCACTACTCAGTAACAAAAATATAAAGGACTAGCTACATATACACTATCTGAGCTTGCAACAATGTCAGTCAAATATCTTTATAATTCATAAGGGTTTGATTCTAACACAAATTTAAAAGACTAATATAAAATGAAACATTTACTTTGTTTTTAAATAGGAGTATAGATTTTCTTTCATTCCAAGCATAATAACTGTAGGTAGACTTAAGCTCAACAGTACACCAATTTATAAGGGGACGGTATTAGCCTGTTTTGAAGAATGACAATCAATTTCTCAAAGTAAAGAAGATTGGCTTCATGATCTTTAAAAAAATATGACCAACAGATACATGATAAACTGAGATCATCGTTGTGAGTGTGTGAACTTCCCCAAGTAATATTGTCTAATTGTTTTCTCAGACTAGACTCCTTCATAAATACAGTGTACAATTAAACACCCTTATAATGAATTCAGGTTTACAGTAAAGTGATTTTCCTTCCCCATGCTTTTAAAACATGTTGTAAACTTAACAGATATAATGAATTACACTTAAAGCAAAATTGCTCATCCCTGGCACTTTGCTATAAGCATACGTACATGTATTTTAATTTATCCTGCAACTACCCCTTGTATTGACCTAATAAAGGTAACCTAATAAACCAAAGCTTTATTCGGTCAATGCCCTAATAAAGCCTCGTGCACGTATTCCAACGTTCTAAAAGCATTGTGACGTCATGACTATTAAAATGTTTACGCCATGGCATCTTAGATGTACCTAAATCGGTTGAAAACAGCTCGTTTTGGAGGTCCTGTAAAATTTGTTGCAGGATAAACAAAATACATGGAGACTGTCTTGAAATATAAGCGATATTTGGGCTCGGGTCGAAAACGTGATAGAGGGCTCGGCAAGCCTCGCCCTCTATCACGTTTTCTTACCCTCGCCCAAATATCGCTTATATTTCAAGACAGTAACCATGTATTTTATATGTATCTATTTACGTATGAATATGTTTGGGAAGAAATGGGACACCTCCTTTATCTGACTTATTCTCCATCAAAATAAGCAAGAAAATGAACTTTCCCTTGTTCTTTATCTATCTTACTGTTTTACTGAATAGCCAAATCAGTCAGAGCACAACCTTGTGATCTGTGAGTCATGGGTTTGAATCTTGCAGGAGTTTTTCTCCTGGTTCTTTTTGAAGAACCTAAATTAATATATGTTTTATTTTTTGCCAAATATTGTATACTTTTTAAAACCATTATATATTAAATATGATCTTTTCACCCATATCAATATTTCTTGGTGTCTCATCCCTCTTTATCTGATCTCTTCATACTTAATCAATTCAAATAACATAAAACAAAATCTTTCAAACATTAAGTCTTGGTAAAAATTTTCACATTACAAGTTCTCTCATATACAACAATGACACAATTTTGATAAAGATCAAATCAATTATCCACATCCACATATTTAACTCTTCTTACTTAGAAAGCAAAAACCTCAAGAAACAATGTACATTGCAGTCAAAATTAATCTACAAAAGATTCACATGTAATATTTAACTAATATAGTTGTTATAAAGAATAATTCTGATACCAGAATAAGAACACAAGTACTGTTATAATAAGATAGAAAAAAAAAAGATCAGTGAAATCATTGACCAAGACTGTCAGGGATACACATTAACTTTCAGATCCATTTCCCCTTTGGGCAAGTGAGCTCAAACTTTGACTTGTCTGAATGACTTTGTCCAAAATTTAAAAAGAAAAAAAAAATTACTACAAATGTTAATAAGAAGAAAATACTGTCTATATTAGGTGATTTCAGTTGCTAGTTAAAAATGTTGATGCACCACTTTAGATTTAAATTTTTTGGCACATACTGCCCTAGTCAATAAAACAAGCAAATTCAAATTGCCATGTAATGTAACAATAAAAAACCTGTTTCCTTTAAAAGAATTTTTTCTCTATATATTTGGTATTGTTTTTTCCTTATTTTGATATTTTTCCCCTGAAATACTTGAGCAGAGATGAGTGTGAAGCCATGAGAAATGCAACAATCCCATATCATGATTATTGATCAGGATAAGTCCTACAGCAAGTGGTCTTGTTCATATTTTATGGTGAACAAATAAACTATTTTATAATACATGTATCTAATTTCATAATAGCAATGTAAGAAAGTAGTAACACCAAGAGCATTTTTTTTGTGTTATCATGAAAGAAAAAACTTTAAATCGGAAAACAATTACTGAATTTTAACATTGATATGAAACCATCTATAGATGTACGAACGCTATTGAGGGATTCAGTGCAAAAACAATGTCGCGTTTCAAGGGAGACATTAAGTATTCAATTTATTCTTTCATTTACAAACCAATGTTAGATACAGATAATATCAGAAATATTCACTTGCCCGAATGGACAATTATATTACTAGTTTCACTTGCCCAAACTGAAAATTTATTTGCCCAGGGCAATTGGACAACCATTAATGTTGATCCCTGACTGTTGTTAAACATTTATAATTACATGTATTACATCATTACTATTGCACCAATCAATATTCTGTTTTACTTCACAATATCAAATACCCTGATGTAGATTTTCTCTCAGTTGGTATGATAGTCACTAAATGTTAAGACACAGAGCAAGGTTCAGTTCTATTTATATGTACATTGTAACTATCCCGTTTTCTTGGCCATGGAATATAAATAAACAGCAACAAAGCAAGGGGGAAAGGGGGGGGGGTTAATGTGTCTTTCCCCTTTACATGACACAGTGGAACAGTCACACTTTTAATGCCCTTGAACACTGGTGTTGAGCAAAAAGGATCCCAGACATGCATGTAACAATAAAACATAACAAAAACAGATTAACAGGTCATGTAGCACTTGCACACAAAAAAAACTTTCATTTGGTATTTTTATCAATAAAAGACCTTGGTTCTATCAGGGACATGGCTTGGTATGTTTAATAAGTTAAAACCTTAATGGACATTATTCTATTATTGCTTCAATCAACCAGTCTACTTAGTACATGTATATTAATTTGCTCATACTAAAATATCAAAAATCAACACTAGTTTCCATCACATCATTTTTTTAACAGTTTAAAACAAACTTGATAAATCTTTTAATCTAATTCCTAAGCACTACTTGATATAAAATCTATTACACATCTAATGGTATATGTAATATAAACACAATATAATTATAGGCACTATTTTAAGCATTTATATTTTGCACAGTATACATTCATATTAAAAAATATATGAGTTTATCAGTTTTTAAATTAAGAGGTACAGAACATCACAAAACATAACCAAAAACTTTTGGGATTTTATGCTAATAAGCAAAAATAATAAAATCTGAAGATTTTCTGTAACTGCATGTCTACGTGTGAACTTAATTTCTAGAAATGCCTTTCATCTTTCAGAGCTAGGCCTTTACCTTTCAAACAAAGGAATAAGAGTGGTTAGAGACCAAAATTTATCGATTCACTAATTTAAATGTCTTCACACACCATATCAATGGTAGGTCTAAGAGACAGAATATCCTATATAAATTCTCTAGGTGGATTCTCTAGGCATGAACACTTTGAAAGTAGAGAATATATGCTGTACTTGAAACAACTTTCTCTCACGAACTCAAATGTAGTTTCATAATGGTGGGTACTGTGAAAGTATGTTGCCATGAAGGACTATATTTTTTCTTCAATTATCTTAAAAGCTGCGACAACTTGAAAGAAAATATGAAAGACAATCACTGCACATATACCCCCCCCCCCCTCCAAAAAAATAGTCCTGAAGGAAAGTTGATTTACAGCATAGAACAATTAAGATTGTAATTAATGAATCTGTAATGGATTTCAAATTAATACATATACACTGTATTGACACTGTATTTTACACTGTATTGAAATATTTTTGTTCAAAGGATATACATGAATATATTAAATACATGTCCTCAAAACAAAAAAAATATTTTCAATTCACAAATCTTTACATTATTATTCCAATTCAAAACAATTTTGAGTCTTATACAATTGAAAAAACAACCTATACTTAAGAAAAGCACCTTGACAATGTGGACTGCTCATTAAATTAATAAAATATTGGCAGGTCTAAAAATTCATATCACAAAGCAGATAAGGCCTGATTTCCATACAATGCAAGGTTTTCATAAAATAGTAAAAAAAGAAACTTATCTAATAAATATAAGCGATTAAACATTAATTTGTTTTGCGTAATCTTGCTCTTGGAGTTACGCCGTTTCCATTCATGGATGTCTGTTTGTACTTTCCACTGCCATTTCTAACACCATTTGTTTCTTTCTTGTCTTCTAATAACACATCATTCTTAACATCTCTATAGATGAAGAATTTCCAGAATGTAAAAAATAGAAGTCCTAGGGCACCTGCTATCCAGAACAGGGCAATGTGCTGAGGGAGGGGCTTACTGATGGTTTCCCAGTCAAATTTGACCACAATAAGGAATTCTGTGATGATTATCATGGCAATTAACCAGGACTGACGTCCAAACTTCTTGCAGGACCTAGAGTACATAGTAAATCTCCCAATATATAGACCCAAGACCACTGGTGATAACTCAAAGTAGTTAAAATCACACAGTTATCCTTATGAGACAATAAATTTTAATTTTACAAAATCAAACTTAAAATGAAATTAATTTTACTTGAACACTTAAGTTAAGAAATTGATCTGAAACTCACGGATCATCTAAGTATTGGAATGTCTCTCTCATGGCTGCTGCCCCCATGAAGAGGAAAAATGCCAGGCGAGTCAGATTGAGGTAGTGTTCAGGAGGAAGCCATAAAACAAACTTTAAATAAAACGTGTTCAGCTCTGCGACAAGAAACTGAAACAAAGTAGATAAACTGTAAAGAAAAAGACATGACTCAATTTCCATGTAAATGTTTGATTAGAGAGTGATGTTACACTTTGCCAATTAGACTAATTTCAATCCACTTCATTAACACTAAACAGTCCATTTTTCTTTTAATTCTAATTCTCACCTGCTGCACTGAGTCTGGCTTAATTGCAAGTTTAAGCATCATAATATCATTCAACTAATTGAACTGAACTCTAGAATTTAGTATATATATATATATATATATATATATATATATATATATATATATATATATATATATATATATATATATATATATATATATATATATATATATATATATATATATATATTAGGGATGTCAAAATATTTATTTTCTTTAGTCGAATGTTCAATTGCATTATTCGAACGATAGTCGAATATATTCGAAACTTTTTCGGAAAATCAAATTTTATTTCAAACTTCATTGGTACGTGACGTATTTAACCCCAAAACCCCTTTTCTCAAATTTATTAAAAAGTAACAACAAGTGTTACAGATGTTCACATGTGGATAGCGTGTTTATATTTACTAAAAATAGACCGCTAACTTCTCCAAAATGTATGATTTCCCCGTCAATATTGTCCATAAATCGGTCTGTAAAGACGTTTTTTTTAGTAAACATAAAAAATGACAGTACTACATGTATATTTTTTTAATGCTTATTATAATAATTGGGGGGATGTTTAAAACACATGCTATCCACACGCCAGGTATCTGATATACCGGTAATGTTAAACAGTGGAATATACTTTTTGTCCCGGCTATCAAAATGTCTTAAAATTTGTAAAACATTATTTAATTTTATAATAATTATCGTAGCGTCCAAACATGTCATGGTTATAATGGGTGCATGGTATGAGATCAAGTCCATTTAAAAATATTACAAACAAAGCCCAGTATAGTGAGATAATTTTATTACAAAAACAAAACATTAATTGATGAATAATTCTCACTGAAGTGAAGCATTTCTACTTACTGTACTTTCTACATGTAAAGTCAGTAGATTTTAATGAGGAAAATTATCTTTTCAACTGTGTTTGAGGAAAGACAGTTTCTCAATTTTAAGATGAGAATTCCATCTCTTTATCACTCTTTTATTGAATTTATTTATTTGAATATCGTTTCGTTATTCGATCGTCGGTCCATTCGACTGATAGTCGAATAGTCGACTATTTGTTGACATCCCTAATATATATATATATATATATATATATATATATATATATATATATATATATATATATATATATATATATATATATATATATATATATATATATATTTGAAATTAATGACATTTTTCAAACCAGTGTCCAAATTGTTCATAATCAATTCTGATAACCAGTATTTACTGCAAAGTTCTGCAGCAGAGATGTTTTGCTTATACGTATTTGCATTTCAATGTATTTTTTTCCTGTGTATCATATAGATCATACCTTTCCTTTTCTATATCACACCCTATATCAGCCCTCAACCAGTTTTAGCCTTCAGTATATACACAAACTTGTTCACCCCCCCAAGCAAAATGTGTCTCAGGTGGTTGGGCACCAGGTTATTTCAAACACTGTTCTTGGTCTGACACAGGGTGTGATATGGAAAAGGGCCTGCATTATTCTGTGTATATACACTCCATATAAAGTAGTAATACTTACAATAGCTATAACTCCTAACATGCACAGCCATCGTCTGAGACTAGACAAAGGTCGCCAGTCAAAATCTGTCCAGCTGTAGGGAGTAAACTGCAGGGCTATTCTCTTCATCTTCCCCCTGTAATGCAAGGCATATCCATCAATTTTTATTCATTGCTGCATGAAATGAAACTTTTTTCATCATTTGTACTCAATATCAGCCATTACTAATAAGTTAATATCTTTTTCAGACAGATTACCAAATGTCACTTGTGTTAACCTGTATGAGGGTATGTTCCACATGCCTCTCCAATGATACGGCTTCATTGATAAATAATTCAAGGTTTTCATCCCCAAGTATATTCCTAGTCCATTACACACAATAGCATCCATTATCCACTGAAAATTAATTACAAGATTCGTTAAAGAAAATTACTGCTGCTGTTTGTTACACATACTATGAAACATGTCTATGCTATGAAATCTGATTTACAGATATGAGAATATGTGTTGATGTACCAGTACTGTTACAATGGTGCACAATTAATGGATTTTAGTTACAGTGACATATGGGACAGGACATACATTTAGAAAACTGATACAGTCAGAGAGTCACTGAGGGCCCCGCTACAGATGTTATTGCTCTTAAATGTGCTTCTGTACAAAATTTGAAAAAATGTGTGAAATATCACGTCACAACAAAAGTGTCATGAATATACATTCAAACATATGTACAGACAGACAGACAAAGTGATATGACCCCAACCAATCTCCTATGCAGAGTTGTTGTTTGTTCCTCTCTCAGACACCTCTGCAATGGGCTCGCGTCAAGATTTTTGACATAACGTAAAAAACATAACATTTCAAGAATTATTTCAAATTAAACTAATAGTTTTATAATCTATTTAGTAAATATCTATCTTTAAGGACTATCATTAGCTTAGACATTTAATCAAAATGAATTAAAACAAACGCACTATTTCTCATGCTTACCACTGTGATAATAATAATAATAATAATAATAATAATAATAATAATACTTTATTTATAGAAGGTAACCTGATTAGTGCAAGCACTAGTCTTCCTCAGGGCCTTCTTTATAACACATATACAATGTATATATACAATAAACACAAATCACAATTATGAGATAATAAAATATAAACACTATGTTACAACAGAATAAATAAAATCATCAAAGCTTAGTTCAAAATGTGAAAAGGAGGGGGGGGGGGGGAGGAAATCACATATTTTCACGTAGAACTAGTACGTTTCGTAAGTAAAAAATTTTCAACACTACTTTTAAATATTGCAAGGGATTGGGATTTCCTGATACTTATAGGTAACTCATTCCAGATAATAACCCCTGAATATTGTAAAGAATTTTTAAATAAATTTGTTTTGTATTTTGGTAAACGAAGTTCGGAATTTGTTTCTGAGCGCAACGTATATGATCCAGAACTTTGAAATTCAAAAAAGTTATGCATATAATCGGGAGACATACCATGAAATGTTTTGAACATTAGAATGCTTTTCTGTAAATAAAGAAGTTCATGAACCGTTAACCAGCCTAAAGTGTTAAATAAAGGCATTGAAGGTGCATCATATTTTTCATTTAAGATAATCCTTGCTGCACGTTTTTGAAGTCTGTAGATTCTGTCGATGTGCGTTTGAGGAGAGTTACCCCAAATAGATAAACAATATAAAATTGATGGTAAAATAAAAGCGTTATAAAATAGTTTTCTAGTATGCAGTGGAAGAAACTTTTTAATTTTTCGTAAAGTAAATAATTTATATGTAAGAGTTTTGCAAACTGCATCTACATGACAAGTATATTGAAGAGTATGATCAATGTGAACACCTAATAATTTCTGCATTTCCACATTTTCAAGGGGATGACCGGAAAGTTGTAAATGAAGACTAGTGTTTTCTAATTTTGATTTCTTTTGTTGTGTGCCCCATTAACATACACTTTGTTTTATCGGTATTCAAAAGCATCTGATTTTGTTGACACCAGTTTTGTATTTGATAGAGGTCATGATTAAGAGTTGTTTCAATACGTGAAATATTGTTACCATGAAAATGCATCGAGTGTCATCAGCAAACATATCAATATTACAATGTTCAACAGACAATGGTAAATCATTAATGTACAATAGAAATAATAAAGGGCCTAATATAGAGCCCTGTGGCACACCTGCTGTGACTGGCAGTGATTCAGATGTGTATGCACCTATTTTAACACTTTGAGTTCGATGATATAAATATGATTCAAACCATTTAATTGATATTGGATCAAAGTGATAGCATTTAAGTTTTCTAATTAGTATATCATGATTAACAAGATCGAATGCTTTGCTAAAATCCAAGTAAGTAATGCCAATGAAATTTCCTTGATCTATTGCATGCAGCCAATTATCAGTTAGTTTTGTGAGAGCTGTCTGGCATGAGTGAAATTCTCTAAATCCTGACTGTGCTTTCATTAATAAATCGAAGTGAGAAGTAAAGATGCGTATATTTTCTGCTACATGCTTTTCTAAAACTTTCGATATAGTTGGTAAAATTGAAATTGGGCGATAGTTTCCTGGGTCTGATTTATCACCCTTTTTAAATAGAGGAGTTACTTTTGCGACTTTTAGCTGTGAAGGAAAAGACCCCTTGATTATGCTAGAATTTATTAGATGTGTTAGAGGTTTTGATATTATACTAGCTGAAAGTTTAAGCAATCTAGGTCCAAGAAAGTCTATGCCAGCAGATTTGTTTACATCTAGACTCTTTAACATATTAAATACTTTTTCTTCATTAATCAAAGGAATTTCAAAAAAGTCTTGATCTCCAAGTTTTGCCTCAGTGTATCTTTTCAATTTTTCTGAATCAAAAGTAGTAAATGAAAGATTGTTTAATAATTTTCTTGGAATTTGTGCAAAATGTTCATTAAAAGCATTTGCAATATCCTGTAAATTATCAAGATCTAACCCGTTATATGTTATATTGGAAGGGGATGAGTTTTTGTCTGATTTTGAGGCCAGCTGATTTAAGTGACCCCACATTTCTTTTGACGTAGAACTATTTTCAATTACTTTCTTATAATATGTAGATTTTGCATCATTAATTAAAATTGTGACTTTGTTCCTCCAAAATCTAAAATTTTCCATGTCTCCCTGTTTATGGTATTGATCTCGTAAATTCCTAGCATCATTTATTTCTGGAGTTAACCATTTAGTGCGAAATTCTGATTTAACACGCTTTGTTTTAACTTTTGCATGCTTATTAATTATAGCATTGAAAATATCATAGAAACAGTTTAAGATGTCATTTGGATCATGCAGTAGGATTAATTCATCAAAATTTGCATTGTTTAAATCAAGCAAAAATTCTGTTTCATTAAAATTTTTAAAGTCACGATATTGTATTTCAATATGTTTGTTTTTACGTTTCATGCTGTTAGAGCTTCGTGTGGCACATATTGGATAATGATCAGACATTGCTACAGGGGGTACTGCTATTTCACATATGTTAGCAGGGTGCGTAGTGTAGAAATGGTCAATGAGAGTTTTAGAGTTATTGGTAATTCTTGTTGGGGTGTTAATTAATTGTGTTAATCCAAAATCTACAATTGCAGATGACCAACTCCGCGGGGGGTCTTTGAGCATATCAATATTGAAATCACCTGCAATAATCACTTCCTGGTCATCACAGCAGGTAGCACACTGTAACTCTCTTACAAAATCATCAACCCAGCAGGAGGGGACAGATGGTGGACGGTAAACTGAACAATAAAGTATAGGCTTAGAATTTCTAAGATTAATTTCAAGCCACATTGTCTCAATATTGCTAATTTCTAAATCCTTACGGCGTTTATACTTCAGATCATTTGAGATATATGTAACAAGTCCACCACCACCCCTTCCTACTCTGTCTTTTCTTTCAAAAGAATATCCTTTTATATTTATAACACAATCATTAATATTTTCATCTAGAAAGGTTTCACATAAAGAAAATATGTCAACGTAATGCTGATCTTGTAAATACAAAACCAATTCATCTAATTTTGGTAAAATGTGACACACATTCAAATTGACAAAATGTAGACCCTTTTTCATTAAAGCAATATTTGATTTACATATATTTTGTTTTTCTTCATTTTGAGTATTTGGCACTGGGGGAGAAATTGTAGGGTTTTGTTTAAAATTTGAAAAAGTGTTTTTCTTATTTATACATGCATCTACATGTTCAGATGTAAAATTTAAATCATTTGAGTAATTATTAGATAAAGGACATCTGCAAATTGGTTCATTACAGTCAAAACAGAGATTATTTAAAGGATCAAAATAATTATTGACATTGATAATTGGACAGTTTTTCGTATTATCGGCACAACTTTCATTGCCGCGATCCTATTTGGTACAGAACTTCTGCTTGTGACCTTGATCACCACAGTACCAACAAACAACTTTGTTTCCATGTCGGCAGTTACGCGAGGAATGACCTTGCTCTCCACAATAATAGCATGTCTGCACAGATGAGGGTCGTTGTTGTTTAAGAATTTTTACATGTGTGTTGTACAGCTTAAGAAGCAAAGCAGTACCACGATCGGCCAAGTGAATGCCATCTCTCCAAAAGGAAGGGGAATTCCAGTGCTTGAATGATTTGCTGGTCTCGATAAGTGTAGCACCATATTCCTCACAAATATATTTTATGCACTCATTTACTTCAGTAACATCCGCATTACATCTTGGAATCACTTCCGATAGAAACACTGAAATTGTACGATTTCTCTTCTTGAGATCTGCAATTATTTCAATGAAATCATCCTGAATCGCATCGATGTTGCGCAAGTTAGCTACATCATTACCACCAGCCTGGATGATGACATTTTTGATGGAGGATACATCACATCTCTGTAGTTTTGTGCGGATGTGTGAAATGCTAGCACCACGATTAGTACTAACATTCACACTGGAATCTAAGCCTCGGGTTTTGATTCGTTGAAGAATAGAACTTCCGATGACCAGGGTAGTTTTTTGCTTTCCTTCTCTTGCTGAAATAGATGGAGAAATCCTTGTGAAGCTGCCTCGTTCTTTAGGAGTTGATATAGGCTGACTCTCTCTGGAAGGGTGTAAGTTAGGGTTGTCCTTTGTCGCAACCATTTTGGTTTTCTGTGTGGGTTGTAAATTTTTCCATACAGAACTGGCATCTATATCTGTTGATGTGCTGGTGTCTTTTTTGTCGACACTAAAAGAATATTGGCTGTGTCTCGATATTCCAGTTTTAATGGAAAGTCCTTCAGTTGAAGTTCCCTTCTGTTTCAATTGTATTCCCGGAGTTTGTGTGGAAGCGTTGGTACAGGCTTTTGTTTGTTGTGCTTCCAGGAGCTGCTTCTTTAGGAGATTTACTTCTTGTGTCAGCATTTTTACAGTCTCAGAAAGAAGTTTCACATTTTCGGAGCTGCTACATTGGTGACAAGTTGTCTCCACATTTGATTCATTTAGCTGTTTAGAGGGTCTCGGGGTCGATGTACAGTTGGGTTGACTGACAATAATTTTGCAATCTGTTAGAGAGTCAGTTTGGCTTATATCTACTTGACTCTTGACTTCGTCTAGAAAATCATTCCTATACCATTCAAATGCACCAGTCCCTTGAATGAGAATTGTATTTGTGCTTCTGTAAATTGTTACAGTTACCGAGTCACACATCGATTTATAGATGCAACCATTTCTATTATTATCTCCATGAAAAAGAAGCATCTTCTGTAGCACAGTTGACATAAATTCATGCTGCTGGCCATCATAGTTTATGGTCACACTTTCTGCGTTAAGTTTAACATGAAGAAAGTCTGGTATACTCACTGATGGAGTTAAGTCCTGTTCCTTGTTTGTACCAATAAATGATTGTGATAATCCATTAAATGAATTCAGAATTGATGTAAAAAGACTAACATTTGCACTGAGATCCATCATTTCTTTATCATTTTAACTATTCACCTGAGTGTAGATAAGAGCACTGTAACAGTGACTAGATTTTACAGTAACAGTAGCTAGACTTTGCAGTAACAGTTACTTGATTTTCAAAGCAGTGAAGGATGATATACGCGAGCCAACGACAGAGGTGAATGTATGAGCCGATGGTAGAGAGTGGACCCCAACATCTATAGGTTTCTTGCTCTTATAGTAAAGTTCTTGTGCACAAAATTTGAAAACGTTTCATTGAAAACTATTTTCTGAGTTATTGCGTCACAACAAAAGTGTTGGAAGATGGACAATGTTATTCCCATAGGGTTCCCTGTATGTAAGGCCTCTAATGAAGAATCATCTATGATCTGGATATCATTGTTACAATGACAAAATTTACAGTAACAATGACTAGATTTTACAGTAACAATGACTAGATTTTACATAAACAATGACTAGATTTTATGGTAACAATGACTAGACTTTACAGTAACAGTGACGAGACTAACTTTACAGTAACAGTGACTAGATTTTACAGTAACAGTAGCTAGACTTTGCAGTAACAGTTACTTGATTTTCAAAGCAGTGAAGGATGATGTACAATTTACTAAATATCAAACTTACAATACATGTATGACTTAATTTCAAAGTTCAAATGACAGTTATAAAAATGTAAAATTTACAATAAATTATGAAATGGATATTCATTTTACAATGATGCAGTGTCTGACTTACATGATCCCACCAACACTCGCTGAAGTTTGGCAGCTGGTGTTCTAAAGTGTATTCCAGAACCTCAAACATAATACTCAGAACCGTGCACAGCCACCAGTCTCTTAGGATCAGTGTCTGTCAAAAACAAAAAAAAATCAAATACAAATTAGAGAAAGATTCAGTCTGTGCAAAGCTACAATTAATAGACAAGAGAGCCATGGACCACAATGTTTGTCTGAGTAATATAACTTTTTTCTGATAAATAAATATTCAAAATATCCCTAACTGCATGTGGCTAAAAAAATTGGCCAGAAGCCTTTCTTTCAGTAATTCCTATTTACCAAAAATAATCTGATTCTTGCAAAGTAAGTTACAAATAACAGCTTTTTTGATCTTGAAGAACTTTCTAATTTGTCTAAGTATAATCCATGGTCTTTCAATGTGATTTTATGTTTTATTTTACAAGAATGTTAACCTTCTCCTGTGTTCTCACACTGACACTACGAGATAAAAGTTAAATCTTGCTAAAATTTTAATTCTAAACAAGTGCCACATGGTTGCTTTCATAATAATCTCGAAAACTATATATTACCATGCTGTTCATAAAATTTAATAAGGAAATACTCTGTTTTGGTTTGAACAAGTGGAAATCTACTAATTATGGAAGCTTTAAAACACATACTTTATAAGTATATAAGATTTCCTTTTATGACTCAGCGTTTCTCCTAAGAAGATTTTAGAATGACCTAACACTATTTTCACCATTGCCATATTATCTCCCATTGATAAGTACTGAATCCGTATCATTTGATCAAAATTTTTAATCAATTTATCCAACAGTACTTTGTAGCAAGTGTCGCTAAAATTCTTTCTGTGGTTTTGGGGAAGTCATTTTTTTTAAAGTACAAAATTAAGTATAGTCATTTGGCTAGTTCTGAAAAGGGTACCGATTGGGTGCTGCTATAAATGTATGCAGGGATCAACATTAACGGTTGTCCGATTGCCCGGGACAAGTAAATTCTCAGTTCGGGCAAATGAAACTGTCGACGTACTTGTCCGATCGGGCAAGTGAATTTTTCTAATTGAAATGTACGTATTTATTTAGTATACATTAATTTATAAATAAAACAATAAATTGAACACTTGATTTTCCCCAGGTGCCTGACTGACATTGTTTCTGCATTCGGAATTCGATGGTAGTGTTTCTGCCACTTTCTGGATTATACTGTTCATTTGAAATTCGGGTTCGTTATTCTGTTTTCTTTCGTGGTAAATATGCTCTTCGTCTTTAGAACATCTTTGTTAACTTCTTATTAAAAAATTAGTGTATTTATTTGCTCACAAAATATTAGTACAGTGTAACACAATGTATCGTGATCAAGTTAAAGATGTATGTTACGTAACAACTATCTTCCTTTAGAGTTGCTTCACAGTTGTCTCTGAAAATCACGATTCACAAGAGAATCCTATATACCAAAATAATTTTTAAAGATATGAATTTTATTAAAACGGAGGGTTATTGCTACATGGCAGTATGTGTTAACAGGTTAAATTTACAAGGATGGTAACATACATTTATGTACAAACGTAGCATCGCAATTTTTTCAGGTACCTCACCTTGCCAAATTGACAGTAGTGTATTTGGTCTCATTTTCATTTACAGTAATAAACAATTTTTTTCTTAAGTTCTTTCCTTATTTTGGGCTACCAAGTTTACCATTCGGACAAGCCAAAGTTTGAGATCACTTGCACGAAGGGCAAGTCAATCTGAAAGTTAATGTCTATCCCTGGTATGTGGGCATTAAAAATGTAAATTGTTTGTCAAAGTAGTCCAAAGAACTGCTGATTTAATTGTAGCACCATTAAACTTTAATCTTCCTCCAAAAGAACTTTTATTTTAGCAAAGTAACTCGAGTAGCCATTTTACCAGTTTGTATATTGCAGGTCATCGACTTTGACATGGGAGAGAAGTGAACTCGGTTACTTCCTTTCATGTGGTAACAATGACATAATATTTGAACTTTTTCAACATGTAAAGCGTCAGAATGTCACAAACAGTGAAATCTTTATGGTGCAAATAAGCTGCTGAGTTCTGAATGTGTTATCAGTTCCCATGCAAATCTTTAGATTTTAAAAAAAGTCTTCAATTGATCTGCCCAGCAAGATTTTAAATAAATGCCACTCAGTAAGTTAAAATGGCATTTCCAATGGATAAATAGAATTAGCTATCAAGTCTACCATGAGAAAGCAAGTGAAAACAGGTATTCAGAACTGGTAAAACGACAGCACAAAAATATTCTAATATTTTTCAGTAACCGTATAACCATTTTTTTAGGGTAAAAAATTTGGCAGCTATGGGTTTATAAGGTGTATCATTAAATTTGGTAGAAATATTTTTGGTGAATCCTTTCCCATATATTCAAAATGCATTGTTATTCTGTATGTAATGTTCATTTTTTTTGTTATCAGCTTTAGCAGAAAAAAAAGTACATGTACTCAAGTATGAAAGTAACAAGGCTTTCTTCAAAAATCTACAAATGTATGTACATGTATGTATTCACTAACAAACATATGTATTCACCAACAAACAACATACACATCTCAGACATCATCTAGGATATTTTCTTAATCAAACTTGCAAGCAAGTATATACAAAAGAACTTCAATTTAATTTTCACTTTTGGGAATCAAAATAAAATGCCAAAATTGCAAACAATCAAATATTACAAGCCTTCATATATAGGTATCAATTCATTTTTACACTTTTAAAATTTATTATTAGCTCTTAAAGATTATTCATAATTGGTCGAAATTCAAAACTGGTAAAACAACTGTTTAACAGACACAGACAGACACACTGTACATTGTATACCTCAGACACATTTTGATAGTTCAATTGAGCCTTCAGCTCAGATTAGCTTGATGCAATGAACTTATAACTTGTGTTTCATCATTCAATAATATATGGAATATTACCTTAAACCACCATCCAAAGAAGTGAGTAGGAACAAATCCATCCAGTTTATCCTAAAAAAAAAAGAAAAAAAAATTAAACATGGTGTGGAACATTATCCCTAGGATAAATAAATGAACATATAAAATTAATATACTATAAGGTTATCCTATTCCCTCCCATCTCCAATTTCCAAGATAATTTTGTAACACACGAGTTATCTTTATAATCATCTACATACACAATCTGATTAAAATCAGATCCCCGATCTGCTCCTTTATTTTTTTTTATTGTTGCTTCACAAGGAAAAAAAATAAAGGAGTGGATCGAGGATCTGATTTTAATCAGATTGTCCGAATACATATCTCTCTGGTGTGAAGATCTAAATACTTATCATGTTTCAAATGCTTATGATGGTATATCCTTTAACCTTTAAAATCTAAGGGTGACCTTGAACTGTCCTGGAATAATTACAATTATATCATAACTGACAAAATATGATGTCTCCATGATCATTTATAATTTAGTTATTAAAAGTTAAGGCCATTATTAAAACCTGTTGATAATAAACAGTGGAGTTACTGGAACAAATATAGTAAAGCACCCTTACAACAAAGTGCCAGAGACGACTGATTCTGCTTCGTTATAAGCGTAATTCATTCTATCTGTTATGTTCACAATATATTTTAAAATCACAGGGAATGAAAATTGCTTCCCTGTTAGTGTCAATTCATTATAAGCCTGTTTGCTATATGAATGTTTGACTGGATGTTAACTAATTTACACATTTATTTATCTTGCCGTGATCTTTGATCAGGCATAAAATGTTCCTAGAAAAAAAAAAGCCATAATAATTACTATTAGACACTGTAATAATGACACTCATCACTTATAAACACCTCCGTTGCTGAAAGCTTTCAGTGTGTTGTAGGTAGTTTTCTCTTCTAGAAACCATCTGAATGTATTGATTGATAAATGAAATGGTAGAAATCATCACATTAGGCAATGTTACACTTCAATAACAGCTACTCTTTCAGACAAGAATCAATGCTGAGGCCTTGAATTCAATGCCACACCTAATCCTCCTTGATCTCTTTAGTAAAGCCTTCTGATCAGTACATAGATCTGATATCAATAAAGCACTGTGGTATGTAGCATACAGAGAGGTTCAGTGTATACAGTTTTAAATTAGTATCCCTGGACTAAGTTTGGTACAACACATAAATCCTGCCAAATCAGTGATATGAGGTGTTCAAAGACCATTCAAAATTATGTAGACTCTATTATTTACATCAAACAGTAATGAAATTTCACAGACACATATTTCTTAATCCAGTAAAATTCTGTTAAAATGCTTTAATAATAACTTCTCCTCAAAATATTGCTGTTATGATATTGCTATCATGATGTATGAGGCACAGCAAAATTTTACTCATTTATTTTCTATAATTTGCAAAACTATTTGACAGCTTTCTCCATTGATATGAAATTTTGTTGACCATATAATAGATTTATAAAAAGATTCTTTTATAATATGTGTAACTTTTTGCTTGTTCACGTTGTCACATATTTTTTCTGTGCAACAGGTCCGTGTAATTTTTTAAAACAGTCCTTGTATATTGTACTAATTTAATAGACTTCACTTGCACGGTGATAAATCATGATAAACAATGTTGAAATTGTTTGAGAAAATGCATTAGAAATAACATTTAAATCATAAAATAGTGACCTAAAAAGGATGTAATTATAAGCCTTAATGATTACGTTTTGAACTTTATCCACTATAAATCACAAACAAGCACATCAAACTTGTCTAATAAAAATATTCTAATTTTTCTAAAATCTGCAATTGCTTGCTTTTTGTTCAAGATGTGTGTGATCTGCTCTAATATGTTATACCAGCTTAAAAATTACCCTTGACGGTATTTATGGGACCCAAATATTATACACGTAAGTAATCAGCAACTGTTGCATGTTTTCACATCAGAGAGATATACAGTCAAACCTCGTTATCTTGAACTCAATGAGACCAAGAAAAAACTTTGAGATAGCCGAGGATTCAAGATATCAAGGGAAAATACTTAAAGAATAAGGGGTTGGGACTTCCAAATCACTTTGACATATCCATGGTATTTGAGACATCAGTGTTCAAGATACAGAATTTCAACTGTATTCATCAAATAAGTACATATCAATGCATCGGTTTGACTTAAATCCTTTGGACTACCATTCATTTGACGTACCCAGAGATTATGCCATGGATCAGAAGCATTAGCGTCAAAGAATAAACAGTTTCCACCATACGCCTTCTCTGGAAGCTTTACTCCAAGACTGGAATCAAAATGTTTCATCATGGCTCTGGCATCGGAAGCATTCTACAGTTTAATATAGAATAAATACACGTGTAATTTCAAGCTCTTCTCTAAAAAAAATATTTTGCAATTCATAGAGGATGTCTGCATGATTACCAGAAATGATAATAAAACCTTCAGTCCAAGAAGTTCCACAGAAAAAATCAATTTACAGACTATCAATGTACATGTATAAACAAACCAAAAGCCAATGGGCTGCTGTGCTCACCTGAGTCACCAATCCTTTTTAGCCAAATAAATATTCATACATGTATTGTGGTAAATAAAAGTCCTTTTTGAAAGCATCAACTTGAAGTTAATTTGATGGACAGTATCAAATTAATATCTACCACATTTAGCGAAAGCAAGGGAAAATTACTTTCAAAATATAATTAGAATTCAGATTGCTCAGATTGACCAGGCATGTGAAAGTTTGTTTAGTAATGTATTTCTTCAATATTTTTTTATAAAATATATCATAATTTGACCTAAAAAAAAAATGCTTGGCAATTATTTTTCATACATCTTACCTTAATTTACCCACTTTAGAACTTTGGAATGTATATGTTCAAAAGTTTAGGATAAATATCATTTTCACTGTATTTTTTCTCACTTTTAATCTTGTGAGAATATCTGATATACATGTACATATAAAGGTTGGCTTTACAGTGAACCTTCATAAATTCAAACTCAATGAGGTAATGAGAAAAAACTTCAAGATATCTGAAGAAAGACGGTAGTTAGGTTAAAATGCAATAAGTTAATTTTGGTTGTAACTTGACATTTGATTGGATAAAAAAATTAGAATATATCGTATAACCTGGGTTGCCTACGTCACAATGACATGTCAAAAATCTATCAATCTGCTTGACGTTACATTTAGAATATGTACAATTTGAAGGCATTTTTGAAGGAGAAATTGTCTTATTTTTTACACTTAATGATGGACTTAATGATGGAAAATTAAATTATAAGGAATGAATTTAATAGCTACCCAAGTTATACTGGTATAACCTGGGTTGGAACAGTTTACGCTTTTATTATAAACCGCTTCGCAGTTTATAAAGCGTAAAATGCCCCAACCCAGGTTATATATATAAGTACATGTATTGTATTGTATAAGTTGAATAGATATTAAATTCATTCCTTAATAAAGAAAAAAATTCAGCTGTATTTGTATAATTTATCAAATATTTCTCTGTGTATTAATGAAAAATGTGTCCTCTAATTGAATTTTTTAAAAACTAAGGTACTGTTCAGAAACCTGAGCAGAAATTGCTAGATCCTCGTACCTACTGATTACCCGTTTATGATTTAATAATGCTTACTAGATTTCAATGCTCAGTTGACACCCTCCTATTATTACAACAGAAATTTAATAATAAAGGTCACATAAAGGATACGAAAGGTGTTTGAAGAAAATAGAAAATTAAGGATTGCTCTAATAAATCAGACTGTGATTCAGATAAACTTATTAAAAACAAACAAAGGTGAAAAGTGATTTACCTGGAATAAAAGCCAAACCAGTCCCAGTTCATAAACTACACTCATGCACATTACGAGTCTCCAAAATGCTGTAAATCAGGAGAAAATTAATCTAAGGTGAGGCACAATATAATAAGTCAAACTCTAAAATAATCTCATGCTCTCAGGTGATTTCAACTTAAATACCACTTGTAATTTTTGTTATTTTGGTAAGTCAAATCAAGTACATTTACTGTAAATACGGAAATTTTACCATTCTTTCCTATGTTCATCCAAACATATTAAAAACAATACCCTATCCAGTGTTATGTATAGTAAACCCTTCTTGCTATCTAGTCTGTAAGAATTAAAATACATTTAATTATAATAAATAAGACCATTTTTTCCCTCCCCTCCCCTCCCCCTTCTTGTGAATCAGGACAAAAAATAAAGTGGTGAACACTTCCTAGTAGAGTAAAACCTAGTTCTAGTGAACCTTCTAGAATGCAAAAACTGCTTGAATATGTCTTAATTTTTCATAGTCACTTGACATTATATTATACAAATTACTGTGAAAAAATATGACTGCTCTAAAAGTTATTCACAACAATGAAGTTACTACACATGATTTCTACAATACAGATTTATTCAAAATATGATGATGAGTATTACATTCAGTTTATCGGTTATCCAGTCAGGTTTTTCACATTCTTACAAAGTTCTATAGAAATATCTCACACATGTACTTAATTATGTACCCCAAAATAAATGTGCAATGTACATAAACTTCAGAAACCCAGCCTATACCATACAGTCTTGTCTTCAGAATTGAGCATCAAATATTTCCATTTCTATTTGTTTTCTCTGTGATAACTCTTTGAAAGTTAAGAAAGTTGATTTCTTGATCATTCTACCAGAATGTAAATTTCGCCAAGCGAAAGGTCAGGAGCTTAGAAGGCCTAATATGCATGTAAATCTAATGCAGCTGTCTTTGTGTTTGACGTCAGTGGGTGGGGATTATTGAAATTGATATGTGAGGCCTCATGTAATTTAAATCTATTAATCTACATTTTGAAAATCTAAATTTACAATTTTATTTTACAATGAAATGGAAATATAAGGCATCACTGTCTAGTTAGTAGAGTATGCCAGGGACATCAACGATAGTTGGAAACGTGGGATAGTTTATGCATAACGGGCTTTGCCCATTATGCAAATTAACCCACGTTTCCAACTATCGTTGATGCCCTGGCATACTCTACTAACTAGACAGTGATTCCTTAAATATGCATAAAGAAATCTGACTGTTAATTATAAATATGATTTGGATATTCACAGTGATTTCCCTTGAGCTGACATAGACAAACTTTAGTACACATAAAAAGAACAGAAACCCAAGTCAATGTGTAACAGATACATGTTCTGGTATTTTAATTTTGAAATGTCAGTTTTTAGAACAGATTAATATGAAAAACGTCAAAAATCAATACACACTTAAATTAGGGACTGTCTACAGAGCCGAATGCATCTTCACTCTGACGAGCAAGGAATGAACAATTCTGAATGAAAACTGATTGTGTTTTTTAAAAAAAAAACTACAAATCTCCTTATATAATCGCACAGAAAGACTTATTCATTTCCTCACACTTACCAAATGAAATATGCCAATAAAGATTTTTTATATTGATTAAACATACTTATGTTTCAAGGGAAGTTTATCACATAAGAAGATGAAACCTTGTTTCTTTTCACTTCCTGAACCCAAAGTAGCCAGCAAAACATAAGTACATATTTTTAGCAAATCTACTTCCAAAATTCAAACAAGAAGTATTTACTTGTTCATATACAATTCAAATTTTTCAATATATATAATTAGCCCAACATGCATAAAAAAGTGTGCCTAAAAACTGAAACTCTAAAAATTATGAAAGAAAATGTAAAGGTAGATTCTTGATCTAGAACTCTACCTGGATGTGGTCTCCTAAATACACCATCTGGGGTCTGTGTCACTCCAAAGAGCAAAAAAGTCAAAACCATGGCAACAATACCTCTGAAAACAAAAGCAGATGCTGACAAATACCTCATGCAATCAAAGAAGTACAAACAGACATGACAGATATCAGAATTTGTACCTTGATTGATCCATTCACAAATAAAGAAGTCAAAATCCCACTAATACACTGTACAACTAGGTATAAAATAAACGAGACATGCTATAATATACTCTTCAAGATTCCATTTAAACAACCAATGAATTAAATTTACTTATAGACGTCATAAATTACCATTATGTCAAGCTTGAATTTCTAAATTATATTCATGTATAATTTCATGACCTTTGTGATTTTCATTTGAATATACCTGGCAGACCACTACCAGTCTTCATGCTGGACATCGTGGACTGAACTAACCTTTTGTTATTGTACTCAGCATCATATGTGTCTTCTTCAAACAGTGTAACATACACCAGGATACAGCTGAACACCACAAGGACAGTGATTGTGTGAGCCCGCCTGTAATACAGTACATGTACAACCAATCAAATAAACTAACAGAGATCTGGTCGTCAGTAAGCTATAAAATCAAAACTGAGATTAATGGTATGTTTAGCAAAAGGTTTACAGAACTTGAGGATCACCTGAGTATAATAGGCATTCTCAGAACATGTCCAACTCATCTCACCTAGTACTCAAGTGACACATTTTTTTTTACAAATGGATGTGGACTGTTACATGTTGCATAAAGCTTGTCTCATAGATGCTTAGGTGCAGAAAACATTTTTAAAGATATAAAGCATTTCAAATGTATATATAAATTATGATCAGTTTAATTAGCCCCATTCTGGAGACATAAATTTCACAGTTTGGTAAAAGGCTCATAGCTTTCTGTCATGAAGCATATAGTTTGCCTACACGTCTAAAATTAAGCTTTTCAAAATTAAGCATAATAAATCTATGATATAACAGTCCTAAGGCCTTGATTGCAGGTTCAATTCAATGAATTTAACAATTTTTGTAGATCAAGGGTTAAGTTTCTCATTATAACATTTATGCAAACAGTTTGCTTGCTAGATGTCCACAAGTAAAGAAGATTTTTAAAGGTGTTCAAGAAAGTAATACAGAGGATTATCTGAATGTAAAGAATCCAGGATATTTGACCTAATTACAGTTATTGACATAATTAAAATATTGGATATTGGAATGGTTTTATATTGTTGCACTTAAAAATACTCATATCAAAAAACTTTACTATGATTGTCATATTTTTTTTATTTTTTAGATAAAATGCACTTTTTCTTTTGAGTTAGATATTAACATGATTAAATTTATTTCCGATTGGTCCATTTGAATGACATGTAAATGTGAACAGGTACCTAATTTGAAAAGCATGTTAATCCAATGTGTAATTCATACTACATTTCTTGGTAGACATTTCTGTTAAAAAAATCATTATGCTGCCATATATTTCAAGAATGGCATTAAGAATTGCTAAATATATCTCATCACATATTTGATTATGCATTATTATATATATTGCTGTAAATGTATTAGTTTATCAGACATATTGACAGGAACGGTGTAGGAGATAACACATAAGATCTTGCTGACATATTAATTGAACATATCAAACTGGGGTACACTGTGGTGTCAGAAGTCCAGGTCCTTGATAAAGTAATTAAAATCTATGGAAAATTACACACTCACACACACTGAGGACAAAATTTTCCAACATCATAGCGGTATTTTCTGAATCAGGATAGTAATACTGTTATCTTATCTGTATTAATGAGCCCTTGCTCCTGGTTTACTTTAGGAAAATATTTAGATTTTGTAATACCAGGTATTGTATTTGCTTAGTAATGAAATTTTTTTAAGGCCAGGGTCAGCACATGTACAAACACTGTTGATCAAAATGGACCTAGTTTTAATAAAGTGCAAATATTAATATTCTGCATTTCTATATTTCATTTATTTTCCTAAATTTCAAAACTATAGACAACATATTAATATTTTAGATCTTTTTACACAACATATCCAGTATGCAAAGACTTGGGCAATACCTACATAAGACACCAAGATGTTCTTTTAATTTATTTTCCTGTTTAAAATGTAATACCAGTAGATATAAACAAAGCAATACTATAGCTAGACTATCCTAGTATGAACTTATTTTCCCCAGTCTACAAATAATTAAGCCTTATATTTATTACCAAAAGAATGACATGGTGCCATCATCCTGGATATCTTTAAACTTATTCTTTTCCTCCTCCCAATTGTGTGCTGTGGTGCTATGCAGCTTTAGGATGTGGTCAGGAGTGTTCCTTGCTGCAGCCATGATGATCAGCTATCCAGCTGACCCAATAGTCTAACCTAATCCTCCTTACCTGTAAAACATAATCAGCACTTCCTATATATATAGACTAATTTACATGTAATCCAGTTCTAGCCACCAACCACGATTACCACAATAATTAATCCATTAACTTATATATATATATTAAGCAACCTCATTTTATTCTATCATCTATGCATGTAAAATATTTCTCTTCACCAAGCCAAAAACTTCTTTCATTCAAATGATGGCATTTTGTCATCTTCACAGTTTTCCCCTTGGTTATACATCGCTTATAGCCAAAGACATAGCAGATAATAAACACTGTCTCCTACAAATTGCAATAAGTATTTATTTTGGAATGTCAGTGAGGGTTTGGGTGTTTGAACATGGTAATTTTTATACTGAAGATCATTAAAGTTTAAAATTGGAATGTAAATATTAGAATAATTTTTTTTCATCCTTCAAATATATATTTTTTAAAAAAGTGGGTAAAGGTGCCTTAAGTTAATCATTTTAATAAGTGGAATCAACTTTTGATGCATTTAAATCTTGTATGCCAATTGATTGGAATAACACTAACTACTTACAATTCTCAATGTATTTTAATAGGAATTGATCTTATACTTAAAAAAATTAAATTACAAAAATAATCAGAATTCAACAAAGAATTAATCTACGATATAGGGTCTATAGGCAGTCTAGACGAACTCCAAAAACAGCGTTTCCGGAAGTAAGAAATTGAGACTGAAAAAGACTCCGAAAATCGAGTCCACGCATGCGCACACACACAAAAAATGGCGATTTTTCGGCAAAAATGATGGGTCTACAAAAACTGTCCGTGCAAAGTTTTGGAAAGTATGGCAATTATATCAGTACTCAGAAATGCTAAATAAAAGACTTCAGAAGAGATCGTATTTGTCAGATTTTTGATTTTATTTGCAAAAAAGGAGATATTTACTTTCAAAGTCAACGTTTAAAGTCAGATCAATTACAGAGAAAATGATACGTTTTATGAAGTAAATATGCATAATAAAAGGGATATATATGCAAAATGGGACAATATATATTGTAAGTGTTAAAAACTTGACTGAATTTTACACATAAATTAGCATTCCGGTTTTTTATTTGTGTACGACATCTGAATCGAACGCGTAAGTTTTTACCATCGTTATTTACCGATTTTTTTAATCACATACAAATATATATTATTATGAAAACCGTTTTAAAACTATTATCTATCAATATGAAGACTTTAAAAACCACTCCTCTAGATATTAAGGGCACAACATGTCTTCTAAAAATGAACCTGTTAATATCTCTGCTCCGTGGTGAAAAATGCGCATTTTTGATTAAAATAAATACAAGTTGCCTATCTTCAAAAACAAATAAAAGCACCTTTATTGTAGGAACGACATAAAATTTAAATCAAGGAGACAATAAATTAAATAAGAAAATATTTCTTACCGGCAGTATTGAATTCGATGTCGTATATCCAATTCACTATTATGCAAGAGTTTGAAGCGATAAATAAGTCAATTTTCACAAAATAATTTAATAAATGCAATTATCCATTCAACAAAAAATAAAATGAGTAATAATGCACTAAATACACAATTATGCAGCCGTATATTTGGAGAAAGCGAACGACAATCCATCGTTTGTTTACATCGGACGCCATTTTGCCGCAATGCATGATGGAGCCAAAGACTTCGTTTTCGGAGTTCACGCTGTTTTTGAAGTTCGTCTAGACTGATAGGAGGTTAAAAACCAAACTACAATTTATCATGATGTTTACAATGGAAAAAAGATCACAATGTTACAATGTAATTTTGAAAATCGGTTCAAAGTGCAGAATTTTTAAGGCACTGACTATTTAAAATTAAATATAACAGTTGGAGTATTTCATCTGAAAAATTTATTACGAAATGCATTTAAAAAAATTGATTCGAGGAAATTTTTAAACTCAGTTTTCCAAGTCTGTGCCTTCACTCTTGGTCTTCACGTTTGATGAACTTCTAGCATAACTGTGAACTAATTTGTTGTTCCTAATAGTCACTGACAGATCAATAACAGTTATTGATGTAACTATCATGGCAGTTGCTACCTGTACGGTAAACTGTTGACAGCACCAGCAACAGACTTGTCAACATATTTTAATCTCACTAATGAGGAACCGATTTAAAGAAAATTTGAATTAATGTCATTCCTTACCTCTAAATTTTTACGCAGCTACTTCGTTTAATCCCCTGTCTGGAAACTGCGTTTGAACACATGGAGAATCTGACGAAAACAAACTCATCACGGAGGTATATTTACTTATAGAAACAGGCTATGAGACCGTGGTCTCATCTAACTCAAAACGAGGCTATTGCTCACCGGAATGGGTTCTCTCATCTATTTTCCCCTAATCATATCCGGTTATAATGTAACCCTAACGTTTCCGTGCAAAATTATGAAATTTTTTACTTGTATCAAGCCTTAAATTTAGACCTTAAATATAGACTTTAGTTCTGTCTTTAGGACCATGGAGCAGTGAGGGTTCTGAAGCATTGTAAACAGATTTTAAAATGCAGAAGGCAGGTATGATAAAAATTGACTAAAAAATATATAACCATATTTCCAGGGACCTACTAGTATATAGGTCCCTGATATTAATTATTTCATTATTAAAAAGAAAATGTCCAGTTTACAAATGAGGAAAATATGACAACACACTTTGACACCTATGAACAGACAAACATACAGGGTCTTATGTTTACAACACTGTAGCAAGAGACCATTGGCACAAAACACTCTTAAACATGCATGGTCTCATGTTTACAGACTGTAGCATGAGACCATTGACATAAAACACTCTTAAACGTGGATGGTCTCATGTTTACAAACTGTAGCATGAGACCATTGACATAAAACACTCTTAAACGTGGATGGTCTCATGTTTACAAACTGTAGCATGAGACCATTGACATATAACAGTCACAAACACACATGGTCTCATGTTAACAAACTGTAGCATGAGACCATTGACATATAACAGTCACAAACACACATGGTCTCATGTTTACAAACTGTAGCATGAGACCATAGGCATATAACAGTCACAAACACACATGGTCTCATGTTTACAAACTGTAGCATGAGACCATTGACATATAACAGTCAAAAACACACATGGTCTCATGTTTACAATACTGTAGCATGAGACCATTGACATATAACAGTCACAAACATGCATGGTCTCATGTTTACAAACTGTAGCATGAGACCATTGACATAAAACAGTCACAAATACACACGGTCTCATGTTTACAATACTGTAGAATGAGACAATTGACATATAACAGTCAAAAACACACATGGTCTCATGTATACAAGCTGTAGCATGAGACCATAGACATATAGCAGTCACAAACACACATGGTCTCATGTTTACAAACTGTAGCATGAGACCATTGACATATAACAGTCACAAACACACATGGTCTCATGTTTTCAAACTGTAGCATGAGACCATTGACATATAACAGTCAAAATCCCACATGGTCTCATGTTTACAATACTGTAGCATGAGACCATGACATATAACAGTCACAAACATGCATGGTCTCATGTTTACAAACTGTAGCATGAGACCATAGACATAAAACAGTCACAAATACACACGGTCTCATGTTTACAATACTGTAGAATGAGACAATTGACATATAACAGTCAAAAACACACACTGTCTCA